>NC_134952.1:15718860-16044693 GCF_965638725.1 Aptenodytes patagonicus | reverse complement strand
TGGAGCATCTCTCCTATGAGGAAGGGCCAAGAGAGCTGGGACTGTTCAACCTGGAGAAGAGAAGGCTCAGGGGGATCTCATCAATATATATAAATACCTGACGGGAGGGCCTAAAGAAGACAGAGCCAGGCTCTTTTCAGTGGTGCCCAGCAACAGGACAAGAGGCAATGGGCACAAACTGAAACACAGGAGGTTCCCTCTGAACATCAAGAAACGCTTTTCCACTGTGAGGGTGACCCAGCACTGTACAGGTTGCCCAGAGATGATGTGGAGTCTCCATCCTCAGAGATATTCAAAAGCCATCTGGACATGGTCCTGGGCAGCTGGCTTTAGGTGACACTGCTTGAACAGGGGTGTTGGACCAAAGGACGCCTTCCAACCTCAGTCATTCTGTGAAATGGCTTTAGAGAAAAGAAGGTGGGGGTCCTACTGGAAAGAGAACAGTTGAATGGGAGTCAGCAGTGCACCCTTGCAACAGTAAAAGCTAACTGAATACTGGGCTGCATTAGTGAGAGTGAAGTAGGCA
The DNA here is from genome assembly GCF_965638725.1 of Aptenodytes patagonicus. NCBI lineage: Eukaryota > Metazoa > Chordata > Aves > Sphenisciformes > Spheniscidae > Aptenodytes > Aptenodytes patagonicus. The sequence goes on along the minus strand of NC_134952.1, from coordinate 16,044,167 downwards.
AATCAAGGAAAGTGATTATCATCCTCTCTGGCATTTTTGAGGCTACATTTGGAGTACTGTGTTCAGTTTTGGGTTCCCCAGTACAAGAAAGCCTTTAAAATATTGGAGCAATTCTAGCGAAGGTTGCTACAAAAGAAGTATGTGTACCTATGGTGTGTTGCACCTGGTCTGTGTGTGTGGTGCAACTGGGATATTAAACATCTTGTTTGCAAAGTACACAAGCTGTACACTTACACATAGAGTAGATGATTTGGATCTGTTGCAGAAATTGTGTTCATCTGCATGTATTCTCCAAATCAAAATCATTCAGATTTAAATGTGTAGAATAGCTTGCAGCATGCCTACAGTATGCATCATGCTTTTATCCAGTATTGTATAGACTTCATCTGGTTGATCATCGTGAGATTCAGAAATCACAAGTGGCTGAATTCTTGGTTTTCTGCTCAGAAATCCAAATATATAGTAGACCTACTTATAAAATACTAAGACCAGCTGGAGATGGAAGTTTTGAGAATCTACAGCAACTGAAAAGGTTGTCTTAGTAGCAAGTCTACAGTTCACTTGATCTCAGTTGAAATTTGATCAGGGTACCAGGAGGAGTAAGTGGAGCATCCATCTATACTTTGCTGCAAACCTTGCCACTGGAGGTTTCCTTCTCTTTGAGAGCTGAATCAATTCTCTAGGATAGATCTTTCGGTTGAGTTACTATTAAGGTGCCATTTTTTGACTGAGGTCCCTGATTTTTTGTGCCATGTTTTAAAATAAGAGTGCCAGATTTGAGGATGAGAACTTACTTAATTTGCTTGCGTGGTTGCAGTTGGAGAAATTGCAATTCACTTGTTGTCTTGAAGCGGTTGCTTTTCCACCCCGTTTTTTTTCTGGTGTTGCTCATCCAGAACAATACAGTTGCTGCATCCCATCTTGGTAGCTGAATTTCACTGATGGGTCAGAAGAACTCTGCAAGCTGGGGGGGAAAAAGAGCTCTTTGATCTTTATAAATGAAAGGTGCTAATAAACAGTTTTCTGTCAGTGTTGATTTAAACTGACACATTTATCTCAGAATTGAGAGAGGCTAAAAGTAATCGTATAGTCAGTTACTACAGCTGAGCTGATAGACAGTAGTTCATTCAATGATGACAACTCAATCACGTGTATTTGAGTGACCATATCCTCAGTATCAGCAAAGACAACAGTGGTTAAGTATATGTAGACTGTAAACTGTTTTCACCTGTAAAAATAGCATTTCTGCAGATGTGCAAGATATTATAATGAAGTTACTTTTTGCTAAAATGAATATTCTGTGACTAGAAAAAATATTTTAGAATTTTGATCTGACATATTTCATGAATATTAATGAAAATGTGAAAGTTAATTTAGTTCCTTCATACTAAAGTCAGTCATAGGATGAGGGCAGCTGAGGATAAACCTGAAGAAGAAAACGTATTGTTTTAATTAGTGTTTTCCATAGCTTTCTTTTATTGTGACAATCTTGACATAAACTTGACACCTTTTAAATGTTGATTGTCTAGTGTGAATGTATTGCCTGGTTACAACACTTCCATAATAGCAGTTCTGCTGTATAATAGCACTGCTGCTGTTTTTGTGGTAAATATTTCAGAACCGCTCCCATCTCTTACCTGCAATTGCTGCCCCTACCCACATACCTAGTTTAAAGTATCTTTAAGAGCTGGCATATGCTACCTCATAAATTGGCTTGTTAATAGAATAAGAGTACTGCAGACTCTACCTTCTCCAGAGACCAGCAAATAATTTCTGCAATATTCTCAGTTTCCAGTGACCTATTTTTGAAAATACTCTATAATTCCAAAACAAAAAGCACTCACATATGCACTAATGTAGGCAAAATGTCTCTCTTACTAGAGTGCAATTATGCAAGCAGGGACTATTTGCCATCTTGCTGGAGACTAGAGAATTAACATGCTGTTCTCGGCATGTTGTTCTCCATATGTTTCAAACCTTTTTCATGGCAGGGAAATGCGCTACTTTTGTGTAAAAAAGCCAGTGTTAATTTTCCACCTTAATTCCTCATGCTTAATAGGGAAATAACAGCTTTTATACTATCTACTCATTCTGTACTCCATATACGGTAAGTTTGTAGAAAATATGATGTATTTTTGTGAAAGCAATGACGGGGTTTCTATGTTAAATAAAAAAAGGTGAAATAAATTTCAGCAATGGAGTTATGACTAGTCCTTCATTAATTATGTATATCATACTATATACTGCTTATGGAGTGCTGTTGTGGCAAAAACCTAAGCGAGAAGTATTCTTTACAACCTGGATGCCATGCTGCTTTTTTTTTGCATCTCTAAGATGTCATACCTGCCATCTTTGTTTCTTAAGTATAGCAAATATTGACAAGATTCAAAAAAAGAATGGTTAAGAAAAGAATGTGCTTTGGAGGTGATGTTTTAGATCATGGAGAAGGGGACCAAAAGGAAGTTAGGTGAGCTCTAGTTGTGAACTTTGTTCAATGATTTCTTTCACAGTAAATCCACCGTGAATACTCTTTCTTCCAAAGGTGTAGGTAGGCTGCAGTTGGCTAGAGGACATGTAGCAGAGTAGCATTTTGATGAAGAATTAGTTAGGAACAGAGTTGGCCAACCTTAAATGCTCAGATTCTATTAACTTTATCTTACATCTAACTGATTAAACTCTTCAGTGCTGAAGGTGGTTTAGATAGTCTGCTCTGCTTTTCTGCAAGCTGGTGAGAGAACTTGACCACTGGTGAAAGAATTGTGCCATGTGCACTTTCTCATTTACAACTTTCAGCCTTATGTCTGTTCTTTTTTTTTTTTTTTTCAACCTTTACAATATCTGTCCTTCAGCTTAAGTTTCTTCTTTTCCACTGAGCATTTAATAACATCAGTATGTCCTTCCTAGAGCAAGGCTTATCATGAAAGACATACATACATGCACAGGCGTTTGGGTAATTATAAAAATAGTCAGGAGAAGTTAACTGAAATGCAAGATATTAAGGAATAAACTGTACAAAAGATGGAAGAGGGAAGTGGATGTTTAATATTAGATTTGATTAGTAAAGTAAAGGAGGAAAGGTAGCAAGGGAAAAGATGGGTGTCGTAATTCTTAATTTCCTTGAAGGAACTGGTGAAAACTGTTCCTCAGAAATTAATAGCAGCCATATAAATATAAGGAACAAGAACTCATTTTGCCAAGGAGTTGATGGCATTGTGGGAAAAGAGAGAGATTTGTGTTGCTGTCATAGGGAAATAGGAATTGAAGGCATCTCAGTAGAATCTGTTGCCCTCCTCCGAAGCTATACCTGTATAACGTCTATTTCATTTTTATCAACCTTCAAAAATCCTCCAGTGTTGGTGACTCTGCTATCCCTGAAGGTTGTGTATTTCAGAGCTTCACTATTCTTATTGTCTACGTGGTTTTTTCTAGTATGTACCCTTGCTATAATCTTCTTGCTAAGTTAAACCTGTTGCTACATGTTGTATTGATCACAGAATCATAAGAAAGTTCAGGGTGGAAGGGATCTCAGGAGGTGTCTAGTCAAACCTCCTGCTCAAAGTAGGGTCAGCTGTGGGATGGGACTAGGTTGCTCAAGGCTTTATCCAGTTCCTTCTTGTAAACCTCTAAAGATGGAGACTGAGCAACCTCTTTGGGTAAACTGTTCCACTGCTTGATTCTCCTCATGGTGAAAAAGCTTTTCCTTATATATAGTTTTAATTTCTCTTGTTTCAACTTATGCCCATTGTGTTTCATCCTCCTGCCATGCACTACTGTGAAGAGCCTGGCTCCATTTCCTTCATAGCTTCCTCATGGGTATGGGAAAGCTGCTTTTAGGTCCTCCTAGGACCACCTCCTCTCCATGCTGAAGAATTCTAGTTCCCTCAGCTTTTTCTCATAGGACAAGTGCTCCAGCCTCTGATCATCTTGGTGGCCCTCTGCTGAACTTGCTCCAGTTTGTTGATGTCTTCAGGGGCTTAAAACTGGATGTATTACTTTAGATACGATCTAACAAGTGCTGAGTAGTATGGTATAGATCCCTTGGTCTATTGGCTGTGCTTCTGCTAATACAGTCCAGGATCACATTGACCATCCTTGCTGCCAGGGAACATTGCTGGCTCATATTTGGCTTGCTGTCTACCAAAACCTGCAGGTCATTTTCAGTTGGGCCCCAGCCAGTCAGTCCCCCCAGCCTGCATTGTTTAAACTTGCGCAGCTGCAGGGCTTTGCATTTGTCCTTGTTGAATGTTGAAAGGTTCCTGTTCACCGGTTCCCTGAGTGTGTCAACATACCTCAGAATGGTAGCCCTGCCCTCAGGCATATTGGCTGGTCATCCCAATTTAGTGTCATCTGCAAACTATGTATAAGAGCATCTAAAAAGACAACTCCTGTTATCTTCTCTTGAAACTTTTACCAGCATCATCATGCCTGCCATCAGTCTTGTTTGTTGAAACAATCCATTTTTTTTTCAATTTTCTGGTGTCAGTCATGGTTTCTAAACCTCTGATATTGTTACTGGTCTCTTCTAGTCTACCCTTTTCTTGACATTCAGTGTCCAAAGCTGGATGCATTATTTCACCTGGAGTGTTTCATGCCAGTGTGATATTTGCCTTTTTGCTACAAAATAAGCTCGACATATTCAGCTGTGATCTGCTATAACTCCTTGATCCTATTGTATAGAACCTGCTACAAAGCCAGATGTTTCCTATTGTGCAGTTGGTTATTGCTTCCTTTGAACTTGTCATGGTACTTATTGAATTGCATCCTATTATTTTTAGATTGTTTCTCATCATATAATCTAAATTCTCCTCAAATGATCTTGCAGTCTCCACCAGTTTGTTGTCATCTGTGAAGTTAATGCAGTAAGCGTGCACTCTATTTTGTGATCTGAGACACCCCTCGTGAAACTATCAAGTAAAGCTGGGCCCAGACAAATGCCTGAAAAACTTGACTTGAAAAATCTTTTCTATTGACAGTGGGTCATTGAACCAGCTAATTTTGTATGCATTGTATTGTTTTTTTAGAATATTTGTGAAAATTTCATGTGAGGAACAGTGTGCAGTTGCAGGGATTTTTTTTTCCAGATGTGAACTCCATGAGAATAAGTGCAACAGAAGCCAATTCTGACTTTATTCCTCATTTACAGATACTTACTTTATTATGGTGTAGTGGAAAGCAGGGGCAGAAGACTCAATAATTGAGAGGAGAGTGATTTGTGAGAGCTGGTCTTAGAATTATGGAGGGGAGAACGTGGACATTTGGGCTGTTAATAGGCTGTGCTTTATAATATTGGATATTAGCTCTGAGGAATCCTCAGTAATGGCTGTTTTGAGTACTTGTTACTTGTAGTCTGGCCCAAAACCTCTGAAATATATGAGACTCCCTTCTTTTTGACTTCTGACCACATTTTTAGTTTCTCCTTTGAAAGTTTAAAGTTTGCCAGTACTTCTTGCTTGTCTCCTACAACAGTGAAGGAAGGGATCTGGCCTTTCTCCCCAAAGGAGGGCAGAGACGCGACAGTCAGGCAATGTGCAGAAATGTACGACTGAACTGCTTTTATTTTTCATTTTTTTCAAAAAGGGAACAGTGAAACTACAAATAATACTAGCTAAAATAAAAGTCCTTCTCTAGTGTGATTTTTATCTTACTATTAGTGTGAATGGCTTTTTGGGTTTTTTCATAAAGCAGTGTGGAATATTTCTAATATAACTAATTGTGCTCTTTACTGAATTGCCATTTTTTTTTCTGCCCTTGTAGTTCAGTTAGCATCTGAATTTGGAACACATGGAATGCAGGAGAAATATTGTAATAAAATGTTTATTACAGAAGCTTATAATTCCTTTAATTATTCCTCAAAAGATACAATGCCATTATTTGTTAATGCTCTATTTTATGATAATTTAGACTGATGCAAATTTTACCATGTTAGTATATTTTTACAATGTGTAACATTTAAAATACATGTTTTTATTTAGGGTATTCTCTTGGTTTATGATATTACCAACGGCCAGAGCTTTGAAAATTTAGAAGACTGGTATAATGTGGTAAAAAAAGTGAATGAAGAATCAGAAACACAGCCACTTGTGGCCTTGGTTGGAAATAAAAGTAAGTTATTCATGCTTAAATATTAATTGAAATACTCTGGATGTTGCGCTCTATCGAAGAAATGGCACAGGGCATATATCTTTAGTAAAATGAAACTAAATACCGTCTTGTGTGTTGTTGCTGTGTACGGATGACATATTTGGGTGTACCTCAGTATTCTGGTTCTGGGCAGTTAGGTTGAGGGACTTGCTGCATCATGCTTTGCCTAGCCTGCAGCCTTTCTGTCTGTGTTTTCTTTATTTGGAGAGCAGCACACAGGAGTAGAGAGAGATCTCTCACCCATGTTTGAATTTGATAGGGCTTCAGGATATTGCCATGGCATGCATCTAGAATGGAGAACTGGGAAGCATTCCTGGATCTAATAACAGGTATATTTCATGGTTCTGTATGTCAAGAGACTGCTAAATTAAGTACTGGTATATATTACTTAAAATAACTACACTAGGCATAATAATTATGATTTGCTTATTAGGCTTTTTTTGCATGCTGTCTGTAGTTTTGCACATGAGGTTACTTATTTCCTGTTGTTCTGGGATTTTTTAAGCGGTCCTCTTTTTGATCATGTAAGTATGATATAATGGTTTTCTTCTGACCACCAAAATATGCCACTTTAAACAACCATCACCTAGTTTCCTAATTGGATGGATGGATTCCAATTTCCAGCTAAGAAATCTTACAGAAACATCCTTATTAGCATATCTGAGGTCTTGATCCTGCCTCTCTTACCCTTTTTCTATTGAAGATGATAAAAGCAACATAAAGCAATTTTAGAAACAATGTGGCGCACACAGATACAGAATTTTTTAACAATGTAAATACATTTTTTTGAACAACAAAAAATAGCTTTGATTTTTTTTTTTACTTTCCAAGTAATTTGTGTCTGTCACAGTGTCCATATCGTGAACAAACTTGAAAAAAAAACCTCATCCAGCAAGTTAGTATTGTTTAAAAGCATTTGAAAACAATGTAGAGACAACACTTTCATTCAGAACCATTAACTGTAGTGTTGCTACTGTGATGCTGTAACATTTTATGATATTAATTATGAAAGACTACTTATTTTCTGGGAAGAAAACAGAGAAGCTCTTAGAGTTACAATATATAAATAGCACTTCTGAAAGTATAACATAGACAGTGTTGTACTCTAGCAGACCAGAGTCAATAATACAGATTCTGTTGAAATTCAAATAAAAAATACTTTTCACTGATTTATATTTTGCCCCAAAATTGGACTTCCTAGTTGGAGTTCTGCAAATCTTATGAAGTATTTATGGTAAGATACACTGTAACATAGGATAAATAATGTTCTTTTACTGGAATGACACCATAGAGGTAGAAAATCAGGCACTGGTTTCCATTCGGAGGAGTTTTATTTCTGTTATATACCTTAAGTATATATACTGACTACATCAGTAAACAAGACAAGACAAGGGAGGAGCTACAGATGTCGTCTATCTGGACCTCTGTAAGGCCTTTGACACGGTCCCCCACAACATCCTTCTCTCTAAACTGGAGAGGTATGGATTTGATGGGTGGACTGTCTGGTGGGTGAGGAATTGGTTAGATGGTCACATCCAGAGGGTAGTGGTCAACAGCTCAATGTCCAGATGGAGATCAGTGACAAGTGGTGTCCTGCAGGGGTCCATATTGGGACAGTACTGTTTAATATCTTCATCAGTGACATGGACAGTGGGATCGAGTGCACCCTCCGCAAGTTTGCAGATGACACCAAGCTGAGTGGTGCGGTCGACACGCCAGAGGGATGAGATGCCATCCAGAGGGACCTGGACATGTTTGAGAAGTGGGCCCCTGTGAACCTCGTGAGGTTCAACAAGGCCAAGTGCAAGGTCCTGCACCTGGATCGGGGCAACCCCCAGTATCACTACAGGCTGGGGGATGAAGGGATTGAGAGCAGCCCTGCCGAGAAGGACTTGGGGGTACTGGTGGATGAAAAGCTGGACACGAGCCAGCAATGTGCGCTCACAGCCCAGAAGGCCAGTTGTATGCTGGCCTGCATCAAAAGCAGCGTGGCCAGCAGGTCGAGGGAGGTGATTCTGCCCCTCTACTCTGCTCTGGTGAGACCCCACCTGGAGTCCTGCGTCCAGCTCTGGAGCCCTCAGGATAAGACAGACACAGACCTGTTGGAGCGGGTCCAGAGGAGGGCCACGAAAATGATCAGGGGGATGGAACAGCTCTCCTGTGAAGAAAGGCTGAGAGAGTTGGGGTTGTTCAGCCTGGGGAAGAGAAGGCTTTGGGGAGACCTTATTGCAGCCTGTCAGTACTTAAAGGGGGCTTATAAAAAAGATGGGGGCAAACTTTTCAGCAGGGCCTGTTGCGACAGGACAAGGGGGAATGGCTTTAAACTAAAGGGGGGTAGATTTAGACTAGCTATAAGGAAGACATTTTTTGCGCTGAGGGTGGTGAAACACTGGCACAGGTTGCCCAGAGAGGTGGTGGGTGCCCCATGCCTGGAAACCTTCAAGGTCAGGTTGGCCGGGGCTCTGAGCAAGCTGATCTAGTTGAAGATGTCCCTGCCCACGGCAGGGGTGTTGGCCTAGATGACCTTTAAAGGTCCCTTCCAACCCAAGCTATTCTATGATTCTATGATTCTAAATTTTTCTCATATACATGCCTGCAATTCTTTAAAATCCAAGTATTTCCTTGGGAGCATCTGCAAATAGAATATGTTTTTGTAGGTGAGTTTCCAGATAAAGGCTGACACTGACTAGTGAAAGGGCTTTCATTTTATGAAAATAGCAGCTGAAGGAACAGTGTGCTTGCTACCTTGTTTTCCTTCAGAAGCTGTGTATAAAGAAAAAAGCAAACTATTGCTTTCACCTGATCCTAAGGATGTTTGTTGTTGTTGCACATGTCGAGCATGCAGGGGATGCTGCTTACAGAGGTAATTTTTTTGCTTTATTTTTATTTCAGCATTAAAATTAAGCTTTTAGAAGTGTATTGTTTTTCTGAATTCTATAACAGGAGAAGAATATCTAGGAGGGCTTCCACCCCAATACTTTACTGGCCTGTGAGAGGTAACTGTAGTCAGGCTCCTATTGTTACATAAATAGAAAACAAGATAAGTGTTTATATAGAAGAATGGTGTTGACTCTTGCATATTATGAAAGGATAAAGCTACCAGTACTAACAAGTCCTTCAGGTGGAATAACTGTGTTCAGAATAGCTTAACTTCTTTACTCAGTAAGTGATAAGACACTCTTACACAATGCAAGAGCAATAATAGGTTTAAAGCAAAAAAAAGCCATTTGATGAATTGATGATCTTATTTGACCTCATGCATCATACAGGAGAAATACTTTAAGTCAGTAGTTTCTGTCTCAGGATTGTACTTGGTTTTTGAGCTATACACGTCTTTTAGGAAAATATCCAGGTATGCTTACTTAAAGACCAGAAATGTCTATATCCACAGGGAAGTTATTCTAACACTTAACTTTCTTTCTGATAAAAGTGTTAAAAAATTGCCAAGAATGCAGTTATTTTCATTCATAGCTACTAGAAAGCATTGGGCCAGTATTTAGATAACTTGATAAGAATTTGGAAGCCCAGCTGCATTTTGAAACCTTGGCTTAAATTTAGTGCTGCTCTTTGAAGTATACTTAGCTTGGGTTTAGGCTCTCATTTGACCATTTTCACTTACTAATACTGTCTGAAAGAAATGTCTGTTCTTCCATTTTGGGGTAAATACACCTGGGATCTCTGCTGTAGTGCTTCAGAAATAGGAATAAAGCCATAGTTAAAAAAAAAAAAAGAGCTTGGAAGAAAACAATGAAAAATATTTTTCTTCACAATGAAATATAGAAAACTGTACACAAATTCTATTAGATGAAAATAATTTCCTTGGGTAATTTTGTCATTGAAAGCAAATTACTTCAGGTATAGCAGTATACGATGCATAACTGTGTAGTAGCTGTTAAATTGTCTGTAAAACTGCCTGATTTATTAGTGTTTTGTTGTATCAATTTATAGTCATTCTGTTAAATGTGTTAAGTTTGCAGGAATTTTTTCAGTATTCCAGCAATTGTAATTTCTACATACAAAGCTCCAATCAGTCTCCAGTCTCTCATCCATCAGAAATTAATTTGAAAATAATAGAGTAGTATGAATTGAGATCTCCTAAATTCTGGACCTCCCCACCCCTCTTTTTTCTTTTTTTTTTCCCCTCTTTTTTTCTTTTTTTTTTTTTCAGGACTAGCTAAAATGAAGGACTGTCTTTGCCCACTAATTTATTAAAAATAATTGGGAGAACAAGAGCTTCAGAGATGCAATCCTCCTTTGTGAAAGTGGTGATTTATTTAAGATGACTGTCTTCCTCCTGGGTGCTTAGTTTTATTTTTCATTCTTTCTTCCTTCCCATACATCTTTTTTCCATAGCCTGACGTACGCATTTGGACAGAGAGAGTAGAAAACTGATTTAAGTCAAGATCTTGCCCACACCTTCTTCCTGCACTTATGTCTGATTATCAGTTAATTCTCTGTCTTTCCATAGATTTTTGTCTGTGTGTTTGGTAAACAACAAAAAGAATTGTAAAATTTAATGTAGAATTTTTCTTTTTCATATTAATTGTAAGTCATAAGATCTTAATAATCCTAAAATTTACAGTTGGCGTTGAATCTTAAATTTGACTTTCCTTGTAACTTACTTTGCAATATTTTAATCTTATTTAATACAAAGTATATTTGAAGTATGCTTATTTCCATGTTGTTAATACCACTTAATTTGCACCAGAAATAAGGGAGTAAACCTTGTTGTTAACATTAACAAATGCTTTTCAGTTTCAATGCAGTAACTTAAAACTTTTATAGATATGTTTCTGTCAAATACTTTGACTTATATTGTATAGTATAAATTAAACTATAGTTATCAAGTGAATGAATTGTTTTGTGCACTTAGGATCTTTGCTTAAATTTTGTATTGACAAAGTTCAGTAATCGCAATGGGTCTTCTAGTTGTTAGTGTGAATTAGAGAGGTTTTACTGTGTTTCGTGTGACTGATGTGTGTGTTTCCTTTCTACCTTGACTACTTTATATAGTTTCTTCTGCACTAATCTATAAGCAGACTCCTCAAGTGTCATACCAACATTTTCAGTGGATATATTTTAAACAAAAATTAACCCAGGTTGCATGGGAGCTACACTCATTTTGATTTATAGCTACCAAGATGGTCTTAGGGCGGTGGTTATCTGTAGCTTATATAGGGGGTAGGAATTATCAGGTACCAGTGTATAGTGGATGGATGAATGATTTCTATTCTTAGAGATATTAACCAGATCCACTCCTCAATAAAGACTAATAACTCAGATTTTTAAACAGTCTTCATGACAGATGAGGGCACAGAGGAGAATGCATCAGCACTAATTAAGAATGTTGACCGTTTGTTCGTCTTAGCCATGATTAATTGATCTTGGAGTGCTATCTCTGAACAGGAAGTGATATGCTGTTACATTGCGAAGTTTAAAGGTTACATTTTAGTGTACCCTTTAACTTGCATTTACATACAACATAAAATGTTTTTACCTATCTTATCTGAGTGCAGAAAGAAACATTTTTCAGCCCAGATACAAATGAATGTTTGGTGTACTGTGTACTAATGTGAATCTGGCTGGTAACGGGACATACCCAGTCTGCTTTTGGACTCTGTTACTGCCTTATATGCTTAGTCTCCCCAGTTGTACTCAGAAAATTTCTTCATTAATACTCATTTTGAGATTCTGGCTTACTAAAATGCAGAACTATGCATTCATTCTCTGTCCCTCCCAACCTCCCCCAGCTGTTTTCTGTTCTTGTTTCCTGTGGACTTGCACTTGTTAGGTCCTTCACCTGTAATTAAGACAAGTGTTAAGCGGCAAATGCAAAGACCCCTGTTCTTCTGAGCCTTATGCCTGATTAAACTAAAGTTCCTGTATGCCTGACAGCAGGTCCAGTCACCTGAGCCTCACACACGCTTCTGGGATTGGAGGGTAAACTACTTACATGTAGAGACTCCCTTAAAAAGAAAACCTTGTCCTGTGCTACGGTCAATTTACCAACTCATTTGAATAAATGTAGAATGCTACCCTGTTTTAAAATATGTATAGAATGTTTGTTTCAACAAACTTGGAAGATTAATAGAAAATTGCGGTCTTACGGATTTATTTGTTTCAATGGTTGGGTAACTTTTTTTTAAAATTATTTTTAACAAGAAACTTAATGAAAGGAAAAATCACAGGTGAAAATGATCTTTTATTCACCATAATAATGTATTTCCAACCCAGTGTCTGAATGTTCTCTGTATTTAGGGATGGGAGCAATCTAGAAACATACACATTTTTGAGTGATAAAATCACCTTGTTTGTCTGAGAAAGCATCTGTCTTGCGAGACTTTGATCCTAAATCATGCTTGGCATAATGTTAATGGTGCTGGCTACCATCACTGCCTTAGTGATCTATTTAATTATGTCTGTTAAATTGCTACGTGGGCAAGTCTACTAAACTGGGATATACGCCACACAGAGATACATAAATGGAACCTGAGCCTCAAGTGTGGTTCTTTAGAAAGTAGCTGAGCTCACAGAAAATTATACAGAACAAAAGAATGAAGGGTTATTGCTGTTGTGTAGCGTTTACTTAGACATATTCCATTGGCTGAGAAGGGAAAATACCTGGCAGGATAGATCACCAGGATCTGGGCATATGCACTCCGTTCTGGCCCCAATCTCTGTGTAATCTGCTGTGATAAATGTATCTGTTGCATCTGGTTGCAAATCATCCCATGTTTTCTTTGGACCCTTCTTTCAGAATCCTTTATAAAATGATCTCTTGGATGGGAAGTCACAGTGGACACAGCAGCTGCTAAATCACCTGATTAAAGGCAAATTTTTAGACTTCTGGACTTTCTTCCAGTGCTGCAGCCATTACTGGAGCATGTATACAGGATAGGTTTTGATGGTGGCTCTCAAAAGCCAAGTGGCCTGTGCCAGAGTGCTAACAAAAAAAATAGAGTAGAAAGGGGAAATCTTTTCTGTCATGCTGCTCAAAAGATAATTAATTGATCATTGTCATAATTTTCTGCCCTGCCTGTCTTAAGACCAGTTTCTTATGTCAACACAGGTAGGATTAGCTAGTAGTGAGCTTGCTTTTTGATTTGTGTTCTGCTGCAGTATGGCATTCAGTACAGGGATGAAGCTGAATAATATATACATCTTGCACACAGAAGATATATTACTGTTACACCACTTGTCTGAATTTGAGATTTGTACAGCTAGACAGAGCCCTGATATAAACAGGTGTAATTCTATGAAAATCAATGAATTTGCATTCATTTGAACCAGGACAGATTAGATACTGTACAAACTGTCTGCTGGAATTAATGTTTTCTCATTCGGATCATACGGTGCTTTAACAAGAAAGTGAGGATAGCCATGAACTAGCCCAAATGATAGACTGTTCTTATGTTATGCTTTTTTATTTTAGTGAGTATGAATAACCTGGTTTCTTCTTCCTGCACTTAAAACCTTGAGGCTGCACTTCAGTTTTTTATTTGCGCATGTTAAGTTTTGCCTGCTAAGACCGGCTAAGAACTAAGACCAAGTTCAAGGACCTGGTAGAATATTGTTAGTGTAGTTGGAACCGAAATGCCAGTGTGACAGAAGTGCCAGTAAATAATATATTCTCATTCACTAACAGTTATGCTTAAATTCAGAAAAATCTTTAAAGATGTCATTGAAAAATGGAAATAGAAGTAAACCGTTTAAATACAAAGGTTAGAACAGTATATGTATCCTATTTTTATAATAATACACAAATGAAATGCTGAGAGATCTCTTACTGTTTCCATGGATTTTGTCTGTAGTTTATTTAGCAATGTAGACATACGTCTAATAAAAAAGATGCTGCATAAACCATAGTCCAGGCTGAATGTGCTTCTGTTTTTGGTTTAGGTAGAAATGTTTTTTCTGGCTGCGTCCTTCATACTTAGGTCTTCTTACAACAAATGGAAAGCCCTTAATTGTACCTAAGGGAATAGTTAATCTACGGTGGACATATGGTGGACAAAAGCTGAGTCTAGTAAATGAAAAAAATTATAAACAGAAAATGTGTGAATGTCTGCACAGTCTGAGGGTCATGGGAGATATTGTGCTGTTGGATTGTAGCTTATTTTAAGTTAATTTGCTATTCTTTTTTATTAGTATATTAATGGAAGTCAGCGCAGCATAAAATACGTAGTTTTAAAAACCAATCAATTTAACGTCTGTTTTACTGGATTGAAAAAAATACCTGTTTTTAAGACATGACAGAATTTCTTTTCATTGCAAGTTGTCCTGCTCCCACCTTTGCCATACGACATAAATGCGATTTGATTTCATTAGTGGAGTGAAGGTCTCTGAAATTTTTAAAAGTTATAACATTTGATTGGGGGCAGTTAATCAGTGTTAACCCTGAGCAGCTCTTGGGCTTTATAGATTCAAGCATTATATGTGGTTGCACTGCTCCAGCAAAAGGTTAAGTATTAATGGAAAATGTTCACAGCTCTTTTACTCAAAGAAAACATGTTACTTGTAAGTTTTCTTTTGATTTTACTTTTACAGTTACATTGAATGTCTTCATTCATTTAGCCATCCATAAAGCAAATATTGTTGCACATGCAGTGGATAATAAGTCTTTTTAGGACTACTTGTGTGGTATGTCACAGATCATTAACTGCAAGTAACCACCTGACTTGAGGGAAGTCTGGAAGCATCATTACAGTGAAATAAGCTTTTATTTCTGTATCACTGCAGCACATTGATTTGTAGGAATGTCTCCATTAGCTACTGTGGAAATATATTCTCATATATTATTATTGAAGGAAGTTGATGAGAGAGGATAACCAAATTTCAAGTGTGAATAGGGCATTAGTATTAGGACTGTGGACAAAGTGCGAAAAAGACAAGTGCTATTGTAGCATTATTTTCTATTTAAAAGCTAGATAAGTCAGAAAACTGACCTTTTTGTAATGCTTCACAGTTTTAGAGTCAGACGAATAAAATCTAGTAACAGTTGTACAGTATTTGTGTACACCGCAACTTCAACTGAAATGCATATAGTAATTGAATATGTTTACTACTCTGTACAAGCAGAAAGTGTCGAAGAGAAGTTTCTTCCTAATCAGCAGGGAAAACTTAAGCTTTTTCTATTTATTTCAATGAACATAAAAATTTAAGATTTTTATTTGAAGTAACCGGTAATTATTTCCGCTCAGTTTAGAGGATGAAGGATAGCCTATGTTAATATGGGGAATAATCATAATGGATAACCTGCATTAATACGATTAATAGGAGTTTGTAGTATGAAAAATGCAATTCTGAAACATTGTCCTGAAAATATTTTAGGAAATTTGAAGTTCTTACAGTGATTAAAGTTATGGTAATACTGTAGGATTATCTTGCGGTGTTGCTGTTTTTCAAAATAATTCATTGTCAGATCCCTTAGGAGCAGAATACAATAGAAGACTGGTAAATGAGTAGAATGTTCAAATCGGCCTCTCTTAGTCGTATAGTATGAACTATGTGCATGCAGAGTTAAGAATGAAGAAGAAAAATTATGGGGAATGCATTATATGTATATTTTGAAGTTATGTAATTGTCAGGACAGTATTATGTTTATTGGGGATTTGCAAGAGAAGAAGCGGTAATTATAGTACTATTTCAAGTGTAGTCCACAGTTAGAGCTCCATACACTTGATATAATGAGGCATTCTGAGTTTATGATGCCCATTTCAGTATAGGAGCATGTATACTATGCTAAATGTGTGGCTTTTTTGATAGGTCTTTAAGCATATTAATGCCTTCATGACATTAGCACCTCCGGTTATGAATTCTTCATTGTTCCAGTATTTGAGATGGTATGTCCTGATGAGGTTCTGAATGAACTGCATTTTCCTTCTGCTGTCTGCTTTGGTTTATTTTATAGGTCAGTTTTTTATGAGGAAAAAAAGTTATTATTTGTCTGTGTAATATGAGACTGTGAAGGTGTTACCATGGGAGTAAGTACTAAGCCAGTACCAAACTTTGTTTGATCTTAATAGTTCACTGAGATAAGCCAGATAGTTTAAATGCAGATAGCATTGTTATTATTATTGTTGTTATTTACACTTTGTGCTTCCAGCCCTCGTGATATGAAGCATAACCTCAAAATACGTTTGTTGTTTTCAAAGGAGAGATCTAAGATTCTGTAGTGCCAAAAAAATCAGTTAAAAATCAATTAAGATTTGCTGAAACATGTTGATTAAGGAGGTGGAGTGCAGTGATGATGAATGGTAAACTAGAAATCTAGTTTGTTTATTTAAAATAAGGTCTTAAAAGAGGAGGGTTTTATGTACAATGTACATAGTTTCTATTTAAAAAATACTGAGTTCCCTGTGAAATTTTCATGATATATTTTAGCATTTTTAAGTCTTTTTTTTTTTTTTGCAGAAGTAGTGCTTTCAAAGTTTTATCTCCATTATTTAATGATGCAACAGTGTATTTCTGACTATAACAAGGGAATTATAAATATGTAGCAGATACGTAACTTCTGCTGAACCCTTTGAGAAGGTTAAATTTCATTCCATCTATCTGTCCTTTGATGCTCTGAACACAAGGAGCAACCATCCCATCTCATCCAGATCAGTATTTTTAACACTTAAAAACTTTTACAACTGTAAAATGAGCTATATTACACTTGCTGCATTCTTTTGTTCAGTGTGGGGAATCACTGACCTTAAGATAAAAATTTCGTTTGTTTACATAGGTGTAAATTTAGAGCACATTTAGTGACTTCAGATGAGCTGCTCTAAGTTTACTCTGGTGTTTTTGTGACTAGCCCCTAGATTATAATATTTTTTTGGGTTACTTTTTATATATATATATATATATATACACCATGTGGTCTTTCTTTTGTGGTAAGTATTGTCCAATATGTTTACTTAATTACGTGTGATAATAGGAATGTATCATACTAGTATAAAACTAGCTTGTGATGGTAGAATTCATTAGTTTTGAAATATGTATACAGAAAGAGGAATAACATTACCTTTTTCTGACTTTGACTAGAGAACTCATTCCTAAGCATTCCTACATAGTAGCATTTGAAAACTGCCATCAGGATCATTACTCTTTTGTTTCAGATGCTAAACATACACAAATTCGAAAAAAGCTACAGACTAAATAGTTGAATGGAACACACAGAATAGTAAAATGTCTTAAGAAAGGCTTGCTTTTGAAAAATACTGATATATAATCATTATATATATCGAGGGCAACTTTAACTTTAAAATGTTGGATTTTGCAATCTTAAGCATTTTTTGTGGTAGAGAATTTAAAATGAAGGCTGGAAAAAATAAGGTTTGTACAGATAGCACACCTTTGATACTGTTGAAAGAAAGAGAGACTCTCAGTTGCTAAAAACCTACTTTATACATTTACAGGAGAAGTTTGAAAAGTCATTTGCTGTAGGCATGCAGAAGGAAGGAAAGCAGTGTATAGGAGTTGTTGGTTAGGCTGTTAAGTTGAACTGTTTTGAAAATATTTTTATGTTCTGCTGCCCACATAGAAAATTGTGGCATTTTGGAGTCTACTTCTCAGTCCCCCTTCAAAACCATTATGGAAAAGCTTCAAGTATTTTGGTTTGGAGGTGCCACTGCTATGCCTCATGGGAAGTGTAGTGCTGATGCTTCTATTCGCATTCTCCTACAGGCTATGCTCCTGATGCTATGGCTTTAAAGGCTGGTTTTGTTTTTGTTTTATTTTTCCCTTTATGTCTTCCATGATGTATCACATCCTCTTAGGTATGATAGGACTTTGTGAGAGTAATGCATCATGGGTACTGTCCAGCTGGCAAATCAAAACTTGGGAGAAAATAACAGTGTAAGACAAACAAAAAAACCCCTCTCATTAAGCACCACACTGATCTTTCTGAATCAAACTGTTCTGTTGTCTTGGTTGGAATTTTTTTAGGGAGTTAGTTTTATATGGAAAAGGGAACCTTTTTGAGCAGAAAAAGCAGTTTTCAGTGTAGTAAAAAAAACCCTAGTAGTTCTGACTGATAGTTTTGGACTAGTCCAACTGTAGAGAGTTTCCAGAGTTTTTGATTTTCATCCATTGTTCAATTCTAAGAATACTGTTGTGGTAGTTTATTTTAATAACATTACCCTGTACTTGCAGATAATAGAGGGGAAAAAAGCCTAGTCTGGTCATACTGCAATTCTGTGAGGTTAAAAATGGTTCTGTATGAAGAGTATTGACAGTTCTTTCACGGCAATATTCAGTAAACAATGCTGTAAAGAAATTTTCTAGAAAGCACTGTATAAAGCAGTTGTAAAATATGGAATACCAGTTCAGACTGTAGAAAGGTTCTGGGTTTTCCTAGAAGTTACTTATTGCATTCTTTACTCTGTTAGTTCTTGTCATGCTACAGTAACTGTAACTTTCTACAACGCTACTGATGTCTATCAGGAGCAATTACTGAAAATGTCTGGACTTAATAATGTTTGAACTTACATGTTTGTTTTTTTTTTTTTTAATGTGAAGGGGTTTTATTTCTTAAGTTGTCTCAAGCTACACAGTAGAAGGAAGCAATGTAATGAAACAACAAAGAACAGTCATTGTAGAGATCTCTATTGCCAGCTAATACATCGCCTAATTAATCATTAACAATTTTCTTGGGTTGGCTTTTTAAAGTACATGTGTTAAGATGACCTCCTCTTACACTGTAAGTTTTGCTGTTTTATTTTGGGAATGGTGTATCCAAAAGGTTTTTAGAGAATAGTTACTGGTGTAGTTGCATGTTTAAGTGGTTGATCACTAGGGCAATAATGCTGGTTTCTAAGCACAGCCCGTACTTTTTCCAGCTGCTTTATAGTGATATCTTGAAGCTTAAAATGTAATCTATATGGGTAAGCCACAAAAGCCACTATATATTAAAGCAGACTCTGACAGTAAATCAAAATTGAACAGCTGGCAACACTACTAAAGTCATAAACTTATTTATTAAAAAAACTAAACAGAAGAATTATATTAAAAAGAGAGGAATATGTTCTACAGACCAGTGGATATAGCTTAAAACCTGGAAAGTGCTGCAGATTAAGGGCCCAATTTATGAACATCTGTTCTGGCAGTTTCTGTGAGATTCTCATGTTCTTTACAATAAAAGTGTGAAACATGTTTTTCCCCCCATACTAATCATGCTTTTCTGCAGTTCATAAAACTTGCATTGAGCCTTATGCAACTGTGCCTGTCTGCTTTACACACTTGCTAGAGTAATTACTATTCATGAAAGAGTAAGTACTATAGCAACGTCGCAATCCCACGGTATACACTTATCCTGACTTGTTCCAAGCGATCTCATTGGCTTCAAAAGCAGTGAAAGAACACTGAATTTTCCTTCATATATTTAAACTTAGAGCATGGCAATGAACTAATAATGGAAGCAGGTCACTAGAGAGCAAAATAGAAAAGTGTCTTGTACATGGTTTCTCTAAAATTGAAGCATATACAAATCCACTGTTTTGTTCTTTAACAGTCACCAAAACAACTGTTAACTCCCCTCATCTCTTAATTTTGAAATAAATGATCATAGAATGATTATTTTAATTATGATGTTTACACTGAATAGTACCCTACATTTTTGTCATATTGACAGGTATGTGGGGTTAAGCTTTAGGAAATTCTTGATCTGCTTTGAGAGGGAACTGAAAAATCATAAATTCAAAACTGAGTGTCTAGTTCCACTGTCAGCGGTACTGTTTTGCCTTTGACGTCAGTGTGATCAAGACTTGGAGATTTTGGCCACGAGCCCTGTTATCAGGCTTGATCTGCATGGCACAGGTCATAATATTTTGCTCTCTAACTCTTGCTTCATGTATAGTAATTCAGACTGAACTAGAATAGATCATTGTGAAAAGGCCATCAGTTTTTCTCTCAAGCCGTGCCCTCCCAAGCCCTGCTGCCATTAGGAGGCAAAGTCAGTCTCCCAACAATGTCAGAGATTAGGAAACCAAGGTGCAAAGGAAACACTGAGCAAACATGCAATAAAACCACTTTCCTTGTCCTGAGCAGATTATATTGCTTTATTGATGAAAATGGTTACTCTTTCTTTCCATTTGAATAGTTTCACCATGTTATGCCTTTATTTATTAGGTTGCAGAACCACATGCGTTTATAGTTGTTTAACGTGAGGAGAACACTTCCAGCTAAGAATCCTCAAGACAGGAAAATCTCTGTGCTCCTTTTGGGAGCTAGCTTCTCATACGTTTAGGGTCATACTGACTGACAGGAGGGAAAAGAAAGAGGATTTCTGGTATCCTTTGGACGAAGAAATATCTTAGTGGAACAAGGCATTTTCTGTTTCCATGCCATCCACTGCTGAGCATTTTATAGTGTGGGTGCGTCTCTGTGGTCTTATTTGTAGTGTGTGTCAATTTCCGAGATCGCTTGGCCAATTATTTTTCAGCTAACTTGTGGAATAGTAAGGAACTGTATTTCTGCCAAATGTATATTGGTCATTGATAGTTCCTTTTGTCTTTTCATTGAGCGATACTTTTATAATTGATTTATGTATATTTGTAGTGCTGAGGGCAGTACTATTAGGCAACTAAACAAAAAGTGACTTATAACCACTTCATAGTTACGGAAGTTGAATTTTCTTTCTGCTCTGTCTGGTATGAAACATGTTTTGTTAATTGGTGCACTATGAATCACTTTATCTGTCAGTGGTGTACAGTGTATTAATCTCAGTTCTTAAAGCATGGTTTTATTTATAGACAGTTCAGAAACATTAGTGCTATATTTGCTTTATCATTGTGTTTACCTGCGGTGAACTTTTATTTATGTTTGATGTGTTAAAGTGCACAAATATAATTTATATGCACCTGCATAAAATGTTTTACTTTTGTCCTGGGTTTCATTTGTCAGACTGTGCCTTGGATGCAGCAAGGAACTAACCCAACAGAAATCAAGGCTTCATATCATCAAAGACAACATCAAGTTATGTCCCAGAGGAACCCTAGGCAGGGATCCACGGTGTAGTGTTTTTTGGTTGTGGTTTTTTTTTTTTTTTTTTTGGACCTGACTAGAATATTCTGGATTCCTGGTTTTGATTAGGTCAGATTTTCATATTTGTTATGAGTGCTTTATTTCTCATCCTTGAGTCTCTTGCATGTGGGTGGACAAGGGAGGCAAACAGATGACTGCATCACTAAAATTTTCCACCTGCCTCCCTCTATTAGGCTCTGCTGTCCAGGCTGGATTACACGTCTTTTTTCTTGCACTTTATCCTCTCCATTCTCTTTACACCTAGTCTCTTGTGCTTGGTGCAAAGGGAATGCTCTTAATGTTGTTAGTTTTCTTTTTTGTTCATAGATCTTCTGGGAGTGCTGCTTCATCAGCCCGATATGCACACCAGGTTTTTGTTCTTTTTTTTTTTTTTAAATAGTTATGTTTTGAGAAGTGTGGGTTACTTTGCGTACTTTTTTAGTATATTAGACATCTTATAAAAATTCTAGCAGCTTCCCTGGCTGAATAAACTTGATGGATGAACTACTAAGGTCTCTTGATTTAAATAGTAGCTGTACTAGTGCACTGGAAAAGATTTCTTTTGGAGCTGTTACAGTCTACAGGGTTTATAATCCACATGGATTAATGTGGCATTTCCTTCATAATCCTATGAATTTTCTGCCTTAAAAATACTTTTATGTTTTTCCTAAGAGTTTTAGTAGAAAAGACCCTTTAAATATGTGGTGATATCTAGAATTATTATATTGTCATTGTGTGCTTTTGTACTTAAGGTGTACAAAGAGAAATAAAATGTGGCATTTTTATTCTCCTTTCTTTCTGTGGTTTTTTTTTGTTTGTTTGTTTGAATTTAGTATCTAGTGCTGTGTATTAAGTAATTAGGCCAAGAGGGCAGAATTTTTATGACTATGCTGGTGCTTAAAAATGTAGACTGCTGTCTGGTGGCATTTTCAAATGTGGTTAAACCATTGCTTAGTTGCCCGGTAGTTGCTTTGGTACTTTAAAAAGTCCCCCTAGGAATGCCTGCTTGCATCTTTCAGTATCTCAGTACTGTTGCAAATCTGATTCTAAATATTTAATTATTCCAAGAAGACATCTCAATGCAGGGGAAGTTAAATTCTTCTGAGAACCAAAACAGTAAATATATGGCAATATTAGTGAGCTAGTTCTGAGTTGTGTGTTTGAGTTTTCTGAGTTCCCAACTGTATTTGGGAATAATATTGGAACCTGTGAAGCCACTTCATTCTGGAATTAATTTTAGGATCGCTCTGAGGGAAAGGATAGCCTAATTCTATTATATTTACAAAATACAATTTAATTTAATTTTGGAAAACATTTCTTAAGACACATAGAGTTAACATCCCATTAGCTAATAAAATCACTTAAGTGTGGTGCACACTTAGTTTCATGAAACTTATTTTGTGTGTTTACTCTACCTCACTTCTTGTTCTGGAATTCTTTTCCCTAGCATCAGCACAGCTGCATCATCCATTTCCATGGTCCTTTTAACCTCCACTTTTAATTAAAAAAAAATTAAATCAGATGCTGTTTAAAGCTTCCCATTTAGTTTTGGAAAAATAAAAGTTCACATCTAGCTTAGGCGTGTGTGAACAGCTGTTAAAAGCCACAAGCAAAACGATACTTATAAAAGTGGTGGGGGGAATTTTAAGAGCAAGCTGCCAGTTTGACTGTACTTTTCAATAGCTCTTCACTTTCAGCCAAGTGGTTTTAACAATAATTTTCTTTGAAAAAAGCTGCATTTTATAGAAGCAGCAACCCAAGCAGTTAGGCCAGTGGTAATAGGAGGCAACTTGCCATTTCTCTTTAACTTTTTATGAATTTTGTCTTTGAATCTGGGGAAATTGCTCATTAGAGAGGTTGGAGGGGGTGATGTCCACCTGTGCCCACCCACCATGTAGGTACATCTGTCCCCATCTGATTCTAATGAGGGATCTCGTTCATTGAAATTCCTGAGTTCCAAGACTAAGCATAGAAGGATAATACTTCCCTCGTGCCATATTTTGCAGGCATTATAGTCCTGCTTGTGACTTAAGCATTTTGAGGTAATCATAGGATTTCTTTTTTGAGTCAGAGTTACCACATTGGACTGATCGGTTGGACAGAAACATGCAGGGAATATTCTATCAGATGTTGAATATTTAAAAGAAAGAGGAAGGATTTAAACTGTTCAATCCTTGTTCAATCCACCTTCTGTACTGTAAGGAGCTTTCAGAGACAAAAAAAAAGTACCTTCAAGAACATTTTGTCTTTACTGATGAGGAGGAGGGGCTAGAGTATAAAATTCTCTGTGACCTAATAACCATGTATATGTATCTCTGGAATTTGTTTGGGCAATTTTCTTTGGGCCTGTCCTAGCTGGTCCGTTCCATAAGCGAGACGCCATCTCTGCAGTGCCTTCCCAGATGTATGGTGGCAGCCTGTCTGAACAGGTGTGACCAGTCCCTCTGTGGTAAGGGGACAGTAAGTTCGCTTAGCTCGAGCTTACTGTGTCAGTGTGCACTAATACTCATTCAGAGCATGCATCTGGATGCGGAATTGTCTTCATACAGTTTGGAAGCCTGGCAGATATATGGCTGTAGCGCCGGCCTGGGCTACATGTGGCATATAGATACAACCTTGTATGTGTGAGTGCGACAGATCAAGCTTTGCATGGTAATTTGTGCTGATCCACTGAGGTGAGATGTCCCCTGAGCCACATGTTCTGATTAAGTCTTTTGACTTTTTCGTGGGGCAGCAGAATGATAATAATCATAAATGCTTTTGAAGTTTCTTCAAAGCTGCAATTTTTTTTTTTAATTTGAGGTTGTTGAGGTGTCTGTTATCTTTTAATCTTAGCAGATTACAGCCTGTGTTAACTGGTGCCGTCACTAAAATGGTCTGTCTTGGTATTTGTTGCTGTGTTACACTTCTAACTGCTGTGTTGGGGTTTCCACACTTGTGTTACACCTTCAGTATCACCTTTGCCCCCAACAATGTAGCCTGCAGTGTACAGCCTAGTGTTTTGGGTTTAAAGGTTTGGTATGGCTTTCATTTGACACATCTCTCTCTGCAATATGCCCATGTTTTCTTTGCATGGGCAGCTGGTGAAGACGAGTTGGGTAGCAATGTAAATTCTTTTAAAGTTATTTTGTCATTGTTTTCTGCTTATATGTGTTAAGTATGTTATGACTTCATATTATTAGCAAGCAAGAACCAAAAAGCTTGTTAATCATTTCCAATTTCTTGGATGTCTCATTTTTGTGTTGTTTAGTCAGAATTCCCTAAAAATTTCCCACTATCATTTCTGAAAAGAAAAGAAGAAACAAGCAGAAGAAACAAAATGCCAAGTGAGTAATTTCCTTCTGTCACATTGAGTATCCCTGGTGCCAAATTGTAAAGCTTTCACAGGACTCTGTCTATGCTGGGATTAGAATTTTGGGTATAAGTCACAGAATTATCCTCAAGAATTGGGAAAAGTTTAGGTGGTCTCAGTCTACACTGCATACAGGAGGGCAATAATAACCAGAGGAATGAAAAAGCTTTTATGTGAGGAGGGACGAAATAGATTGAGCTCCTTAGCAGTAGGAAGAAGACAAACAGGTGTATCAAACCATGAGAAGAGACTAGGGAACAATTATATAGCATCTTTTCAATACAAACCTGAGGGAATCTCATGCCATTTTATTAAACAGCAAGCTTAAAATAAACAGATGAAATTGCTTTTTCACATTGTGAATAATTAAATTGTGGAAGTCCTATTCATTGACTGTTGTAGAAGCCAAAGGTGCACATGGGTTCAGAAGGGAACCACAAGAGATTTGTGAAGGGCTGGTCCACCAGTGGCTATAAAACATTTCAGCTGTTTTCCTAGCAACCTGGAGATGTAGTGTCAGGCTGAGGAACGCAGACTGGCTGAAAGTGAGGTGTGTATCAAGGAATGATCATTGTAGTTGTACTGTTTCTTATTTTCCTGCCTCGATACCTGCTGTTGACTGCTCCTTGAGGCGGGGTACTGGCATGGGTTGTACCAGACCTTCAAATATCAGATTTTAAAAAAACAAATTCCTGACCTTGAGCTGTTACAACTCCTGCTCCCCTGCTCCACCCTCCAAAAAAACCCCCCAGAACAGCGAGCGAAACACCCCGCCTTGCCGTTTTGCCATCAGTGCCTTAGATTCTGTAGCTGTATTTATGTGTATTACTTTGTAGCCAGTTGTTTGGAACAGTGCAGGTGAGAGAATGTGACCTGGATTCTGGTGGTTGCTCCACAGTCTCTCATTTATTTTTCGATACAACAGTCTTTGGATAAAGTAATTAAGAAGTTTGTGGGATAGAGAGAGGCACTGAGTATCTGAGTAATCCCTAGTGATTAATTTTAGGCCCTCAGGGTCTTTACAATATCTGCTCTTAACAAATTCAGCTGTGTTAGTCACGCAGACTCTTCTGAAAACCCCACTTCTCTCCTAGACTATGTTAAAGAAGTTTGTTTTGCTGAAAAGTTCTGAAAATCCAACATGTTTAATACATTTTTATAAATATGTTTTAAATGGCAGTATGATGGTGACACAATTTTTCAAAGAGTGCTCAATGATGGCCTAAATGAATGTTTAACCATTAACTAAAGTCTCTTTACTATCCTAATTCTGGAAACTTCACCCATGGAAATTATGCCTGTGGAAACTTCATGCCCTCTTAATGTATATTAGAAGAGGACGAGTGTACTAAGTCACAAAGAAACTAGGTCGCCATCAGGGCCGTGCTAAAATTTTAGTAGATAATATCTTGGGGTTACTTATGAGGGACTTACGAACTTTTTGACTCATTCTTCCTTTCCTTTTGAAACCTAGCAAAGGAAGTGCTGCTTATCCTTGAGGACTCCTAACTATAAAAAGTAGAGTGGGTTTGTTTAACTGTTTGAGGTCATGACTGACCAAATGATCTGGGAAAATACGCTTTCAGCATCTAAATTCTGCTGTAAGTCAGATGTAGCTGATTTCTCTAACTTCAATAAAAATTGAACAAAGCAGAAACTCTTAAAATCGTCTTTGGTTTTAGGAAGTTTTAGAAAAAAAGTGTTAAAATTTTACAAAAAGAAGTCCCAGCTGAACCTTAACTTGCTTGCTTAATTTTTTCAAATTAAAGTGAATCCTGACAAAAAATTTTAAGAGTGCATACATGTGTCCAAATTCAGCTGTTCTCAGTGTTGTATTCCCCACAACAGCCCAGCCTGAGGAGGTGGTTTTGCAATTGACTTAACCGAGTTTTGCTTTTGTCAACTGTAGTCATGGTAGCACTGCACAGAGAGTTGGTTCAGTTCACTGATCCAAGCTAAACTGAACAGAACAACGGGAGGAGTTCTTGTTTGAATGAACTTGTGGATTCCTTTTATTCTGCAGTGGTACTATCACATGAGGCGGTTTGGAAGTGCTTGGCCAGCAGCACAGGGAAAGCCAGGACCATCCATTTGATTTGCAATTATGGTAGCTTAAGCTGCTAAAGAAACTACCACTTTTCTAACTCTAATTTCAGGCCAGCCTCTTCCACTGAACCATCTAATTTCTTGATAAAAGTTTTTTCTGTGTGAGTTTGTTTTTTTTTTTGTGTGTGTGTGTGTGTGTGAGACAAGAAGAGGGAATTGGATTGCTCTGCACAGCCAGATGGCCAGGTTAGTTCTCAGAAGAGTATGGACCCTGCTTTGTTAGATCTGAAACAATCAAATTATGTACAAAGTACTTTTCTTATTCCTTTGGGTCCTTTATGCATTATAAAGCTTTTTAAGCCTTGGACAAAGTTGTTAACGATTTTTGTTCAGTGCTTTGTAGCTAGCCTGTTGAGCTGCTTCCTCTTGTTCCTCATCTGAGACTGGTTAGTACTGTAAAGTTGCAATATTAGTATATTCTTAGTGTGTCCTCTATTAGATTTTTTAAATTTGTTTGGAAAAATAGTAGATATAAATACTGTAGAAGAGCTTTTGTAGCTTTTCCTCAGTATCTGAATCAATTATAGCCTTCTATTAAGTTAATGAAGTTTTGGATCAAAGTGTTCACATCAATATAGAAATTATGTCAGGAAGAAACAAGCTATATGCTCATTCTACTTGGAGACAAGAACAGTTCTTCAATACCATGATGAATCAATGATTGATTTATTGATTGAAATTCAGGGGTTTTTAGCCTGGGTGACTAGTTAGTGATAATGAAATATGTGAGCTGGCAAATGTGAAAGAGGTTTGTACAGTCCCACTTCTACTGTCTGGTTTGAAATCATCATATTGTTGAAATATAAATAGTTTGAATTCAGTTCTTTGTAGTCTTTGAAATGCTGTGGCTCAATTTAAGAAATAGCTGATAAATATACAATCAGTGATCTGAACGTTTGGTTTTCATTTCTCCTTTCATAGTTAATCGAAGTATGTTATATTTAATAAGCAGTCTTACTTTTTTCTTATAAAAAGTAATTTAATATAAAGTTGAGTTGTACTATTAATTTTTTAACTGCCAGTTGAAAACAGTTTGGCTTGGTAATAATTAGTTACAAAAGCTTCCAAATGAAAGAAAAACTGGGCTGCTGTCAAACAGGATTTGATACACATGGAACAGTTAAGCAGTAATAAATTGCCTAGTAACTGAGTAATTTCACTGAGATATGTGCCAGTCTTGCCTCTACATTGAAAAAAGTTTGGAAGAAGAACTGATGTTTGAAATTGCTTAATACTGGAGGTTTATTGTAATAACAATAATACTGACTTGGCCTGATCTTTGAACATTTAAGGCTTGTTTTTATATCCCAGTGAATGATTTCATGTTCACTTACAATTTTTGTTGTGGGAGAGCTCCCAGAGGGCTATGTAGGAGAAGCACTAAGTGTCTCCAACTCTTTATTACATCTGCTGGAAGCAACAATGGAATCAGGCATGGAAGGGCCCTGGAGCTGACCTGGGTTGGCTCTGTTAGGAGCAAGTAATTCAGAGTATTGGATAAAAGCATCACACTTGAGAGGATAGCCAGATTTTTAACATGGCTGTTTGGCGTGAAATCAACAGACATATACCTGTGGAAGCGGTCTGTATAGATGGATGCAGCAGCAGCCATCAAGAATGATGGAGTGGGTCCTGTGAGGAAGTGTTATTTATTAGGTAAATGCTTTTTATAGGAAGAAGTTTTGTATTAATAGTTCATTTCCATGGCTTCATGAAATATATTACTCTGAGATATGTTCCTATGCATTATTTTGAGAACACTGTTTTAGGAACTGCTATGTAAGGATAAATCTTTTCACTTGATGTTACAGTATGTCCGGATTTACTATTTTTGGAAGAAATTACTTGTACAAATTACTTGTACAACTTGTACAACTGTACAAGGCACTGTAGAATGTTTGAATTATAGGCAGAACTGCAAATGTGTCTAACATTTTGTGGGGGTTTGCTGGGGGGAAGGTAGGTGGGGGCTTTTTTGTATTCTGTCTATAATTACAGACTGCATCTAATCTCTTAATAAGGAGATACCTGCCTTTAACAGCATGAAAAATTTAGTTTTTCATATGCAGTAGTGAGACCGACTTTGTTAACTTGCCTGCCCTTTTGAATGCTGACAAGGAATTCAGCCCTTCCGAGCTCATGGAGGCTGCAGTTCCATCATCAGTTGGTTTTGCAGTGAAGCTGTTTTACGGCTTGAAGTTAGCACCACTGCCCCACGGGAAATCGGATCTGTGACTTGACCTGGGTTAAACCAAACACTGCAAAAAGAAATGGCTATTTTTAACATGGATCAGCTCATTGAGCTTCATAAGCTCATGCGAGTTGCGTGGCCTCCTAAGTAGGTGAGGAGGTATAGCGCACTGTGACATGAGGGTGGGAATGAACAATGAGGAGTGGGACAGGTTGGTGAGATTTTCTGAGCTTTGGTGCTGTCATCGGTAGCTCTTGAAACTGTGGCTGGAAACCCTTGCTGTTGACTGCAAAAGGAGACAGATGTGAGTGACTGAAGGTAGGATCTAAGAAATGTTGTATGAGTTTTCATTAAGATCCCAAGACCTTGAGTTGATGAAATTATAATGAGCTTTATATTTTATGGCTGTCAATCCACTAAATCTTTGTGAATTTTAGAATGATAATTCATTTAGTAGTGTTCTTAGTATTTAACTGAAGATGACTGTACCTTGTCCTGGGATTGATAAATTCAGTGATGATGTAGTAGATACATCATAATTAGAGAAGTTATTTGAGAGACATGAAGAAAAGCTGATCCATCCATGGCTGGCAGGTATATTGGACTAGCACCATCTTCTGAATGTTTAGTACATTACAGCTTTATGTCTTCACTAAGGCATTAAAGAACACTTAAAAAAATATTCAACTTTGAATTTCAGTAATCACAGTACCGTAATATCTTTTTTACACTCTATTGAGTTTATGAAATTGTTAAATTAAGCCAAAACAAAGAATATCTAAGTTGAATTAGTGAGAAATTAAGACTTTTTTTTTTTACACTTTTTTTAACCTCTGTCCTAAAAAGTATATTTAATATTACAAGGAGGGAAATTATTTTGTGAAAAAAGCTATTGAAGTCCAGCAATTTGTCACTAGTAGCTCAGCTAAATAAATCAATTTAAGCAGTTTTTTATGTCGTTTCAGTAATCCTGATAAAAATCATTTCATGTTGAATCAAAGAAGGGTCTGTTGTTATTTTTCTGTCAGCAAGTTTTGTTTCAGAGTGCTTGGGCAGTCATTAAAGTTTGGTATAGGGAAGTTTGGAAACTACTATCAAAAATGGTAATGTGTAATCTAAAGAGAAACGTTTTTTTTGAAGTTAGGCTCATAGAAATTCATTTGTCCAGAGGAGTTCATATGAACATTTTAAAATATATATATTGCAGTCATTGTAGTGTTAAAAATATTCTTACAAGGTTATGAATCAAGTAATTCTGTGTTTCTCATATGTTGCTCTGTAAAGGGTAGTGTTATATTGGTGAGAGAAAATGTAGATTCTAAATGGTATAACTTGTTTCTTGTTAGTGTCGCTAAAACATTGGCAATTAGAAAATGACATATAGCTTGAAGCTAGTTTTTTTCAATGGAAATGTTTAATTTCTGTGTTTGCGAAGAATGCTGGATCCAAAAAGTGAAATATTGTCTTTATTACTTGTAGAAACTTCTAAGAATGTGAAAATGCAGCTAGAGTTGCAGAGATACAAAATAATTATTACATATTTTTATGCTGTCTTGTATTTGAGTTATGGTACTTAATTAACAGAATTGCCATTTCTTCAAGATGGTCACCCTAATGCTATTACTGTATCATTTTATAATTTCATTAGGCATTTCATTGTCTAATGCCAGTGTGTTAGAGTGTGCCTGTGGGGACTGGAATTCCAGCCGTTGTTGGGCATCCTGGATTATGGTTTGTGTGAGTACAGGTTAGTCTGTTTTGTTTTGCTTTCTCAGTGTCGTTCAATAAATAAGCCTTTCCCAACTGCATTCGTGTGCTGTGCTCATCACTGTGACTGCCAGTGATTTTTATAATTGAATTAGTATAGCAAGAAAAATCCAGCTGGGGGTGTTCTCCTGTCCCAGCCATTTTCTCATTTCTCCTTGTCTCCAGGAAACAGCTATTTATAAAGATGTTTGAGTCCAAATTAACAGCTTTAACTTAATAAGGAAGTAAAACTAATTGCTATCACATTTGCACAAAAATTAGGAAGCCTGAACACAAGTGTTAAAGAAGATGAAAGATGATTTAGTGCACAAAGCAATAAATTCATGGTTCAGTGAAACTTCATGTGATCTTAGGCAAGGCTTTAAATTTATCTTTTCATATATGTTTCATTTTTCCATTTGTAAAAATAAGAATAGTATTTGCCTAGTTTACTGGGGAGAGAATTAGTCAGCAAATGATCTGTTAGTAATTGCAAAGTGCTTATAAATTGGCGATAAAGGCCATGTAAGAATCCGACTGTCAAGATAAAAAGCAAGAGTGAACAAACTGTCTTCTTTCCAAGAGGAGCTTGTAATCTTAGGACACATTTCTTTGTGGAAAGTAAAAACTAATTAACCAAAGGTGTGAAATTAGAGAACATTAAAGTCCTGTGTGATGATGCTTTTGAGAGAGGGCGGCATTAATTTACCGAAGCTGGGCTGTTCACTCTCCATACCAGTATGCACAAAAGCATTTCATGTTCTTTCATTCGCATCCCCACTTGACTTGTTAAGCTTACCCTAAAGGCGTGTTTATTTAGGTCTGTACACTGCAGACAGTAAACAGAGATACGTGGTAAAATCACCTGCACAGAGGTCTGTACTGCCACATCTAAACTCCTTGTGCCCAGATTAATGCATTTGAAGTTAACTTGGTCGTCTCTTTGCTATGCCGCTGTCTGCCATCTAGCTATATCTTCAATGTACTTAGTCACTTGAGTTGCAGGGTGAGGAGGTGACAGTCAACACATGCCTTTCATCCTCCTCTCTTGCTTTCTGTATCCTTATGATACCCTTTTAAAAAGGCAAAAAAAGGCAGAGTTATTCCAATTATGTTTTAATCCTAAGATAATACTACAAGGTGACTCAATTGTGTGTTTGTTTAATAATGTCATCTTTTTTGAATACTTGTTTCCAAAAATGTCTGCATTAGGGGTAGGGATAAGGAGTATAGGTACCTAACAGAAGGGATCAGATTCTAACTATCGGTGTAATCTTAGTCTGTTCAGTCAAATTACAAATGGTTGCAAGAATTTCTGCCAAGAATTTATTGAAAAATGAAAATGGGAAATGTCTAGCTGAGAAAAAAATATTCTTATTTTCTCCTTAACTGTCTCTTCAAGCTGTGTAAGCCAGTCATCTGTCATCTTAGTTTTGAAAAGAAACTTGGGTGTATTCTTTTTTTCTTTGTAAGAAATTTTTCTTTGTTATGAAAAGATGCCTGCTGTTTGTATTTGCAAAGGTTAACATACTTCTTAAAAACGACCTGTCATCTACCAAACATTATACAACCTTGTTATTAGGCGAGAATCCTGTCACATTGTGTCCTCTATAGTTAGCTGCACTTGGTGTGCTGAGATGGAGACGTTTGCTTCTTGCTGCTCTTCTTGGTTTTTGTTGAAGCCTATTTTAAATCTTGGAAATGTTAACCTTTTGTCTTCTAAAGATGCACAAGAACCACTAGGTTTTATAGCTTTAGAAAAAATGCTGTAATCCTTTATTATTTATCAGTATTTGAAAGTCTCATTTAATATGGGATGTTTTTATGTATAAAACTTAGTATAAAGACTACAGCTACTTCCATAAATATAAATCAAAGAGAACTTGTCACGCTGAACACATTCTTTCTTATTATTTCCTGTGTTAGAACAAACTAGTAGCATCATCAACCTGATTTTATCATGTGAAGTACCTTTATTCTAAGAAGCTCATCACAGATTTTGTGTCTTCATATGTCATTCTTTGAAAGGAAGGAGAATTCCACATAGGCTTTGTACAAATAAGTGGAGGCCCATAAGAGACGTATGCATAAAACCAGGCAAACCTCACCTCACAGGCAAGATGCCTTTCTGTTTTTAACCGGAGACCTAGGAATTGCCCACCTTTCATTTCCCATATTAGGCATACATTTTCTTGTCTTGTATCTGTAGGAATTTGTCTTTTGGTTTAGGAGGAGCTCAGATCATAGATTTGGCATTTAGAAAGTTATATTTTTCTTCAGTAGTTGACAAGCATATTTGCTGATAATTCTATTTTTTTAGAGGAGGAAGTGTTACAATGTTTTGTGTAAATTACAAGAGTTTCTAAGCTATCAATTTTTTTTTTTCTTTCTGAAACCAGTAATTTCCTGTTGTAGCTGGAAATGTTAAGTATAGTTTTTTTAAGTATTAAAGTGCAGCACCAGCTATTCTTATTCTGCCTTAGCCAGTCTTCTAATACAACATTTGATTTGTTACTATGTCCTCATAGGGAAGCATCGGCAGTAGAGTGTACATGACAGCGAGAAAGTAAACACATGCTTGCAATCAAATTAATGTATTTCATCTGTCTTCAACTAATAACAATCTGTCATGCTATCTATCTGAGAAGGGGCATAAACAGTTTATTTTGTGTTTGGAATAACTTCCTGGAGGTAGTTAATGTGACATGTAGTTTGTCTGACATGAGTATAGCCAGATCAACACTCTAGATGTTTTCTTGATAACCTAAAAAAATTACTGAGAAAATCTGTACTGGAACTATATTTATATTTCGTTTTGAGCTTCCTCAAATCAGAGTAGTGGCATAGTTCTCAGGACTTCTATGAAAGTTTTCTTTTCTTGGCAGTTATACAATTTTAGTGTGAGAAAAAGATTGAAAGTATTAATAAAAATTTAACTACAAAAAGCTGCAGTTCACACTCTGACATTTAGGTTTGAATATTCGAGAAGAACTATGTGCTGTAGTAATTTAAAAGTACCAAATCAAAACTGATTTTTAAAAAAACTAGGTAATACACAAAGTCTGAGAGTACTGCAGACTTGGTACAATTTTTGCCAAATTAATTTATTGTTATTTCTGCATAATTTTGGTTATGTTGTTATATCAGATAATAATAATTATTAATAACATCAGATATGTGTTATATCAGATGAATTTTTAATTTGCACAGAAAGAACCTTTGTGTCTACTTAGAAAATGAAAGTGCACTTGCTTGAAGTTCTAAGTAACCCATTCAAATATTCTTTAAAAACTAAGGCATGATGAAATAGCTCCATCTTTTAGTGGGAAAGCAGTAGGTTACTGGTAAGCTGAGCAATAAAAAGCTAGGGAAGTTTTTTTGTTGCCTTTTTTTTCCTGTTTTCTTTGGAGTGGTGGCAGAATTAGAATGAAAACTGGGTAATATTGCTTATGGCAGAAGAGGCCTGAGAGGGGTTCCTTGTGGCCAGAGCTGTGGGACCTGCCAAGCTATGCTCTGCTGAGGTGCTGTGGGACAGACGTCTGATAAACTGGGCAGTAAATCCTGTTACCCAGAATGCTGCTTCCAGTATTGATCATGATTTCTGTTTTATTCTTTAGAATAGTGGATATTTGGGCACATCTTAGAGAAATCCCATTTTTATTCCCTTTTTCATGCACTTTTGCTTATGCATGGGAGAAGCAGAACCTTCGCACTCTGAAATTAAACTGACTGTGCTTGTTAAGCAGTGTATACTGCATGGAGGTACTACTGTATAACAGTATTGTCTTCATCACTCTGTTAGGTTTTCAGGTGCTCAAGCAAGGTTTGTTCTTAAGAAGTAAGTCTGGAATAATACCAAAAAATAGGATGAAAAAGAGATCGTCACATACAGCCCCCTTTTTTTATGACCCTGGAGTATTTTCAGAAGAGAAAATATGTACATAATTTTAAGCACATGTAAATCAAATTAATAAATTATTAAAGCATTTTACTTGTCATGTCTGTGTGGGCTAATCGTGATAGCTCATTATTTAAACATTATGTAATTGTATACCTTGTGTGAACAGCTGCAAATACTTTGCAGAAAGATTTATATTTCTTTTTTCACAGCATACGATAAAAGAATATAGTTTTGTGCAGTACCGTAGATTAATATAGATGTTTACTTATAACTTTAAAACTATCCTTGATTATATTAAAATATGAAATAGTTATAATATGCATGACAACTACAAAACTAGATAGTTGTAAATTCATTTATGTGTTAATACCAGTTTTAATAGCAAATACTGTAATTATCAATAAAAGAAAAAGTTTAGCTTGAACAGGAGAACTGCCCCTTTGTAACAGAGTCCCTCGCAGTTATTACGATTGCAAGCTGTGGAAGTGAAAGACGGTCAGATTTGGGTGGAGAGGCGTCCATTTACTGAAATTCTCTGAACTGTCTTTTTCATGTTTCTTTTCATACATATGGTTTAGAAAATGGCTAGGTTAGTTATCACTGGTATAATCATCTAAAATGACTGTATAGTGCCTTATAGTTTACAAGTGTAATCTCACGATCCAGGAGGAATGCCAACAAACTATTAAACATTCAGACTTGCTTAACATGCATTATGCATGCCACTCAGCTGTTTATGCCATTCTGAACAAGTACTGTCACTATTTTGTCAGCTGCCTGGAAGTACCTGTACAAGTTATGTATTTGTGTTTCTTCCAGAATTACCTGAAAGGAAGATTCATGCAAAATGGATCTTTTCGGACTTTAAAAAACTGTAGTTTTACATGGAGTTCTTCTCTAGTGATGTTATGAAAGAAGAGTCTGGCAGCCCTGTGGGAAAGGGAGATGAATAGCATGAGTAGCAGCCTTTACACTCTGTATAAATGATGTTCTGTTGTCTTAGAGTATGGGCAGTTATTGGCTTGAGTGATAATATTTAAATAAAAATACACTATTATTACATTTTTGGCATTTTGAAAGATTATAAAACCAGAACATTCATCATTCTTCTAACTGATGGTACATATTTTAAAATACTTACTGGCTTCATGATTGTACCAGTTGTATTACTCTGGTAAATTGTTACACATATTTTTATGTAATTTTAAGACAATACAGCTGTGGGATTTGATATCACACTTTATTCCTTGAAGCAAACTCTGGTGAGCTGATTATATTTGTTCTAGTTCATTTCAGTGAAGCAGATGAGCTAAAGTAGTAGTGAAGCTGCTTGACTATTGGTCAGTAATAGTGTAAGAGAAACAAATATGGCATTAATTCATTTAGCATTAGTGGTTTCAGAGTCTCAAGTCAAAAGTAACAGAATTATTCAATCAAGACTGATTTGCTCTTGAATGGCTGTGTGTGGGTAGATTGTAAAGCACCCATTTGTGTTTCATCTAGTACTTTCTAGTGTTTTTCTATTTCCTTGCTACTACCCAATAAACTAAAATTTCAGTGACTGACTCTTAATTTCTCAAGTTATATAGAGATTTGACTTTGAATAACTATTTATACTGTCTCAAGTGTTTGCTCAGAATTTTTCTATCATTTGATATCTAGCTTTGCAGACAGTCATTTAAAATACGATTTCCTTTTCCATTTTGAGTTAGCACTGTCTATCAGCTTTTCACTGCAAATAAGTGATGTATAGCAGCAATTCAAAGGATAATGAAAATGTGGTTTGTATAAATCGCCTGAAGACGTGATCTAATCAACTCTCTCTGGTCCTAACTTGAAACGACTGTTTTGTCCTTGTCTTCTTTGAAATGTCACTTGCTCTCCACAGAGGTGACCATGATGGTGTTTACATCGTTTTCCTTACATAGATTCTGCAGTTTTCTTCTTACCTGTTTTTTTTTTCCTCACATCTTCAGGAATGCCTTAGGGAGAGTATCTTTGGGATTTCTGTGGGAGTTTCATACTTGTCTCCTAGATTCTGTTTTCTTTTTTCACCTCACTAGATCTCTGTTTAGTCTCACCTACAAATCAAAATTGAACTCTCCAGAGTTCATGAGAAGAAAGTCTTTTAGCAAGCCTTACC
Source organism: Aptenodytes patagonicus (assembly GCF_965638725.1). Classification (NCBI taxonomy): domain Eukaryota; kingdom Metazoa; phylum Chordata; class Aves; order Sphenisciformes; family Spheniscidae; genus Aptenodytes; species Aptenodytes patagonicus. The sequence goes on along the minus strand of NC_134952.1, from coordinate 16,007,578 downwards.
TGCTTTTGCTACAGCAGACACTGATCTATGCTGGTTACATCTATGAGGTGAGATTTGTCACTTGGATCTGTCTGGCTTGGCAGAAGTCACGTCTCAATTCCTGACGTTCCTAATGTATTTTTGTTGTGCCAGTATCTTTATGGGATACCTGCCTGTACAAACGTGTATAGATCTGTTAGTTATGGAGCAGCAAGTTATCTTGCTAGCTTTAATTGAAATAACTCTTCACACCAGACAAGCTTAAAGGTGAATGTTTGGTTTGGTTCCAGAGAAACAAAAGGTTGAGCTCTTGACTAGTTAGTTAGAAACAGAGTTGCAGAAGAGGACAACTAAGACAACGGAGATAACTTTTGGAGAATATCTGTCAACCGTGGATTTTTTTTGTAGTTGTCACACAAGCTTTTTAGTGTGTATTTCAGGCATAAAAATGAGCAAATGGCAGCAGCCCATATTGTGGATGCTTTTTTCTTAGAAAGGGACTTCAAAATGACTTTGGGGGCTGATGAGCCCCTTTTTCTGTCCTCATCAGGCCAATCAGGGAAACAATACCATGACCCCTCTCTCTCTCCCCCCCATTGCTCGTGATGTCCCTCTTCTTCTCCTGATTTCAGTTTTCATGTGGTTTATTTAAGTATTCCATTTAATGCAAATATACTAAGTGGTTCCTGTATAGTCAAGGAATTAGCAATGGTCTTGTACTCCTTTGACGTTTTAACTATTGTTTTGCTAACTTCTACTTTAACTGCCATTACTGTTGGTTCCATTTTTAAGACCTTTAGAATTTTAGAAATGATAGATCAAAGAAATGCTCTCACTGCATTCTGTAAAATTTACACATCTTGGGGTTACATTAGCTTTTAATGATCAGAAAACATAATTTATTAATGTAGATAGCAGTTTGTATCCAAACACTTAATCCACAGTACTGCTTTGTAACATTTGTGTGCTTTAGAGATTCACTGTTTGCAAATAGTTAAATCTCTTTTCACTTTTCAAACTAAAATCCTTGTGTCTCCTTTAGACATCCCATTGTGAATTTCTAGTCATCAATTTAAATTCTACTTGGTAAAAATGAACCTATTAATTTTACCCTGCTGTTGTCTTTGTCATTCACTTCAGATGAGGAGGATGACTTTACCATCTGGCATGTAAACTTCACTTTGGGCCTTTCTCTAAATGTTTGTGTTTGATGTGTGTCCAAATCTTGCAGATTCTTTCTTTGAGACCTTTGTTAGATGTGGCCTATTATAACCATTACCACAGTTAAAATGTTCTTATTTTGCATCTTAATTTCAGTAATTCCTTATTCTTGGCCAATGCAATGTTATCTAGTCATTTAGAATATTCTGCAAGATCATTCTCCTGCTTTGTAAAATCAAACTGTATTTATGTATCTGATTCTCTTTCTTTCTATCCAAAACTTATTTGTCTTTGCCTTTAAACTTTTCATGGCTTAAGTGCATTCTAGTATCATCCTTCATCCCAAGATATCTATTCCTGCTGTTAATTGGCTCATCAAACCAGCCCACGTTGGCCAGCTGTTAGTTTTCTTTCTATAAAGTCCCTGCATTCCTTATAAACATCTTTCTAGAAAATCATTTTTCTCCTCCAAATTCCTCCTTAAAGTCTTTTTGCTGTGATGTCTAAATAAAAGCTGGACAAGACTTATCCCCTGGTGTGCTAAGAATTCTGCCTGTCGAGCTGACCAACGTCAGATGTTCATAAAAAAGGACTGGAGGGTAATTATTCACTGTATTTTAGCTGATCTTCGGCAACTGTCCATGATTGTGCCCTTAGCTTGTGGCAATGCAAAGTAATTTGAGTTAGCATAGTCGTCTTTCATTGACTGCAAACTGCAACTTTTTATAGTTAAATATTTATTAATGCTTGAAACCCTTTTCTTGTAGTAAAACTGTGCCCTCTTTCATTGAGAGCTAATGTAACATGAATTGCCTTGCATTTACTGTGGGCTGAGAGTGTGCACATGGACAGTTACCTGGCAGTTATCTAGCATAACAGTAACCGTACAGTTCACAGCAGACTGCCCATAATTCAGAAGGCACAAGGTGAAATACTTGTAAGTGGGGAGAGGGACTGAGGATTACACAAAATTCAGAAACATAATTTCACCTTGATTTTCACTGCCAGTCTGTTAGGTTCTAGGATCTTGTGTGCTTTTAATTTCTCTACTGTAGTAAAGTATGTGCTCCACTGACCATATATTATTCTTGATGTTTCTTCAAATAGAAAATAGGAGGCGTTTGAGGATATGATTTCCAACGTGGCAGTGGCATTTTCTTCCTGAAAATTCATCAACCTTTTAGCATGCTGTTGTGTTCTTCCACTCCCTATTCTTTCCTTCCTGGGGAAGAGAGTTTGAAAGAGATTGTAACTTGTAAGCTTGTCTTTATGGACTTACATAAGCATGTCATGGTATTTTAGAGGGATACAGTGTAAAAGCTATCTATCCATCTATTATTTTTATTGTAATCGTGTGTAGGTTTTTGGAGTTCGGGTATAGTCAAAGAAATACAGTGAGTGAAATTTGGAGGTGGGGTTAAGGTTCCTTTAAGAGCTCGTCAAATAAAAATAAAGAAGATATATATTTATTTTTCCCAGAAGAGTAATCTCACTGTTGTGTTTTCCAAGCTGCACTTAAAGCTAATATGTGAAGAGTAAAAATAATAGTTAAAAATGATATGGTTTAGGCAGTATGCTGTATTTTATTCTTAAAAGCGTTTCAACAGAGGCTCTCTTCTGGTAGTTATTTTTCAGAGGAAAAAGTTAAGTAGCTGTTACGTAGACTGCATGAGTTTTTAACAAAATTGTTACCGACTGGGTTTTATCTTAGTAAATGTATTTGTTCTTCCTATTTTTTATGAAACTATATATTCTACGTTTAGTATTATGAAAAACTGTACTACACACATTAGTGTTAATAGCTTAGTATTTTAGTCCTTCACAAATTAATGCCTGTGGTAACTGGATGATTTTAGGCCTGTTCTTATAAACAAGGCCTTACTGATGTGAAAGGAACAGTAATATGTGGCAAAAACTCCACATTAACCAAGGTAAGCAGTATAAATGGGGTGTAGGAATCCCCTGTTAGACTAAAAATCTCCAAGAGAAAATCTCCAGAGCCTACAAATTAAAGACCTCCAATATCATTCTAAAATAAAGCCTTTTATGTAGCAGGAGAGCATTTTTTCAGCTGATAATCAAATGACACTATTATGCAGGCTTACTAGATTTGCAAATTTACAAGTTTTTACAAGTCAGTTGGGTCCCTTCCTCAGGAAATCAGTTTAAGTTTTTTTTTCCTGTATTGACTCAAAGAGCCTGGTTGTCCTTAAATCCTTCTGAATATATTTGCCTTATAATTTGTCGGCATTGAGTCAACACCCTTATAGGAACAGTAATGCAATAAAAAGAGAAACTGTTCAATATAGTTTCCAGTTACCTTAGGATCAGGTTTGGAGAAACTGGAATGTACACAATAAAACCTGTGCAAGACTTGAGTTCCATGTTGTTTTGGAAGCAACCAGTGCTTTTCAACATAAAATACCATTTGAAAGCTTTGCTCTGCTTCCAATGGTTGTAAAATGATAAAAATGAAAATGTGTGTGACTCTTGAAATACGCATTTTACTGTTTTTAATTTTCTGAACCATATCTTTGTGGAATTGAAAACTTCATATACAAGTAACAAAGCATCAATGTTTTTATTCAGTTCATTTTTTGATTATAGTGAATGGGTTTTTTCTACCATGTTCTGTAATAAAATTCTTTATAACTCATTTACATTTTTTACTTAGAAAAAACACGTAGATTCAGATGTGCTTGGTGAACTCTATTTTGTAAAAGTCTTTAGATTACACTGGAATCTCCAATATGCATCATGCTTGCAAACAGAATGCTCAAAATTTAGTTCTTTTTCAGGTTTTTGTATGCAGTTAGCAGTAAAGTTGTTACAAATTTCTTGTGTGTATCCAGAAATAAATTTGTCCTTTATTTCAGATATGAATTTGTTGCATTTGACCGTATAATCTTAATTGTGGTTTCATTTTAGTTTTGCAAATAAAATTAATCTGAGGTAATCAGTTATTTTTACTTTGGCAAATGATTATTAAAAAAAAAAGAAACTTGTCTTTGCATACGTATGTAAAGGAAAAGATTACATCTGATATGTTTCCAATGAATAATTTCTAAGACAGGTAACTAAATGGGCTCCATTGTAGTAATTTTTCCTTTTTTTCAACTTATTTTAGTTGACTTGGAGCATATGCGCACAGTGAAAGTTGACAAGCATCAACGATTTTGTCAGGAGAACAATTTCAGTAGCCATTTCGTGTCAGCCAAGACAGGAGATTCTGTAAGTAAGAAAAATAAAATCCTTGTAGATGTCTTTTTTTTTTTTTTTTTTTTTTTTTTTTTTTTTAGCAAGCCATTCTGGGATATGATGTAACAGTTTTATTATACTTCACATATCAAACCATTGAGAACTTTGGCTGCTGCAGGTCCTTTTTGCCTACCTACTTGCGTGAAAAATAGATCTTTGTATAAGTGTATGTGTTCTTTATTAATTACAGTGGCTTCTCATCTGATTTGAAGTTTGAGGTATAGATTTTAATATGGAAATGGTTGAGCTTATACATCAGCATGAGAACCGAGACCAGCTGGATCTCTGTTTGCTGTCAGCCTGTAGTTAAATATGTTCCTTCAGTCCAGGTGGAGTCCCATCTACAGACCATCAATATAGAAACTTTCAACAGTTGATAATGTCACAAGACCCTGTTGTGATCAAAGTTTTTAATACGGGTCCTGAGCCATGAGAGACACTCCCTCTGCAGGTCCATTGAAATTTGAACATTCTGGTATTTGTAATGCTTTGCAGAGCACATTTTTGAACAATCTTTTGACTCTGAGGTAAGTGGGTTATTTGTTTTGGAAGCCTATGGAAGAAAAGGTTCTTTTTCAGTTGACTGTATCAGTCAAATTAACTCACGCTGTATTGTTTTGCTTGATTTCTGTCACATGCCTAATGACTTTGTCGTTTCCATCAAACAGTCCTGTATCTGTCTCCTATTTATGACAACATAATTTGCTTTATGTTATTGAACAGTAAGACCATGTTCAATTATGTGGAAGTATAATTCTGTAACACAAATGGAATCATTTGTTGTTTTAAAATCTCTGATGAAACTTCTACATTGGACTGCCTGATTTTATAAGATAATAGTTATTCTGTAAAGTCTAACAATACTGCTGTTACAAATGCAGTGAATCCTGATTCTCCTTATAGTTTGTGTTAAATCTTTGGCATACGTTTTTGTTTAAAGTGTGAAAATTCGAGCTTTTTATGCTAGAAACAAGAAAAATTTTATAATACTTCAGTCAATGAAGGGTGCATCTGATAAAATATATTCCTTTCTCAAGGAGACAACCTTTTTGTGGGATTTGGTAATAGGAAGAAAAAGCGGTTCTTTTTATAAGGTTGATATATTTAACATTGCAAATTACGAAGGAGTCTTTATTATATCTTTTTAATCGGTTCATGAATTACAGCAGCATCCCACTATATACACCGATTGTACTTTTTTTAACTTACTGTTTAAAAACAAAAATAAATCTGAACATACCTAGAAAGCATTAACCAGAAATCTCCATTTAAATATCTACTAACAAAAGAAGGTACGAAATACAGTTCACAGTAGTTCATGTTTAGTTTCAATATAGACTTGAATTAACTCTTTCACTGTTACTGCACATTGGCCTTTCAAAATCTTCATGTATTTGGGTAGCTGTGCAGGAAAGACAGGGTGTTTACCCTAGACTGATTTAAGAAGAGGCCATCCATTGCTACTGTGGATGTAGACGAGAGGAGTCTTAAATACTCAGTTAAGATAAATGATTTGTTTTGTTTACCTAAGATCTTTCCAACAGACTCATTTGCAAAAAATAATTTTATGTACATAGAAAAGCCCAAACAGAGGAGAAAAACTTTCATACAAGGTTTAGTGTAGCTAACTGTCTTACTATCCATCAAATTGCATAACTAAAGCACTGAACTCGCACCTGATGTTTTGTGCACAAAGCATCCTCACGGCAGGTGGTCTAGCTCAGTACACCTGAGAGCCTCGTGTGGGTTAAAGTAGGTCTCTGGAAAAGGTAAGCCTGTTCAGGATTTTCTTGCTTGCTGTGTGGATCCTAGTAGAGTTGACCAGTACTAGACCAAGCAGTTCAGAGAAAGAGAAAGTCTTTTGGAAGCTACTGTGGCTTGTTGGTTGTGCCACTAATTTTTTACTAGTTTCCATGTCAGGTATAAGAAGAGATTGTGTAAATGGTATTTTTTTGAATTTTCATTGAAAATGACTAAAAGCGCTTACACAGGCCTTATCTTTTGGGGGTGGCAGCTGCATGATGAAAAGCAATGTTTCTTAGTAGTTTAGATTGTGAGCTCAGTTGAATAACCATGTAGGTAAAATATAACGTGTAGCTTGACAATACAGTGTTCAGCAGCAGTGCAAGCTTAAGCTGCTGCTCTTTAACATCTCTTGTGTTCTTTAATCTCACTTAAAATGAAGCTGCCTAAGCAGTAAGATTGGTGGACTGGATTGAGATGAAGTGAAGGAGTTATTTAAGATAGCATTGCCATCCCATGTTATCTGTCAAACCATGTCCAAAGTCTAACTCTGCCAGACCGGTGCATGCTCTACACCATCTTGCTTGTTTCCTAGATAACTCCTGTTCGGTAAAACACTCGTAATGTTTTGCAAGACTTTTCAGAACAGATGTATCATTGCTTGGCTTTCATACTGCTAAAGTTTTTTAAACGAGATTTTGGTGATGTCGATGCACAGTTCTGTTGTTCTCAATTTCAGAAACCTACATCTCTATTGCACAATACACTGGTAATATATTTTTTGTGCTGAACATTAGTGAATACCCTTATTCATATTTTATAGCACTGAGAGTAGTAGTTGAGAGGTGGGTTGTGTAAAAGCTTGTTTAAACTTAGGTCTCTGGAGGCAGAGTAGAGGTGTTGCTTAACAATCCAGCATGCTGTTCATTCCTTGTACCATTGTTGACTTATTTTCTCTAATTTTTAAACAAAATTGAATGTACCAGATGAGGTTATTTTCAGATCTGTTTTGCACAGGTCATAATTTTGTATATCTCATTGTTTACAGTTCAAGAATGATTTGATATATTTGAAAGAACCTCAAGGATGTCTGTTTTTAATCATTTAAATGCAATTTAATTTTTTTCCATAGGTCTTCCTGTGTTTTCAGAGAATTGCTGCTGACATACTTGGCATCAAATTAAACAAAGCAGAATTGGAACAATCACAGGTGATTTTCCACAAATACATGGTTTTTTCTTAGTATTTTATTTAGTATTAAAAAAAAATCTCATTGCAAATTAATACCTGTTCTTTAAAGCAAGCTGCATCTGTTGTTCTGAAGACAATTATTTACTTTTGCAATAGCTTTTTTTTAATATAATAATTCTTTATCCATTGCTGAAACAAGAAAATGTATGTTCAAAAAATTAGGAAAAAAAGTTAGTTTGAGAGCTGTTTGTTTCAAAAAAGTACTTAAGTACTTAAAATTGTTTTAGAAATTAAAACCTCTCTATATGTATGCATATACAGGTATCGTGGATGACACTCATATATACATTAATTACTGCACATTGATGTCAGATACAGTTTTTACAATCATTGTTCTTTTTTAATTCTTTACATATTTAAAAACAAATTTCATTTTAGAACACTACAAATTTAAGTGGTAGAAGGCATAAGCTTCTGTGAGTGGAAATGTTCTAAATCAGTCTTCATTGTAGTCATACAGGAAAAAATATTATTTGTCAGTCACAGAGTCAGGAATTAACTATGTCAAATCCTGTGTTTGGTTAATCTCAGATTTTAGTTTTCATTGTGTGCCTGTATAATACAGGACAAGAATACTTTTCTCAGTAGTGACTCTCTGCCTGAAGGAAGGAATATTGACTTTGTAGTCACTATTTCCCATTTTATTCTGATGTGCAGATGAGAAATTAATTCTATTCTGGTTCAGCATACCCATTCTCAACAGCAGGCAGACGTGTGGAATCATGTGTTTGGGTAGCTATTACGGCTCCCTGGCATCTGCAATTATTTTTCATTGTACCAGTCCCAAATAATCTCCCCCTAAAGGAGCTGCATAGTTTCTGCCCTTGCATTTTGTGTTTTGTCCTTTGCGTTATGAGTGTTATCGTGGGGATTTTCTGCCATTTCCTCTGCAGTAAGAATGGGCTGAGAGAGAGGAGAATGTTTCCCAGCAACAGGTGGGAAGGTCATCAAGAAGGTTGTCCCCCCATTCTCTTGTGTTGGCTAGCAGTGAGTTAGGGATGTGAATATAGCGATTTCGCTGTGAACGCATGGCAAAACCCTGCTGCATGTCCTGCTCTGAACTGTGGCAGAGCTTTGTTGCAGTTCATGCTGTTTAGTAATGGATGTAGGCATGTTTAGGAGATCAAAAATGTGTTAATTGTTCAAATAAGTGATCAAGCAAGCAAGTTTATTTAAAAGAAAGGCAAAACATTTCTTATGTACAGTTTGGTCTCCTGCTTTTTGAAATATACAATAAATATGTAATTCCTGAAAGTGTTGTGCCACAGCAGTGTTTACAATCTGTGTTGAAGTGGTTAACTAGAAAATTGTATTGCAAACAGTAATATGGTAAAATATACTTATAGTGCATACCTAACAGGCAAAGCTAAGGAGCTTCGAAAAGCTGTAATTTATAGGTAGAGAAATATTGTGTCTTTTCAACGATCTTTTACTACTAAGGCACCATCCATCTGTTGTTCTAAGCTCTATGATTATTTGCATATAAATAATTCAGCACATAAAGAGTTCTTTAATTTTTCTTTCGTTGTTTAAGTGGAACATCAGTCTTAGACCTCTCTGTGCTGTGTGGTGTTGTGTTCCGGTGACTCAGGTGTAAGCTTGTAGATGGGTATGCAAATACCTTAAATTAAAAAGAGAACATGAGAAATGGGGTTATACAGAAAACTGTAGCTTTCTAAAGAAAGTGTCTATTTTTAGGTTGTTTTTAAAGTAAGAACCTCTATCTAGCCCTGACTCAAGAGTACGTAACTTTCTATGTCCAATTGTTATCAGCTTTAAGTAGGCTTCTTCCTACCTTAGTACTGTAATTACGGTTTTTAATTTTGTTGAGCAGATCAATGGAATATGCAATATGTAGATCAGACAAAGTTGGTATTATGCAAATTGCAGTAACAATAGCCTATAAATAGTTAATATGCATAAATTAAATACTCACTGCGGCCCACACATGACTGTTCATGTGAATCCAAGCTATAGTGATTAAAAAAAAAGGTAACCCCCCAAAAAAACCCCAGGACCAACAACAAAAGTAGAAACAAAGCCAGTAAATGGAGTTGGACAGAAAAGAAACTTCACTGTCACCGTTCAGGTACAGCAGAAGTCGCTATGTGGTGCTACGCTGTGCATGTAGCTAAAGAGTGAGAGCTGGAAAGCAGTTGCTTGACTTTGCAAGGTTCTGCTAATCAAGCGTAGTTTCAGTCTATTCCAAACAAGCAATAGTTCTTTGTTACCAGTAAAACGTTTGCTTCCTTTCAGAGTGCTATTTTGAGTGGGCCGTAGGAATTGCCCAAATTTAAGTCCGTGAGAAACCAATGGGAATTGTATTGAAGTGTCTGTCTGTTAGCTGTATCTTAAGGTTCATTGTTGTATGGAACCAAATACCTTGGTCACTTCTTAAGACAGGAACGGTAAAGTCTCTACATAAAATTGGAGAAGGAAAACTTTAACCTTCATATCCTCTGGGAGATGAATAGAAGGACATTTCTTGAGAGAAATTTATTAGTCTGCAGTGGAAAAGACTAATTGAAATAATGTGTTGATGCTGTTTCCCAAAAGCATGGAGCTGGTCTCTTGGCTGGAAGGAGGTGGTGTTCGATGATGTTGCCATTACTAGGTTTCTGGTTTACCGCAGACTTTTTGTATGACAGGTACAGGTTCCTTAGCGTCGTGGTGGAGTTTTTTTTCTTTCTTTTCCCCATCTGTAAAATGGGCACAGGGCTTCCGTGAATTGTGGAACAGTTACGTGAATGTGTTCCTTAAAATTTTTAGGCATTTAATACTCTAGTTATGGGACTATAAAAGTAGATAGATAGATGGATGCTAGATAAATGCTGTAAAGAAACAAATAAAAATTACAATAGTAAGTATGACTCATGCTTAAATCAGTAAGTATGCAAGTGTTGACTTGGGTTTAATTTTTAAACAGAGTAAAATACATTTTAGTTTTTACAGATGTGCACTATTTACATGCTGGATTATATCTTTGAATTTTCCATATTTTGTGTAACGTGAGGTTTCCTCATTTTGAAAAATGAGAACGTTGTTGCTTGAATATGTTTGTCAGAGAACATCAGATGTCTTCATTCAGTCTAGGTGGTAACAAAGTATAAGATGAAATACTGAGTTTGTGTAAAATGCCAACAGTGAAATTCTATATGTGAATTATGTTTTATTATGCATGTCTTCATTATTACTGATTGTCTAATATTGAGAATACTCTTTAAAAATTATTCTCGCATTTTTTATTTTGTGCCTGAAGATCATATTTCTTGTGTTTAAAATCAATTATAATTGTCACAGTCACTACGAAGATCTTAGAAGTGACTCACAGGTGGTTAGAAATAAGTAATAGGAATCCCAAACGCATTATTTTAAGTTGTATGAATTTGTGGGGCTTGACTCATGACTTTTGAGCTTTGATGACTGGCAGAACTGCAGAAGCTCTTGTGAAAAGTGGATGGGGTTCTTGGTCCCCTTCAAATTAACAGCAAAACTTCTGTTAATAAACTGCAAGAACAAGCCTTAGAAATTGAATTATTTACCATGCATTGTTTTAGAAAACAGCTGCAGCAGTCTAAGATATTAATGCAACCCAAGCTATTTGTTACTGCCCTTTTGCTGGAATTTATCACTCCCACAGCAGAATCAGAAAATGGAAGGTGATCATGTGCCTTGGCCACATCAGGGTGAAGTTGAGCAGCTTAGCTTAAACTGCTGCTGAAAGTTGTTTTTAAGTGAAGCTGCCAGACTTTGTGCTGAAGCGGATGAGGTGCAAGTACACGTTACATTCCACCAGCTCTCCTTTGGCAGCAGTGATCTCCAGCAGAGGAATAGGACAGACATTTGGGGGTGGTAAGTTTTTAAACTATCTCAGCTAGAGCTACTAAACCTTGTCTGTTAACATGCTGAGATGACTGTTAATCAAACCTTTATTTGGTCAAAACTGTCGTGAAACAAAGAACTAGATTACTCTTTATGCGTGACTGGAAAGTAGAGCATGTTTTTGAAGTGGAACAGTTCCAAAGTAAGAAAATTGCAGATTCTGACTTATTTTCAGTCCTCAAAATACTTTCCCTTTTAAATCGCAAGGATCTGATGAAATTTGAGGAAATAGCTCCTTTACTAACCAAATGTTTTTCTTTCTATATTTTTTACTTTCAACCATAGTGTAAAAACTGCATGGGGTACAGCTTTGTTCCTTGGCATTGGCAAGAGCTAGCATTTTTGTAAGTGATGTGTAGTTTTCTCTTTAACTAAATGCCAATTCAGCAAACTAGGGTGTGTGTGCCAGCTTTGTACAATAAAATGTTTGGCAGATCAGTCAGATCTGGAATTCAGAGCACCTGCACCAAGGAGGGTTATTTCTCATTATTGACAGTGGTTTGAACCATGGCAATGATATGCCTGACATAGAAACTGATACAAATAAGCCCAAGTTTTTAATTACCATGAAGTTAATAAAAGAAATGTTGCAGTGGTATTTTTTTTACTCTTATTTAGATGAAATTCCTTTAGAAAATCCAAGTCATTTATGATAGTCAGTTTCTTGCTACAACGTGCCTAAGCACGGGTCACTAACCTGCCTGTGTTTACAGGATGGGATTTAGACCAATGTTTTGAGGAACAATTAATTGCCTACTGATTGCAAAGCTTTTTTTTTTTTTCTTCTCCCCTCCCCTTCAGCTCTAGTCAAAAGATTGGTATGAAGAAACTAGGTCCTGTGAGGTCAGATAACACTGTTTAATGCTAAAACTCCTACTACCGCCTTACATGGGATTTGGCAACCTTTCCCTTGATAACATCAGGCCAGGAGTCCAGTAAATCATGAGTGTTGTCCACTAGATAAGATAATATGAATGTGATCAATTAAACTCAAGAAGAGTACATCAGCAGCTAATAAATCCAGATCCCTTACCAGCCAATTCAATTATTGTTGCTTGTTTGACATAGAGGTTTTATTTACAGAGGTGATCTTTAACATATACTGTTTATGTATTCATATAATCCAGTTTATATATTGTTTCCTTTAAAATAGTAGTATTTATTCATTTATCCATAAATTTTAACCTTGAAAATATGTTATGTAAAAGTTGAAGTAAGTAAGAATTTTTTCTTAAATCATTAAACTGGTTTGGGGTATCTTTCATAGCAGATCTACCTCCTCTGTTACTTCTTTGCTGAAATTGTTCTATGAATTTTTCTCCCCTTTGCATTAACACTGCATTAATAGTGAGAAAACTTTCAACAGTTTTGTTTGTCTTTAAGGGGAAAAGTGAGAGCCTTTTATTTTTATATGAAGTAAAAAAAAATGCTTTGCAGCATTTAGATGTGAGGTTGTTAATTTATGTCACTGTTTTTGATTATATATTTAGTTATAATGCGATAGTTATGTAATGGAAAAGATGCATGTGTGCATCTAATGCGCTTGTTACAATTGTTGATAGGAAGCTGACTAATGTAATATTTAAGTACCCTAGACTTAAAGGAATAGGCCATTGTCATCTTTTCTTCCACTGAATTGCCTTCCTTTTTATTCTGTCCCTTCTCTTGCTTTAATACACTTCCGTTGATTGCACGTATGAATATATCACTTTGGTGCTTTGAAAAGGCATGTCCTTGAAGAAGCTTGAGAAGGATCCCTGATGCTGATAGTGACGCTTTCAGCTAGACATCTTGCTCTTGTATCAGCATAAGGCCTGAAAAGAAATGCACTTTCGTTTTGCTTCTGCATAGTCTTTTTATGTCATTCATTCATGCTTTTCAGCTACTGATCAATCTCTCCATTTTTTTTTTTCCTTCTCTTTTCTTTTTACATTCTTCTCCTTGCCCTCTATCCATTATGTTGATACATGATTAACAGCATGTTGTCAGGGCAGAACTAGTGAAATATCCTGAAGAAGATAACCAACATCACAACACTTCCAGCTGCCAGAGCAAAGTCTGCTCAATGCAGTAGTTCAGGTATTGATGGAAAACTTGGGGTTTTTTTCAAGCTGCATTGCTTTTACATGAAGTAACAACTGTTACAGTAAGTTCTATTGGAAAAATATATTTTGTATATGTAAGCACTTGTAATAACGTTAATTTGGAACTCTGTGTACAATTACATGGTGTTTCTAATAACCAGATAGTTCATAGAAACTTTGAAATACTTCATGTTACGGTATTAGGAAGGTCCTTCAGTGCTGTATATTCAAAATGTTACATAGCTGCCTCAGATGAAAATGGACGCAAAACTGGAATCTTATTTCCTTCTCATATAGGAGAGACCAACAGTCTTATCAAATGCTTTGTAAATAGAATGGGTAGTATCTGTTGGATCTGTATTAGAAAATAAATATTTGTGGTATGCAGAGGTTCTTTTAATGTTAATTCAGTCTTTAGTCAGTCTACCTATCAAAGCTTTTTTGAAATATGGTTGTATTTGAAATTTGCTTTGACTTCTGTCCATATTTTCCTGTGAAGTGCTTGGAGTAAAGACGGAAAGACAAACTTACGTACAATTTCCAATTACAGTTTAGGCAGTTATTCTTAAAGAATGCATACCATAGTCTTTGTAAACTAATATTGTTTTATTATTTCCATACAAAGCAATTTTCATGGAAGTAAAACTGTATTCATTGCTTTTGCAAAAAAGTCATGTTCCGTTTGTAGTGTTGTGAAAACCTACCAAGGCACTTCGTTCTGCTTAGTATGGATAAACTGGTATTTAGAATGAGAATTAGCACCTGATAAGACTTTCTGTAAGGTAATGAAAAAAAACCCTGAACAGTGTCTGTTTTGCCTCATTTTTTTCCCTTCATATTTCATAGTAAAATATCTGTTGAATGCTTTGCCAGCATGAAGATTATATTTTCTGATTGTTACTGTGTTTTCTTTTATGACAGAGGGTGGTGAAGGCAGATATTGTCAACTACAGTCAGGAGCCTGTGACAAGAACCGTTAATCCTCCTAGAAGCTCAATGTGTGCAGTTCAATGACCATGCTATTCTTCCCTGTTTTGATACCTTTGGCGGTCCTCCTACCTTGGCACAGGCTCTGGGATTACCAGGAAATTTGTTTTAACAGTGACCATCGCAACAATGCAATTAGAGGTTTCAAAAACGTGTTGCACCATTGTGTGTTGAGAAGCAGTGGGCAGTATTTTGGCTGGCCAAAATTCAAATATGAGACCACACACTTTGAAAAATTAAGATCTATATTCTTTTAAATTATATTTAAATAAAACAGTATAACTGTGTTTATATGTTTCCTCCTACCTATTTGACTGATACTGGAATAAAAATGGATGAAGAAGTCCTGCATTCAGAATACTTTTAAAGACATCACCATGGAAGGGTACTTTGCCAAAGCATTTCAAAATTTTTTTCTCTTTTTTTTTTCTTCTGTGATCTGAACTGACACTTAGAAAAATGTAACTTGGAAAAGCTACTGCTGGAATAAATTTAAGCGTGTAATATATTTTATCTAGGGATAATTTGGAAAGTATTCCATTAATATATATACATAGTGCAAAGTGTATAAATCGTATCCAGTAAGAAACAGTGCTTGAAATAAAGCTGTAATACAAAAATAGTTATTTTTCTGAAGTCTCAAGTTGTCTCCATGGATGCTCTGAAAAATGCTAGTGTTTTTGTGTATTTTTATTAGCACGTCAGCATTACTTCTTGCAGTAGTAGATATGCTCATATGTCTTCATGAATATGGATGAACCTCAGTCAACAGTTTGGGCTGTGAACGTTGAGTGATATATTCAGCATGCATTAGAAACCGTTGATGGATCAATTAGGATCAGTCATTTTTAATAACTAGCTGAATGACTTTTGGCCTGGTACTCTTTTCTTTCTAGTTCAGAGTAAACGACAAATAAAAAGCTGTCTGCTCTGTGATCATCACATTTCTCCTCTGTTCCTTTTATAGCAGTCTCTTTTAGACATGCAGTTCTCTGCTGGCACATCTGAATAGAAAGCTAAGGAGAGAAAAAAAAAATTAAGCCAGCTTGATTCCAAACTAGAAATCTTTTCCTGTTTTAACTCTAGAATGTGTTTTCTTATAAAGTACAACAAAAGATTTGGAGATTTAGAAAATTAATGAGGCTGAGTGTATATCACAAGTGAAAATGATAACGTCCTTCAAGTGAGTGTTCCTATTAAGCTGTTCAAGCAAGTGCTTAATGGTTGGAACTAGCAAACTATTAATAGTTTAATAAAACAGTTAAACTATTTAAACTATGTTAAAAAAAAAGATTGCAGATGGCAAAAATGTGCTATTTGTTATTATTTTGGTATATTCCAAGTTCATTGAAAAGCTAAGTTCATTTTTAAACCATTCAACATGCAGCTTGACTCATAGTTTTATAACTACACGATAATGACTTCGTGTTGTAATTTTTTATCATTGAAATGTGGGAAATTCTAAGAAACAAGCTGAGATACTGAGAAATTATTCTACACTAAGGTAGGTGTGAATTTGCAGTAAATTATTTATTCCAGGGTTACAGTCTGTGTTCGTGCTCCTGTCCCACGGAGTTCCTGTCCCGCTGCATAGCTTTACCTTATAGTTACATGCAACTGAAAGGTGAGCTATCTTCCACTACCACCAGATGAGAACTAATGTTCAAACAGTTTTTCTGAAGTAGCTGGTAAGTTTACAAGTTTATGCCCTCCAAAGCATGTGGTAAGTTCTTCTGAACCCTCAGATTTCTTGGTGCGTTTGTGTCCTGAACTCTGCCCATATGTTCAAATATTCATGAGAACTGCCCCCTCTCTGAGGAGCTGAGCACAACCTGGCTCAGCCTGATGGCTAGAGCCGTCTTTCTCTAGTGCATGTGAGTCAACTTCATAGTCCTGCTTCCCGAGTAATATGTAGCATGCTCTTAAAAACCAAACAGTGCTTTTCTCTTAAAAACTTCCGTAATCTTACTTTTCAGAAGAAAATGCTTTTTTGTAACTTGATACGCAAAGCCTGTTATTGCCCTGAATAATAAAAACATTTTGGTTTTACATCTGGGGTAATCCTGCAGCATGAAGGCTGTGCCAGTCCAAGCTGTTTTACAGATGGATTTTTATGCCTGTCTCATCACGATCTTTTATTCTCAGTGCCTGTTTTTCTATCTGTCTTTGACTTGTACATCCTTTTGTGTTTTATTCCCATTGATCTTTTCACCATTTTCTATGTTAAAGCCCTACCTCCTCTGAAGTTATTTTTGTTTACATTTCCAAGCTGCTCTCATTCTTCCTCCCTAACATACATGTATATTATTTACGCTAACCGGGAATATCTTGTCTTCTGTGCCCCCAGCCCCTCCTGTTGCTGCCCCTCTTAACCTCCTCAGATTTTCTGTTTTGTATACTGACTTCCACTCTCCCTGCCTTTCCCTACCCTTCCCGCCCCATTTAGATCCATTACCTGTCCACGTTTTAATCCTTACAAATGAGCTTTGCTCTTTTTGCTCAGCCCTGGGGACCCCACCTTGAGCCTTCGGATTCCAGCTGCAGTCTAAATCCTTAGCTGTGGTAGCTGCCTTTGAAGTGCTGCAGCAGCTGCGGTTGAAGACTCAGGGGTGCCTTCGCCATCAGTGCGGCCCAAGTTCCAGCAGGCTGAGCAGAAAGGTCAGAGATAATTCTGGAGGATTAAGCAACATGGAGAGAGGGGGCAGACACTGTTCTGCAGGGAAGGCCAGGGCTCTCTGGAGACTGGAGGGATAGAAACAAATTTAGTCAGAGAGGTGTGTAGGGGGAGGCAGGTGAGCCACCGCCCTGTGCCCGGTCTCCTTCCGTAAGTAGTGTCCCACTACTGATCCACACGATTCACATATGGTGGAGTTTAAGCATCTGCCATATTAATGGACTTAAAAGTGTTTTGCAAGGTGAGAACTGGTTAAAAGCAATTCAACAAACAGTAATGAAGTTAAATAATGCAACGCTTTCCAAAAGTAAGGCGACAGATGCTTAATGTCCATTGACATGGGGAGCGGGCTGGGGCAGGGGGGAAGCATGTTTTTTCCTGAAGCTGAGGCCAGATGAAGGGAAGAAATGTGTTCAGGCCCTGATCTTACGCAGATCCACACTGGTGAAGTGATCTGCCTGCTCAGAGCTGTTGTAACTAATCATTTCAGTAACAGCTCCGCAGCTAAAAATTGTTTCTAAGTTCAGCTCCTCACTAGGGTCAGTCTCATGTGATGTGGTGGATACCAATTGGTGCATTGTGTCTGGCTGTATGTTAGATGACCAGTGCTTTTAAAACATGTATTTGAAGCGTTATTAGACTCATGCAACTTCTTACCTTTTGCGGTTCTAAAATTCGGTGGGGTCAAACTGAATCTCTTTCACAAACAGGAGCGTGAAGGTATTTTCCCTTACGACCAGCTGCTGTGAGTGCCAGCACCTGCAACGAGTTCATGATCTCCTCTCTGAATACATCGTTCTTTTGACAGTTCATAACAGTTATGAAAACACACGAGGCTTCTTTTTAACCAGAATAACTTTAAAAAAAAAAAAAGTTTTAAAGGACACATACAAGGTCACTAGAAAAATTACGTGAAGTGTGCTCTTTTCAGGAATTTGAAAATTGTTGGTGCTATCTGCATCATTAGGCATCTATTTACCAAAAAAACCCTGTTCCATAAGGCACTGTTTGGGTTTCACTGGAACTAAAGGGCTTTTGGATCAGGTGGCTTCTTTTAAATGCAGAGCTAATTTGCTTGTCAGAGTAAACACTGGCAAATGCACCCGATAATGAACCTGGTAGCCAAAATTTTGTAATAATTGTATGATGAAAAATATCACAGTAATATTTAAAGTTGGCTATTCTTTTGCTTTTTGATCATGATGGCAGTTTAAATAAGTTGAAATAATATTTTTCCTGTTTACATTTATTTTATGTTAGGAATATGGTTGCTTTTTCACAAAAGAAGGTTTGTAATCTTTGTTTCATGATGATCGTGACCCTTTCAGACAAGTTGTAGTAGAGAGTACTGTTTAGAAGGTGTCCCTGTTTCATGTGTTGATCTGAGGCCTAAGATTTAGGTGTCGCTGGGAAGAGCGACCGAGGGAAGTGGCGCTGAAGCCTTGTCGCTATGTACCTGTGCCGTGCTGGGATCACTGCGCTGAGCTGGCCCGACAGCTGTAGCTGACTGAAAGCAAAACAAAATCCCCCATAACTTCTTGTCTTCAACCCTTTCAAAGTAAATCTTAGTGTATCTAAATAGAACTGTCCTGTCCATGTTTTGTCATCATTGACAGAAGACTAAATTGCTGTTCCTTAACATAATTGACAATTTTATAGTAACAGGAAATTTTCTGCAGGAGAATTTTTCCTATTTAGAATACTTGCATTCATTTCTGATGTAGCTTAAGAGTTTGTGTGAGGGGCCTGATAGATGTATTTAAAGCGGCATTGACTTTTATAGAAATTATATTTACAAAGCTGATGTGATTAGCTACTTTTCCGTCTGGAATTTGAGCATTATTTCCCAAGCAAAGAGGTTATTCTACAACGTTGTATTCTTTTCTTTCTCAGTTCAACTACTGCTTAACATATCATCTGATTTCTTTAGGCTGTCTTTATTTAAAACCGACCCATAACCACTTAAAATGTCAAAATAGCTGAATGCTGCTGAAAAGAAAAAGCCGAAATTTATCCGTGTTTGCACAGGGGTAATGGCATACATATGAGATTAAAACTCCAGTCCAGATAATTATCGTAGGAAGCAAATTTATACTCTGATTTCAGATGCTATGAATAGAATGTGATTAGAATTTAATGTGCTACAGTTTTATTTGCAAAATACACAGGTCCTATATAAAACCTCTTTTTATAAAGTACTCTCTGGAAGCCTTGGGGATCCCTGTTTAACTTGCAAATGCCGAAGTTTGATCTTCCCCAAATAGAAGATAGTGAAGCTCCTGAGTTCCGTGAACTGCTTTCTATTTTCAGCTTTCCATAGAGAGCTGACTGTTCAGCCAATTTAAACTTTTTTTTTTTCTACTCCACTTCATCTTCGTTCATTTTGGCACCATTTTGAACTGGAAAACTTCCAGTTAGCTAATTGGCCATTTGCCTTGTTTTATGTGGGGGTGATGTCAAGTGCTGAAATAACCAATTGACTGAAAGCAATCTTGTTTCAAAGGTTGGTCAGAACCAAACCTCAGAAGGTACCAATTTCAGGTTTGTTTTGTATTTAACCGCTACACAGGGTTCCTTATCCTAGTGGACGAACCTTGGAGAAGAATATAGATTTGAGGTCAAGAGCTTGTGTTTGCTCCGATACCACATTTAGAGCACTGAATTCTGCAGGAAATAGGAATCCAGATCTTTTTTTAATTTCACTTTCAAGAGTCTCTCTACCTCTACTCTCTCATGTCATATTGGCAATCAATATTTTATAAAAGTATTAATTCAAGTCCCCATTTAAAAAACAAAATGTGGTAGTTATACTTTGGTTCAGGAAAGTTTTTCTTTTAAGGATGAGTGGAAAAAACTGCTTGTGTTATATGAGGTATCACTGGCATAGGTGAAGGTGTTTAACACACATTAAAAATCATCTTTACTTGTTATGATCTGCTAAATATCCTATATTCTGCTTTCTACTTTTCTTATTTAAAATATTTTTCAGAATGGTAATGATTACAAATACAAAATAAAATACCAAACTGTTTTTAACTAGTTTGTGCCTCAGAAAACTGGTCCTGCAAACTGCTCCAGGCAAATATTTTTTTCTTTGCTAGCTAAACTCCATTTCTGTCCTTTCCTGGGCTGATCCATACCAGGTAGCTTGCAGGATCATGACCTACTAATCCTTTTTGATTTCTGGTGAGCTTTTAAAAACAAAGTAGACCAAGAAACATCAAAGGAGGATTTAAAAGACACACACCGTGCCCTGGGAAGTAAATGTTGCTTTGGAAAGCATTCTCTCCTTTACAAAGAGGTGAATGCTGTGGTTCAATACTATTCACCAAAAGCACTTAAGCATGTGCTCAAAATTAAGCGTGTATTTAAGTTCCCTTGAAGTGTATGAGATTTAAGTACACACTTGAAGCTACATACATTCTGGCATACTTTGCTGACACAGAAATTCTGGCTCCATTGAAATAAATGCCTTTGAGGCTAAAGTTCTTTCAGGAATTTCAGTGTTGTTTCTTAAATTTTCTACCCATTGTGAAGGGTATAAACTAAAGCCACTCCCAAGTTAAAAAGAAAAAAATGAAAAGAATGTGGTTCTCGTATTCAGTTGCTTTTCTGATACTTTTGCCTAGCATGAATGATACAGAAGTTGAAAATAAAAAAAGTTGAAATGTGGTTCAGTTGTGTGATCAGAGCATTTCCTTGACATTGGGCGAGTTGCTGGTTTTGGAACAAATGCTCCTCAGATCCATAATGAATCAGAAACAGAGAAAAGAATCTGGAGACACTTGGCAAGTCTCACTGCAAGCTGAATACCGACTGATAGTGCGGGAAAACATATCAAGCTCCCATTTGTAGTGTCTGAATTGCAGATCTGACATGGAGGATAAACAAGAGCCGGTACTTGCTCAGATTTGGGGAGGTATTTGATCACCATCTGGGAAAAAATGAAGTGTGATTTCTGGACATATTCCAGTATTTGTCAAAGAATGGTGAGGCAATGTTTAACCACATAATGGAAACTGGAGAGAAATTTTGACATCCCACTCATCAATCCAATTGCTTTTTTATCTCCCCACTGTCTTGGAAAGAGAGCAAAGTGTAAACCAACATTTGGCACAAATGGGCTGTCTGTGCCATTTAGCAGTAATTTGCATGTAATTGGTAACAATTATACAGACAACCCATTTATAACAGTGAGTGAGCTCACAACCTAGCATAAACTACAAGAAAACTAATCATATCCCCCAGGAATCACACACTGATGTAAGAAAGGAAATGGAAGTCTTTCAGTTTAACCTCTTTCCTGATTTTATCACCCAGAAATTCAGGGATGCAAATAAGCCTGTACTCAACAGGTTACACATTCTCAGATTAAAAGCACAATTTGTGTTTGTGCCAATTAAGCATGAATATAATCAAGAGTCTTAAGAGAGTGCTCCCTATCTTTTTTTCACTATGGTTCTGCTAATCTTTCTGACTAAATGGCCAGCCTTTGAAGGTCAGAGTTTAACTCTGTCTCCATACACTCAACAGCTGAGTTGATTAGATGGCTTTCCAATCTCCTCTGTCAAGAGCATCTGGTGGCCAGGCAGGTCCCCAGCAGCAGAGACTGAGGTGACAGCCAGCGGTGATGCTGAAGCGCAGCTGAGCATGCTTGGAGAAGGTTCAGCCAGACTTTGCAGTCACAGAAACGTAAACTACTTGATTGAGATACAATTAGTTTGATTTGTACACACGTCACCAGCAGCTGAATTTCTTCCGTTGACTTTTGGATAAGACACAAACTTACTTTTTTTTAATTTTTATTTTTTTTTTTTTTAGGCGAGTGTAAGTTTATTGTAGCTGTTTAGTTGTGACAACAGGATGGATGTTTCTGCATCCTCCTGGGTGTGGGCATAGTCTTTTCCTCTTTGGTTGAGAAGCTTGTTGCAGTGCAGACTCACTAACCGTACCCATTCAGGTTGGATGCTACCCAGGTTGTGGAAGTCTGGAAATAACAGGTGAAGGTTCCCATTCCACGTGCAGAGCAAATCCAGTTCCTTGCAGCTGTTATATAGGTACTTACACGGTACCTGTGCTGTTGTATTATACCTAATGCTGCCTGCTATTGTTGCTATCTGTGTATGTACTGCAAAAAGATGTATTTGAGTTCATATAATTTAGCCCTGTTAATAGAGTTTCATTAAAATAAATATAGGGGAAAAACTCAGATCCCCCCCCCCCCCCCCGGGGAGTGGGAAATCCATGCCCTCCAGAGACAAAACAGACTCAAGGAAAATGCAGCAATTTCAAAATAAAGGTGGTTTTCTGCACATATGCTCATCTCCATAGTAGCATAAATCACGCACATGAAAGAAGGCTGTGGTCAGGATCCATGCAGGGTCTTCTGTATCGTGTAAGTCCTACACTGATCTGTGGAGTGGCCAAGTGGAAAGGTAGAGAAATGTGAGACGGGATCAGCCCAAGAATTGAGCTGTTGGCTCTGCATTTTGTTATACGATAAAGTCCTGTAACTCCATTTGTACCCAGATACTTCGAAGTGACTACTCATAAATTATTACTACACTCTGTGAACATGAACCTCTGTTATTCAGTAGATGTTTCTCTCTCAGGGCACATTTTGTGGCTTTTGAGAACAAAAGTTCAGGTTTTCTGAATCAGATTCTTAGTGTTTTCCAGTTTCCTAGGCTGGAGTAGCAAGGATGAGGCCAAACCTCACCCCCAAAAAGTAACAGAATGTTGATTCCAATGTCTGTTGTTCATCTGAGGAGGAAATAGTGGTACCACGCTCCAAGTGTGCTTTCAGATATTTGTCTGAACAAGTAAATACACCACTTTCAACATTTTCTGACAACTAACTGGAAACCAGCATAAGAGGCACAAACCTGCTAAATCATGGCACTGATACTTGCAACCGTGGATTTGCCTATTCTGGCAAAATGTTTATGCTGCCAACAGAAATATGGTAGATTATGGCAACTGTAGGGTCCATGAAGATCCCCAAATCATTAACAATGATCTGCTACTGGTAAAAATCCTCTTTGTCATTCAGCATATGAAAAATAACTTTTCTGTCAGGTTGCAGAGGGCTACATGCAAGCTAAGTTCTTAGAAGCATCATTATTTGTTTCTGGGTATGAAGTTAGTCAAAGCTGTGCGCTGTACCTGATTTGAATCGTCAGTAGGGAACTTAACTGGAAAGAAAGGAGGAGGGTAAAGGTGCTTGTGAGAGATCAGTTTACGTGTGGAAACTGCATTTTGCAGCTTACCTGTATTTCTCTTTGGAATTTTACAGAGCCAGAGATCTGTTACCATGGCAGGTTTGTCAGACATTAAAGATTTCCTGCAATAAAGAAGTGAATTATTCTCCAATATAAAAGGTATTCTGATCACGACCACTAAATCTGACTCAGCTTTGAGAAAGTTTGAATCCAGATTGTTGTGCAGGCACTGACCTAATTAGCCATCTCTCTGCGTAACGTTCAGTGTGATGCTGCAATATCCATTAAAAGAGGATGGTATAAGTAGCTGGTGGTAATTCTGGTCTTTGTGATTGTTTCTATGTTCTTCCTCCCCTCAGCACGGTGGAAGTGCTGGGCAATGAAAATGTGTGAATTGCGGAATATTGGTGTGGGGTTTCCTCCCCCCGCCTATAGGACCTTAGTAGTCTAATTGACACCTATTCACCAAGAAACTGAAATGATAATGTCTTTAAGATTATTTGGAACTGGGCGTTGCAGATGGGTGTTTTCAACAGAAATTGGTAGAATGGCATCTCTGGCTCTGAGTTGGAGGAGGTGCAAATGCTTCCTGTGTGCCTTTGTACAAACCACTTAAGCTGCCTGTGTCTTGGGACTCTCTGCAGGGTGACCATAATACTCCACGCAGCAGGACTGCCATGGACACTTGTGGGAATGTCCTCACTTGCGTACTGTGGTGGAGTTGTAGTTTTGACTGATACCTTGTTCAGACATGGGAGGCATCAAGCAATATTATCTAGGATTCTTGTTAATGCTTCCGTTGTGCAACTGTGCGGTCTGACGGTGTCCCTCTTACAGCCGAACACATGGGGCGGACCTGGACCAGGTATATTTCAGGTAACAAGTAGGTTCAAGTTTATAAAAGTTATCCCAGCAAGGTTAACTGACCGTTTACATCATACAAGCCATAAACATTAAAAAACGTTGTCCATTTCTGCTTCGAAGACACACAAATGGCAGCTGAAGGCTAATGCAATTGATCACTGAGGTATTCTGGCAAAGCCTGGGGATGGATGAATGCTTTGCCTGACTGACTAGTCACGTAAGTCAGTCTTGGGATTCTTTTGAATTAATGAAAAAAAAAAAATTAGTCTTTTTACTGGTCTGTCCCTTTCCCTAATTATTCTAGTAAAAACCAAAAAGTTACCAAACCCACCTTTTTTTTTTTTTTTCTTTTTTTTTTTCTTTAAATGTTCAACTCATTAGAGCAGTGGTTTCTGTTGTACACTTGGCAACCGCAGTCATCCTCAACAGCACACATTCTGAGATTAACTGATTCTTCTATTGCTATGTACTTTAGTAGGACATTATATTGCTCACACACACATGTATGTCTGTGTGTATATAAACATATATATAAGCCTGCATACACTTGTGCACATATATATGTCTTGGTAGTTGGTACTAGCAAAGTTTTAGATAGATGTTTGGTTCTCTCCTCGCCTGTCTCTATTTACTGTTTTAAGCCAAATGTTTCAGTGCTGCTAGAAGCACATATTAGATTGTGTGGCTAAAACGTGGGAATACCTACAATTATTAATTATATATAATAAATATAGCTGTGTCTAGGCTATGTTGACTACATTGTTACAGTAAATTAAGCAGGTCCAAGGAGCGCTGCAGAGCACTGGAACATTGTTGCTTGCACTGCTGTGGCGCAGAAGTGACATGCCTGCCCAGAGCTCACCTTCTACTTTTAATTACATGGTGCAATGAGAGCTGCAGTGGGAAGCAGGGAAATGGGAAGATGGCTGGACAGTAGGTACGCAAACCAGCTCTTGTTGTCATTTCACCAAAGCACTTGGATGCTCCCAGTAGTATCAGCCTACAGTACTTCAAATCCTCCCTCCACTCCACTGTCACTAAGGCAGCACAATTATTTATATGGCCATGTTATAATCTGGGCCGGGAAATGATCCAGCTTAAAAAATGTGGAAGAGGAGCATAAGAGAATCAGTTTTTATTAGAAGACAGGATCGATGTGGCTTGGCACACATTTTTTTAAGCACAGCTGAGGCAACAGTGAGCTGGGGCACAGAAGCACCACTGGTCAGTGTTTCGGTGAAGACAGCTTCTCGTGGAATCACAGACCTGGGAAAATGTATAGCTCTTTATGACCTGCATTCCTCAGGCTATGCAAAAGTTGTAAAGAAAAGTGACCTTTTTCTCATCCTTCTCACCACTGTCTGACCTCCTCTTGACATCAATTCCACCTGCAGAAAGTCAGTCTGCAAACACGTCCTTTCCTGGGCTTCCAGATATTCAATTCACATTGTTTTCCTTGCATGTTGCTATTAATGGCAGAAACACAGCAGGTAATAATGATTTTCAAGAATTTCCCCTGCTTTTGCCAAGCCAGCTGCCTCATCAAAGAATATCTGGCACCAAAAGACAGACCTGACTGTGTTCCATATAGGGGATATTTCAGAGATGCCTAAAATGAGACACTGAATACCTGAGCATCCGATTGCAGGGCTAGGGTTACCCCAAGTTTTGAAAATTGATCTAACTTCTTTCTCTATAAAATCTTTTTTTTTTTTTTTTTTTAAATTCAATGAAGAAAGATTATTACCTTAAGTATAAAATGACCCGCCCCTTTTCTGTACCTCTATAGTGGTTTCTTGCAACAGCAGAGGAAAGAGAGAGGAAATGCACAGTGATGCTCTTTCAGCCTATCTGAAATCTGTGGCAAAGAAATACTTTACATTCCTCCCTGGGTTTTCTGGCACTTTTTTCACAAAAGGAGCAGTTGCTGTTTTTAACGTACTTGGCTTTTCTTCTCTTCCATCTGATGGTGAATAAGTGAGTTGAGGAAGGGAGTGTAACTTAATGTCAAAGATGGCTCCATACTGATTAGAAGCTTTCTCGTGTAGTTTTGCTCCTGGATCAAAAACTTTTCTGTGTGAGAAAAGCGTGTGTTTAGCATGTGGCTGCAACTGACGCTAATGTAATCGCGCCTACATGCATCAAAGCTAAAGTTGCCCCCTTGTATGGAAGCTACAATCCCTAGGCATAGCCTGTTAATGTATATTTGCAGTAGAAGTATGCTATGTATGTAAATGCTTACGCCATGTAAATGATATACATTTGGTCAAATTATTCAAATCTAAGCATTCCTCTCCCCTTTGTGGTTTGGGGTTTTTTTTGTTTGTTTGCTAGGGGAAACATGGAAGAATATTTCTTTGTTACCTTTATCAAAAAGTGCTAAAACCCCAACTGTGATCTGGAATTCCTGAAGCTTGATGCTGTTCAAATGCAGAAACAAATGAGGCCTCGCCTCAAAGAGCTGCCGTTGTAAGTGGGAGTCAGGAGCCAAACGTGGATGTGGAAAGATAAGGGTAAAGTGAGGTACAGGTGCACCTCTAGAGGTGGGAATGAGAAGCTCTGTAGGTTGGATTTTGACAAAGGCAACAGCCCACTCTTCTGCAGGATCTGTGATGCTTGGTGACACTGATTTTGCTCATGAAAATTACTCAGCCGACTGGTAAAGGCTGAGTAGCCTTTCTGTTTCCACCTCTCAAGGTGGAGGCCAAATGAGGCCTCCTGGATTCCCAGGGAGACCAAAGGCAGACTGTCCTCAAATTCCTACTATTCAGAATGGTACGTTCATATGTGGTGTAAATGGTAATATCCACAACATATGTTCAATGTGAAGAAGCTGCATGGTGGTGTTGCAACGCCTTCCAAGTAGGAGGCAAGAGCTGGGGGCACGACTTGCACGTTTGATGAAATCGCCTGAGCCATCACTGCTAGGATCGTTTGATGACATTGCCTGAGCCATCACTGCTAGGATTAGAGAACGCGTTAACTACAGGAACTTCTGTGTTATTGACTGAAAAATTTCCACTTCAGCGCTAAATGGTGATGTCTCAGCAGATACCCAACTGGAAAGCAATTCTGGTTAAATGCTGTTGACCAGGCATTTAAAAAGAGAACCAGCTTCCATGGATGGAGCCCTCAGATCGGGGCCAGGAGACCTGGACTTCTCTCTCTGGTTCTGTTACAGACATGCAGTAACACCTCGGGAAATCCGTACCTGTTGTGTGGCAAGATTACAAGGTTTCTTTTCCTTCAGGTCAATACTTCACAACCCAAGGAGATAGCTGGCAGCATAATAAGGAGGGTTTACGTCCCTCACCTGAAGAGTGCCCATTTTAGAATGTGTTAAACCACAAGCAGTGCAACCAATTATGGCAAAAAAGCAGAAGCTCCTTGATTCAAGGTTGTTTCCACACTAAGCTGGTGTGGCCTTCAAAACATTTGCTAAATTTTAATAAGTAATAGATGCATAAAGGACTAAGGGTTTATCCATGCAGCTACACAGTACTTAATCTCCTACTTAATAGAGTCAGGAGATGGATTTCATAATAGTTGGACTGCTGCCCTTGATTGCTAATTGGTTACCATTTACACTCACAGAGTCATTGACCTTTCAATTTGTAATTTATGAGAGAGTCTTACATCTGATGATACTTCAGAATATTTTAGAACTTACTTTTTATCCAGACCAGCTGAATAAATGTTCTAAAAAGTCACTGGGATTTGATAAAGCTGAAATAAACCCAAGCCCATTATTTTTTTTTTTGTCAGTGTTTGAGAGGCCAACAGAGAGCAGACCGCTAGGTTTCAGGGCAGTAAGGATTTAAATTAGCATAGTATTCCCCACACCGCCCTATGGTTTCCTCTTAGGAGCTGGTGTAATTTGTGCTCAGAGATACTGCAGAACAGACGTATTTGATCCAAGGCATGCACCCACAGCTGATTTGTCTGCGTTTTCCAGACTGTGTCCTGTAATGCAGCTATGTTTGTTGGGTTGAGGAGAACCTGCAGACACGGATGCAGAGAAACACAGCCTTTGTAAAGGGAATCTGGTTTTGTGTTTGTGAGTGACCAGCTCATCAACACAGGTTGTTCCTCGACCTGCAGGAGTACGTTGATTTGACTGCCAAAACGTGTGTTAATGGGAGAAAATTTCCGAGAATATTTTTTCCAGTTACTGTAGATACAAGAAGTTTTAAAATTGCATTTAAGCTTAAAAAAAACCAACCTAAAACCAGTCTTGAAGTGTAATTTCATATTACTATTATCTTTAAAAAAACTCCGATCTGCAAAGATAGCAAGAGTTAATTCAGAATATGTAATAAATTTTGCTTTTTGCATTAGAAAATACACATAAACAACACTTTTCACTACAACTGTTAACATTGCCTGCTTTCCATAAAATTACCTTTCTTTCCTTGGCACGTTTTGCTGGGAACTGGCCCTTAAAGTGGTGCAAAAGGAAGCACCCCTAACCTTGAAAGCGGCCTTTGCAAGTGAGTGCTTCTCTCTATTCCAGGGGGTGTTTTCAACCCCATGTGCTTTTTTTTCTCAGTTCAAATTCCTTTTCCCTAGAAGCTAGCATCTTCTTTTATAAAAACTCGGCAGACCTGCTGCAACTTCTTCTGTGAAGATTTACCACGTTACATTATCCCTTCCAATTCCCTGCATTCAGTTTGTAAAAACTTTGCTAAACTTTGGCTGTTTGGGCTAGTGTTTCTCCTCTCGAGTGGGTCTGCAGGACAGAGGGGGCTTCATCAGAAGGGGTTCAAGGGAGTCAGGATTAAACCCCACCTTTTTTAATTTTTTTGCTGGAGTTGAGACTTGGATGGAAACCTCATTCTCTAGGTGTGGCTGAGATCAAGATTACATGAGGAATTGGGTGACTGGGGCGTGAAACTGTGGAAGGCAACAGCCTGCCAAAGGGTTTGGGATCAAGCGGAGTGACGGAGGATGGAAACAGGGGTGTTGTGAAAACACGTGCGTGGTTGAAGCACTCAGTTACTATGGGGATGTGCAACACCACATTCACCACTGAGGAAATGAATCCTGCCCTCACAGCAAGGCTTTCATGCAGTAAGTAACAGAACGTGCCGCACCTTGCTGGGTGAGGGAAGGAGAAAATACGCAATATCTGGGGGAGGGTTTCTTTAGGGAAAAGAGTAAGCGGTCGTGTAATGGGAGATGGCGTCAAAATGTATATGCATGAGCAGGCAGCGCTATGGTGGAACAGGCAACTTGAACTTTGGCTTTTTGCTAACTTTTCAGTGTTTGGCTTTGGAGCCTTAATGTTCTTCCGTATGGCTTTTTTGAATATAATAGAATATAATACACGTTGAATATAATATACATGTATAAATAAATATCCTATGGTGGAGCCAAGGCTGCCATGTGATGTTTAGTAGACTTTAAAGCAAATTATCTTACATTTTAGTTGGGTTTTCAGTTAGATTGAACTAGCAACGTTGTAAAAAGGGACCTTTTCGGCTTCTTCAAGTATATCCCTCAAGATTATTCCAAGTTACCAGAAATGAATTGTGTTGGGAATGTGTTAATGTTCTTAAAGTTCAATTAGTAATCTGTGCAAATTCATTTTAGTCTGTGGGTTTTTTTCTTATACCAGTTGCTGCAAGTTATTAATGCCATAGGATCATTCGTTGGTTTTGCGTGTTACTCTTTTTGTTTCCTTATGGAAAGCTTAAGACTGAAAAATGTGCTATCTTGTTCTCTGTTTCCAAGTCTCTTAAGGATTTGTAGTGCTGTGAAATAAGAGCTTTTTTTCCCTGTAAATGCAAAGCTTGACTGCATGTATCCATGGTTTGCACGAGATAGCTTTCGATCCATGCATAGTCCCACTGGCTGGCTCCGTGTGAGCAATAAGTTGTGAACATAAGTGCTAGCAGGAGCCAAGGCCTAAGTAAACAAGCAGGGTGCAAATACCAGTGCAATGAATCAGCAGAATAAATAATCAACAAGGGAATAGTATTTGCAAATAATTTTTGATGTATTTGCCTAACACTATTAAATAAAAGATCTGGAAAAATTAACTGCTGTGATTATCTGACAAGTGAGCAAAATTGCCAATAGTCACTACCAGTTAAGCTCGGAATTAGTTAGTCATAGCAGACAAGGGTAAAAAAATTAAAGTACCAATATGAAATGCCAAAAATAACTGGGGATAAAACAGAATGTTAATATTTTTTTCGCTTTCTCTGGCCTCCTTGCCCCTCCCCATCTGGTATTAATTTTGATTTGATTTGATTTTAAATAATCTTTAAGACATCAAGGGCGTTAGGGCTTTGTAGCTTTAAAGCACTAGGTCTGCTTTTCACATTGAAGTGAAAAGAACGTACCTTTGAAGTACACTCATGGTTCAGAAAGGAATACCCCCAACCTCTCTACTCTAAAAGAGTGAACCTCTCTCTGTTTTTAAATATTGGCTTGATATGTTAAGTTTGAAAATGTTTTGGAGCAGTTTCGTTTCCTCTTAAGCTTTGTATCAGCCTTGAGGGGGGTGCTGCTGACTCAGAGACAGATGGAAAGATGTATTTAACAAGTGGAAGGTTTAAATGACATTCTTGCTCCCACCCAGTTCTACACTGCACAGCCTGGATTGCGCTACATGTTGCTGGCTCCTTAATTGTCATCAAAGCTCCTATTACTTCTCAGAGTGCAGAATGATGAAGGTCACAACCAAGAGACTACGTTTTTACGCCAGACAAACGTTCTTCCTATGGCTTCTCACTCGTGGTGCTTTAAAGACTAGGAAGTATTATTTGTCATTCAAAGGTACCTGATCTTAAAGCATACTGTGACAGCAGCATGGTAGCATGCTCTGCTAGTGAATAAGGTTTTTTTTTAAAGGTTACCTAGTGAATAGGTTAGGCATTCCAGACATGGTGCTCATTCTCATAGCAGGGGAGAGATGCAAGTTTTAGTCTTTCCTTTTGCTGAAGCCGTTTAAGCTGGTCTATAGGAAGATGCCATTACTCAGCTGATCAGCAACATCTCTGTACAAAGTGGCAGCTCTGGCCCTCTCTACAAGGCTTGCAGGAACTCGGCTAGAACAGAAGCCCCTTCCTTGGTGAGACCAGCAGCTTCTCAGGTGTCTCACGCCTCCGGGGGGAGGATGGCAGGGAGTCCTGCGGGTGCTGCAGTTCTGAATGTTTGCTTGGCCAAGTGGGCATACGGCGCTGCTGAGAGTAAGACGGTGGTAACACGGCGACCTGCTGCAGACCATCGCATTTCAGCTGCTGTGTATTTTGATTACTTGGGGGGTGAAGCAGTGAGTTTACTTTTCCTTCTGAGGGCAGCTTGGGAGGTCCAGGCGGGTCTAAACTGAGAGGCTTTCAGCCTAAACACCCAGAGCCATTCTCGGATAGCTGACTGTAGGTGTACCGACTCCTAGTATCATGGTATCAACGCTCAAGAGACAGTGGAGCAATACAGACTCCCTGGCCGGGGCTGCCAGGCGCTGCTTCCATGGGCAGGCAGTAGTGCGGTGCTGTCTGTAACGGGGAGGGTCAGCAGTGACATAGTCCTCTCTCCTTTACAGCACAAATCATCTCTTGGAGCCTTTCCTAGAATAATGCCACCTCCCCGGGTCAGATTGTGTTTTCGTATCACAATTTCTGCATTTTTTTTCTTAATGTTAATGGAAAATATGAAATCAGGGAAGTGTCTCTGCTTTGATAGTGTGCTGTGATATTAGGTGGTAACTGTGGAGTCTGCCTTTTGGGGAATTTCACTATTTGCTCATCAGTGTTAATGTGAATTAATTTGCAGTAGTGCAGGGTTATGAAGTTCTTTACACAAATAAGAGAAAATGATTTAACAAGAATAATATATATTTTAAACTTACCCTTTCTTTGTCATGGTTAAGAATGCTACATCATTAATATTCTCTACGTAGTAGATAGTTTTATGAGGAAGGGCGCTATTGTAAGTGTAAGATTTACAATTCCTTTGTCTAGCTTTGTGAAACAATATTAATTTCTCAAGCTACTGCCTGAAAGAAAACATGTCACTGTTGATTTATAGCCTTTGGTCAAATACTCGCATAGAGTTTGATCCCTCTGTTAGATTGTACAAATTTTTAGAAAGATTAATTGAAGCATGTAAGTTACATCTTGTTGAGGTTTCTCCTTGTCTAACTATGTGTCTGTCAAATAGATAATTACACTGATTAAATTTGTCAATGAAAAGGAATTCTAACCAGATGTATGAATAAATGTTTAGTGCTGTTAGAGCAATTAAAATCTTCAGTTGACGCAACAACTTAAGGAAGCATTGAATTTATTAGACTGAATAAAAAGGGGGTGTTTCCATGAAACCACCCATGAGATTTTACAGCAATGAAAGTATTTAAGATATTTGTTACATTTCATTATGATAGTTTCATTTTTTTGTCTACGTTTCTCTCAGTGCATATAGAAATACAGTGCTTTGAACAAAAAATTGTTCACCTGGTTTTGGTAATCACATGTTCAGATGGGTAATGTCAGACCTGTGGTACTAAATATGTTATACAGTGGTGAGTTTATGGATTGAATTGCTGTATTTATTTAGGAAGCAATAAAGTCCTTAACTAATAGCAGAATATGAAACTACAGGAATCTCATAGGCTCTCATACCCTATGGAAAGCAGATGGGCCTCATAGACTCTTTGCATAAAGTCTTTCCATAAAGACTGATCTAAACTTCTCAGCAAATGTTTAACACATCCTGAATTTTCTACCATGACATAACTTGCTTATCAGACAAATAGTAGAGCATATTGGTTCCAAGTGAGGACAGAATAAGTCCTCTTAAGTGAGAATCACAAAGACTAAAAACTTACATGTATAATTTTGCTATTTACAGAGTTGTACTGGGGAAATGCAGCAATGGAAATGGAAATGGAATTGGCCCCGACTGAATTTCAGAGAAACAACTGAAACAGCATGTGCAAACACAACACGTTGTTAGGTATCTTCAGCTGGATACATGCATAGCATAAGAGCTCAACAAAAATAGGCTTAATAATAGATTATTCAGTTGGTTATTGTGATTTAAAAATAGTATGTTTGTGTTTCTGACTGTGTACACTAGCAGAATTTTAGATGACTGATCCAAACACCGTAACTCCTGAATCATTCTAGAATACACGATCCTGCTGTCTGGATGCTCAGAAAACTGAGGAAAGTATTTATTGCTTTTACTGTAATTCAGCACTGGGAATGGAATATTGTGTTTAGTCTTACAACTGGTTTTCATCAAAATGATTTAAAATCCTGTAGCTATATCCTTTTAAGGGAAGTACTCTTTTTGGGGCGAGTTTTGCCAGAGTTTGTTTCAGCACTGGGGTAACACCACCTTTAATAGTTTAATGATTTGTTGTAATCTGTCTTCATCTTTTGAGCAAATTAATCTTTATTGAAACTCCATATCAGGGATATGTATCACCCAATATTTATCTTATGTTTGTGTATGCGGGATAATCATAGTTCCTAGCTATTATTTTATTATTATATAGAATTCAGGGGTTTGCAGTCCACTCGCTTGTAATTCATGGCATGGTGAAATTTAGTTATGCTGAATAACCTCTCACTGAATTGCTCAATGCTATTTCTGGATAGAAGAACAGAAGAATTGGAGTCAATTGGGTTTTTACAGTAAACTTGAGAAACATTCAGCTTCTAATAGAAGAGTAACTATAACTAGATTATTTCAGTGGGCCTAACAGTACATTTAAGACAAATTAGCTATTTTTAGTCCTGTCTATCATAAGGAATTTTACATGACAGCTGGCTGATGAGGCATAAATTGGCATTCTTCAGTGTAACTGAGACGACCCTTCCTTGCTTCCAGCCTTTGCAGTCCCTCTGCTAATCTGACAGCTCAACAAAGGTGACCGGTGTCTTTGGCTTTTAAAAGAGTTCAGGTGATCTAAGCCCAACAGCTGTGTGTTTTCCCCCATGAACATCTGGCACTCATTGTGGTATGTATTGTTGTATGTTTTGTTTTACATGTACCAATACTGCCTTAAAGCTACTAGAAGGCCAAAGTTTATTTTGGCTGAGTAGTCAACTATTTAGAATACACAATAATATAAAACTGCTTATTTCCCTCCAAACTCCTACAGCTGTTTTGATAAGTTATAAAACCAAGAGGAAAAACTAGACATGACTAAGTAACTATAAGATGGATTATCTGGTGCATCTGCAGCGGGCTCACAGCTTGGGTGGTTGCAGGTCTGATATATAAAGGAAAAGGGATTGTTTCACACTGGTATCCATCACTAGTAGTAACTTAGGACAAATATTAATATTAGTGAAATCAAAGCTCCTTGAGTTTTAAATGGGCTAGTTACATGTAATAAACTACTTAAAACATGATGAATAGCTTTAAAATTGTAGCCTCTTCAGCAATTAAATGTCCATTAAATAAATTTCTGGATCCTTTTAATCACCGGAATGAATTATTTAAAATTCAATATATTAAGATGAAACAACTGATGGCAGTAAGGGTAAACCTGCCACTGGTTAAAATGTGGAAGGTTTTGCTGAGCAATGCGCGTGTGACAGAAAGATGATTCTGAGGTATTCTTTTATTATAATGACTTCTAAATAATTTGTGACTGTAATAGCGTCTCTAATAGGGCAAGAAAAGGTAGATTTTTAAAACAAGTAAGAATCTCCACCAAGCTCATAAATCTATGCGACTTTAATCAATGAGTTAAACCTTCTGTCTAAGTATGATTCCTGAAAGAAAAAGGTTAATTCACAAAAGGTCTGTTAGTGGGTCACGAAGGAGAAACTATTCTGGTCTGTTCTGCAGAAATTCATATTTAATGTCTCGGTACAAATTTACTCAGTGGTCTGCAATGGAAACTTCAGGTGGTACATTCCCTTGTTCGCTTTCACATATTAATCGCACATTACAGAACTGCTCAATTCTGTGCGAGACACAAAATGGAAACAGTCCCTTGCTCACTGAGTTTAGTGCTTAAAGGTGGAAAGAGAATATGCACTGGGAAACCCACTGGAAGGATTAATTTTCAAGTTATATTTTTAGACAGAAGAAGATGGAATTAATTCAGAAGTGAAGGTGGCATCATATTTATCATAAACTCCAGTTTTGTTTCTCTTTTATGAAATGTGTCAAGCTGTCTGTTGGACCAGCCATTTCAGAGTTATAGGCCCTACAGGACCTGCCATCTTTGGGTATGCTCTAGGACAAAAAAAGGCAATTTAGCATAGTACAGAAACCTGCTAGCAATTATATATAGCAAAGAGAAATTAGTTTGGGACAGAAGTATTTTTAAGGGGATTCTGCCCTGTCTAGTTGGAAGTTCCATTAACTTTATGGTAGTGTGGAAAAAAGCCACAGTCAGAAATGGGGCAGCTAGAGGATACTGCTGTCTGGGCAAAGGAATGGGGCGATTGTTAAGTGGTGCCTTGAAGGTAAAGACAAGCTCTGGTTTTTGTTGGAAATGTTTAACATAAAGGTGTTAGGAGCAAACAGTAGTGGGTGTTTGTGTTAAATGGATTGCAAGGGAGAGGCATGGGAAAGTTGGGTGTGTTTTTAGTGTTTCTACATTGTACTTATACTTTCAAAGTTGCTATCCTGCCTCTTGGGTAAATAATATTTAGAAAATATTTATAACGTATACAGTCAACTTGATGTTTAGGTCTTTCAGAGCCTAGGAAAAAAAAAAGGAAGTAGCAGTAGTGTTAACATAGTTCAACCCTTGTGTACTTAAATTGTAAACTCATGGAGGAAGAATTGTAGAGGAATATGTTCGCACAGTGCTTGATACAGTGGGTTCCTGGCTTCTGTATCTTATTATACTACAAACAGCAGGCAAGAAACATAACTACATTACAGTCACTGTATTTTAGAATTATAGTTCAGACAGTAGTGATCAAACCAGTGGTAAAATGGGATTTCAGTCTGTTTTTGCACATGCATAATTTGAAATTAAATCCTCAAATAAGCCAGGAGAACTATAGCTGTAGGGGGAGCAGATGATCGGAGTTCAGAGGCCAGATAGTTAGTGGAAGGAAAAATGGGCTTTGGGGTTTCCTTTGTTTCACCCATATATATCTGTGACCCATACAGCTGCAAAATTGCCTTAGTTTGGCCAACTACTGCCTCCCCTTTCTCTCCCCTCTCTCAACACATGGCTTCTTTCTACTCATACAAACTACAGCTGTAGAGCAAGTAGCATGCAACGCTAAGGCTAGTGTTACACTAGCCTTGTCATTCCTATGCTTATTCTGTTCAGTACCTGCATGTAGCCTTCATCCCTGCAAGTAAAGGCTTTTCCTAAAGCCTTATCCATTTTTAAGTGCTTTTGGGTGCTGTTCTTAACACATACCTGAGATATTATATTGAAAGACACAGGACAGTATCTTTCCTTATCCAGCAAAAATGTTGTGTGTTGTTTGTTTGTTTGTTAATGATAAAATGAGCAGATAAAATCTTGGTGAGGTAGTGCAATCAAGCTATGAAATTTGTTCACAAGCTTTTCCTGTTCTTCCATGTATATGACTGGAACAGGGGTACTTGCATTTTTGATGCTGGAGGGAGGTGAATGTTTCAATGATAATATCTGTTCTGGTTCTCCTGGGCAGCCTTGTTAAAATCCAACTTCTTCCCCTCAGGAATCACAGAGATCTCAACTCTGCTATTCTGCCTGCTGCGCTCAAGTGGGAATCCCGCCGGCTCTGCCCACAGGAGGAGAGCAAACAGCAGCAGAGATGAAACCCAGCGTGCATGTGAAAGAGGAGAATTTTGCTTAAGGCATCTGAAGTATCGTGGGAGGCTTAAGATAAAAGTTGTTTTTGTGTTTGGAGTGCAGCTGTGGAATATCTAACCTCAGGCTCAATAGCTACCAGGGACTTTTAGCTTCATCATTGGATGGTATAAAGTTTCAAGAACCTTGATTCTGCACTGCTAACATTTTAGATGCAGTGGATGCTGCTTCTAGTTCTTTAGCTGAATTTGCTGGAGGGCATGAACTCAAGAATTTTTCTCCTTGTTTTATTGGGTAGGAAAGACTGACACTAGCTTTACGTGCAGATGAATTTTAAGTATCACTTCTTAAAATTCTGTTTTTCCACAAAGCCTACAAAAAGAGTAGCAGGCACCTGGCAAGCTGAGACTGCTGCACTTCAAGATGACTTGTTTGGTTTTCTTCATACTTTCCCATTTGCCCATCTGCATTTGTCTGATACTGGAATTGCAATGTTTCTGTCGCAGGGGTCTTCTGCTCAGGGTCAGGCTGCACTTAACACACTGATGTCCATGTCCAGCACTTGTTTTCTCTGCAGCTAATTCAAATACCAACAAAAATGGGTTTAACAATACTCCAGGAACTACAGTCAGCACCTCTCACTCTGCAGATGCCTATGATTGCTGTTGTTTACATGTGCAGGCTAAATCCTCACGGTCTAATTCCTCTTGTATGCATATTTATGCTCATATCACTCTCACCACAATGCTTCACGTTACAGGAGACTTGGGACTATGTTCTTTTCAGAGGAGAGCAAAAAGATATTCCCTGTCTCAGCGGGATGCACAGCCTGAAGAGACATGTTTTGCCAGATCAGGCCAAACTGCAAAAATTATACTCGTGGTATTTTTTCTGCAGCTTCGCTTTGCTTTTTTATAGCCACCATGCAGGGGTGATATTAGCTGGTAGACTGATTGCTTGAAAAATGGCTATATTCTCTAAGAGTCACAGATGAAGTATGAGCTCTGTACGAGCTCTCTCAACACTGGACGCTTTCTCTGCAGCAGGGTACAAAATCCTTCTGCAAAGACTCAGTATCCCAAATACTGCACATATTGCTTGTAAAAACATTCTGTGCTGTTTGAAAATGTAAGTCAGTCCCCATATCTCTGTAAACAGGTTGACATCTTTTCCCAAGCAATTGAATGAAGGAAGGGAGAACTCAGTTTGTCTAATTTCAAACCCACTCAGATATCATCGCTTTCAAGGTTCAGCTCAAGCTTGAACATTACTAGGTTCATGTTTCATTTCAAGATTGTGGTAAAAGGGGCAGGGAAAAAAAATCAGTGAAAATATAAAGCAAAAAAGGTAATGGAGTGCTGCTCTCTCTGGAAAAACAAATATGGAGTTTGAGAGTGATAAAGAAACAGGACTAGGAAGGGCAGAAATTCGTATGAAAATGTCAGCACTCTGTACTATATGGGCCAGTCACTGTGCTGGGTTTGGAGAAGTTTCCTTACCCATGAAGAACAGGTTTCCATTTAATGGCTCAGTTAAAAAAACAAATTGCCCCAAACATAATAAAAAAGGTTTAAAGAGGGAAGAAAGAAAAATTTTGAAAACTTTGATCCTTCTTACTACCAGTGTTCACCAGGAAGATTTTTCAGAAACTTTTCAGCTTGGGAAAACTTGTTCTTCTCTTCTCATCAATTTTTCTTTATTACTTCAATGTTCCAACTGAACAGTTCCTGCATGTCCAAGTCTGGCTAGCTAAGGTGGGATAGTACTAGCTTTCAACACTTTAGAGTCTCTCTCTTTCGCCTATTTCTTACCCCTCCTCACTGCATGATGTGATATATGGCAACTCTAGTGCTACTTGTTAAATTTCCTTGGTAAAAAAAATAATTTGCAAGTATGTTTTGCTTGCTTGCTTGTTTTCTTGCAATATGTTGCTTGTATTCCTTACTTGCAAAAATTATGTCATGACTTGTTGCTTACGCTGTCTACAGTGTAGCTAAATCCAAAGGACTGGCTGGAAAAAGCTGAAGGCTGGAAAATTTGTTCTGCTTTCAGCTGAGCTTTTCTCTGAACTTTGCTTTGCCTTGCATTGCGGGATCCCTCTTCTGTTCAGGTGCACAGCCAGGGAAAAGTGGAGTGTGGAAGCTCTTGGAAAGAAGATTGGAAAATCCAGGGATCGATACTTAAATGAATGCACTCAGTTCTCTCCAAAAAAATATCATTTCTGGACCTTAATAATTTTTCCATTTTGTAGACCAAACTAGTTGGGCAGGATCGTCATTTTGTGTCTGCATCTGCTGATTCTGTACCTGTGTCAACCTGGCAGGAGAGTTGACAATAACCATGCTTTTTGACTCCCAGTGTCAAAATCTCGTAAGGTTCATTAATCTTTTCATCCTACACCCCTAGATTTTACTTTCATGATATATTTTAACTGACGTAATATAACAGCACGCCTCTCTCTGTATGGACCCTGCTACTAGGGTTGTTTATATCATTGGTAGCACTCTCAATTCTGAACAGCCTTTTCTTATCAGTCAAGTCCTTTTTCAACACCTGGACCTGGCAATGGATTTCATGCATCAATGCCTAAGAGCTATTTTAGAGCCATTAACCACACCAGTGCTTACAAATATAAATGTTACACTCTCCAAGAAGCATCCTGCTTCCCAGTCCCCATGCTCCTCTTCCTTCCCCTCCTCTCCCTGTCCCTATCCCCTCAAATTATTTTAAGGTAACCCTGTGATTCAAACTAGCCTGGGATCTCCAGCAGCCTGTCCTGCCTTTCCAGTTTCCAACCATACATTGACTTCCAGTAGGGAAAAAAAAGGGGGGGGGGGGAGAAAAAGGGGTTTTACTTTACTGAGGCTGGCTTAAACATCTGCCTACTCTTGGCACTGTCTCAACCTGGAAATTTAACAATGCTGTACTCTGAGTTGGCCAGTAGGTGTCAAAATAACCTGTCATTTGAACAACTGCAGTGTGTTACTGATGGGAAACTGATAATCTTTTGTCTTGTTTAGGGTTTATGAAGAGCTGGGCTCAGCGAGTATCTTGTGTCCTTACCCAAGAATAGAGCTGCTGTTGTGGCAACTTACTGAGAGTTTGGCACTGCTGTTAACTAATAGTATTACAGATGCTGCCTCAAATCTAGTGAAACCAGTAGACACTGGAAGTTTACCCAGGCTAGTAGTGCTGTGGAAAGCCATACACTTCTCTGACTGCCTTTCCCTCTCCCCCAGTAATACTTAAACTGGACATATGCTTTCTAATAGTCTGCATGTAGTGCTGCCGTAAATTGAGATGAACATTTCATTTGGCTGGTCTTGTTGGCTTTGTTTTCAGTCCTTTTGTCCCACCACATTTGACCTTAAACCTGATTTTTCTGAATGTCTTGTATCTGAGAGCAGACCCGACAAGACGAGTTTTGCCCTCAGGGGTGCAAGGTGGCTCCTGCTGACTTTAGCACTCAACGTGACCCTATGAAGTAAAATAGTTTAGCCATTGCATTTGGTGTCTCGCTGAAAAGTTAGGGAGCCCCTGTACGTACTCAGGGCATTTGGATTATGAAAAATTCTCATGTTCTTTGAGCACTTCAGTTTAGAAGACAGAAAAATAATTGATGTTTTTGTACTGTCTTCAAAATCAACAGCTCGCATAACATTCACGTATGTATTCTTTTCAGCCTGAAATGTTTCTACTTGTTAATGCATATGGGTACATTCTGTGGTCTCAGTTTACCAGGATGAATGTAGGCACAGGTTTGCTGCCCTAAAACTTCATGTGCTTGTACAATTCTAGTTTAGTATTGTGAAGGAAAAAGTTTACCTGGGTCTATAATTGTAGATTTTATAAACCAAGTTTTTGTGTCTCAGTTTACTGATGAAACAGAGTAAAAACATAAGCAATGAACAGAGATTTAACCTGTCTCCTTTGGGAAGGGAGTTTTATCTGAGTCTCTAGTTTCCTCAAAATGTTGTATGTGAGTCTGTATATGGATGACCTGATCTTTGTGAAGGGCGCTGTTACTATTAATTTCAGTTTATTTCAAGTTTGGTCACCCACATGTGGCAAAACAGGCAGCCCTTTGGCTTCAGTGGGGATTCCAGGCACAGGTCTGGCTGGAAGATTGTTCTCCTGAAAATCAGGTCCCTGCCTCTGTTCATGATGGTGATGCACCGAATTAGCTACAGTAAGTGAGAGAACTAATGTCTTAGCAGAGGCTTCACTGAGAAAAAAAATCTGCTTTTATTTGGGGTTTTCACTGAAAGAGAAATTAAAAGCTGAGAACTGCAGTGACATGGACAACAGACAGATATAGATTGGTCATAAAAATGCAGACAGACTGGAAATGAGAATGTTCCCACCCCTCAGAGCAGTGAATTTCTGAAACAGTCTTCTAACAAAATGAATAGGAGAAACAAAACCCATGAAAACAAAGCAAGCTACAGATTATTTGAGGCAAATTATATAAAAACAATTACCTGAATTGGTGCTTGTGAGAGCCAGGGCTGGATCTGATGTCCTGAAGGCTCCTTCCAAGTCTGCTTCCCCTGAAAACAATACCTGAAGCCACGTGTTCCCTCTCTGATGTCACAAAAGAGCCTGCATTCATATCACAGGATTGCCTGGTGCTGGGTACCATGCAGGCTTAGATGAGCAATTGGTTGAAATCTGTTCATTCCTCTCTCTGTCAGAGTGTGTCACACTGGTAGAAATGCGACTCTGAAACATCTCACCCAACAGTGGGTGACTTGTCAAAAATAGGGCTTTATTGTTGGTTTGACCTATGCCAACTCTTCAGCTTATGTATTCACAGCTCGTCACGGTGTGGTTTCCTCCTTACTGCTTTATGTTCATGGGTGATTGTGGTGGAAAATTTCTTTTCTGTTAGTACAAGACCAAAACCAGTAGAAAATATTAAAGTATGGGGGGAAAATCAGCCCTAAACGAGTCCAGAAAGTGCCTTGGGTAGGAGGTGAACCAAAGCACAAAGGCCAGTCAAAGTGAGTCTCTTCAACTGAGCAGAGTGATCAGGCAGGATCTGATTTGAACTGGAAAGCTCTAATTGATGAGATCTTAGAAGACGTCACACATCTGGGGGATCTGTTGGTTCCTTGACCTGGTGAGTAAGTATAATTTATTTTAGTAAGATTTTAAATTGAAATACAATGTAAATTGACTCCTGCCCTTTCAGCTTATTTCAGATGAGTTTCTGATCCTTAATGCCACACTATAGTAACAATAAAAAAAAGTGTTTTTAATATCTTATAGTAATGGCCAGTAATAACAATGGTTTATAATGAAGCTAACAAATGCTGAAATTTGAACAATTTGTGAAGTCAGTAGAAAATGTGTAACCACATAGTCAGGCAAATAGGCTTTTCTTATATAATAATCACCCTACCCTTATAAAAAGCAGATGCAATTTCAAAGCAATAAAAAAATGTATGTGCTGCATATTGGAATATGCTTGTTTAAGAAATCGCATCTTAAAAAGTCCATGGCTTTGTATTTACTGTCTCTGTCTCCTCCTTTTTCTCAGTGAGATTGTCTTCTGGTCCGCCCCTCACCCCCCCATCGAAGGTGCACACCACCCACCACGATCATGCTCCATTAAGCTCTTGTGCTAAAAAACAAAGTTCTATGGAGCTTTCATTTATCAACCTTCCCCCAAAGTGCTTTATGCGTTTCATCAGGGATTTGCAAAACTATTCACAGCTTTGGAAGCACAGCACTGGAGCGCCATGATCGATGGGCAAGGAATTCAATAACTGCCCAATGCTTTTGAGCAATCCTGGGTAGTGGTTTGGGACAGGAAGTGAACGAGCAGAAGATAATGAGCTGAGGTAGTTGATTAGGTCCTCGTTTAAAATGGATTGGGATTTTTAAGTGCTCTTGGCAGTTAGAACCTCACTTTTAAGTCTCATTCAAAGAATGTTATTTTTGAGAAAAACATAATTTAGCGTGCTGCTGGGTATTGGTTCAGGCCTGTCCCAAGTAGGTATTTTACCTTGCAAGGAGAGGTGAAGTGCAAAAATATTTCATTATCACAAAATATCTCATTTATTTATATACACTGATTTTATAAAGATGATGTTCCACTGATGGACAGTGATAAATACACATGTAAAATTGTACACAAGATGGGTAGTACTGCTTCAAGGCAGAATGGTGCCCTGTAAGCCCAAAGCCTTGTTATCTGGATTTATCTTAGTGCTTTCCATCCAAATACAGTCACAGCTTAGCACTGCTTATCTTAACTATCCTATTAATTAAAATAGAAATGCCTTCATAGGCAACATTTCCCCTTCTCTCCTTCAGAGCCAGGACTGGTGTGGTGTGGTGTAGTGTGATCTTTCAGTCCTGGAATAAGAGGGTTTGCTCTTGCAAACAGCTTCGGAGTGTGTCAGTCTGAGCTCCTTTATTCTGCACTGTAGATGTCTGGAAAATTGCCGCGTCTCCTCAGCTGGGTATTCTCATTGCTTAGCACATTCCCTGCAGCCCCTGACAAGAATGTTACTGTGGGAACAGGGGAATGTCCAAAGCACACGATGTTCTGGCAAATCCCAGCTGGCAGGCAGCCCTCTGGGGTCATAGCTAGCCAGATGTGATGTGGGCTGCTCTAAATCAGACCATTGGCAAGCTTGAAGGACCAAGAAATTTTTTCCTACATCCACTTACCCCCAGCAGATACTGGGGCAGCTGAGGTTAGAGGCTAACATAGTGCTTCTTAGCGATTTTGAGGTGGAACATCGATCACTGGTTTCCATGAAGAATTAAATGGTACATTCAGTTTATTGACATGAGAGGCTATATAAAAACATGTTCTCTTGTACACAAGAGAGAAAATTATGATGCTTAAAGCATTCATTTAATCCACAGTTTCTATCACAAAAACAAGGGGCTGACAGCAATGTTGTTTACAGTTTTATTTAACTCAGAGTTAAATGGGACTGTTCTTGTGGCTGGCCATAAATAACAATGAAGTCACTATAATTAGAAGTTGAATTATTTCTGAATCTCATAACCAGGATTGGGGTCCTGTTGTGCTAGGTTATTTATAAATGGAATAGAAAATTCTTTCTGAGCATTTAATGGCAAAAAAGGACAAGACATGACATGGACAAATAACCAAACAAAAAGTGGAATAACTAGGTGAAAGCAATCATACAAATGAAGGAGATGATCCTCACAGCTCTATGTTAATA
Organism: Aptenodytes patagonicus; assembly: GCF_965638725.1. Lineage (NCBI taxonomy): Eukaryota > Metazoa > Chordata > Aves > Sphenisciformes > Spheniscidae > Aptenodytes > Aptenodytes patagonicus. Next base: position 15,963,533 of record NC_134952.1, on the reverse strand, counting down.
CTCTTTTTGACGATCATAGGTGAAATTGTAATTACTATTAACAATCCATAGCTGGTTTTTAAAATGACTATACGTTGTATTTAAAAAAAAATACTGTTGGAATGAAGACTGCAGAATTTTAATAAATTTCCTTCATTACAGTTTGTTAATGCTTATGCAGACAATATTTGTCTTATGTTATAAATAGTTATATGCCATATATTATCTCATTTCATTAAAGCAGCCATGATTTTTAATGTCTTTTAACTTTCTTTGAGTTGTTTAGTTTAGTTGTGTTTTAATCACAACCCTAGTCAAGTGATGAAGAATAAATAGTAGATAACAACAATGAATAAAGTTGAGTATAACAGAAAATAGGTGTCTGCTCCAGCTTCTGCTGAAATCCAGGAACAGATTCCTATTGACTGTAGTGAAAACAAACGGAGAAATGATCTTTTGATTCAAGTTGCAAACTTTATGAGAAATTAGTCTGCATAGTTAAACCCACATAAACCCTGAGCCATCAGTCACAATAGTACTATAATTTTTAGACCTGAAAGGGGTTATTAGTTGAAAAGTAGTTTTATTTGTCTGAGGATAGAAGAGTTGTCCTTTTATTTTATTGATTATGGGTAATTTAGGAAAACCTGGCCTTATGAAGGACAAAAGAAATTATGACAGAGTATAAGTATGTGTAGATGAGGTATAACTGTGTGGCATACCATATGACAGTGAATTATATATTGCTTTTTTTACTTATTGCCTAAAAATACTGTAACAGTTCTCAGACAATAATTTTCTATGATAAGAGAACAAGAACAGAAAGAAAATGGTTCTGTGTCCTGTGCAGTTTAGGAGTGTTGCTTATTTACAGAATGTAATGCTATTTATTTTGAATGTTGCTGAGTTTGCCTCTTTCATACACAGCTGATAAAATCATTCTGCTCAAGAACTTTGTCTGGATTGCAAACGTAACTCTAGTTGCAGTCTTCTGTTTCCTGAAAGAGATGTAATTTGATACTAAATTGTTTCTTTTCTGATGAATATCTCTGAAACACGTTTATTTCTAGCTGGGAGACAGAGTATTTTCTTGCGTATACCTATTGGCTATACAAAACTCTTGAAGTTCAGTTTGACAGAAAGCAGGATTTATATATAACTGACCTGTTTTCATGCTGAAGACTGCACCAACTCTAGGAGAGAAGTTGAGGTGAGTGTTGACCAAAGGCTCTTTGACAAGTGGCAGAAAATTGGTGGAAACAGCAAAGACATGAAAAGCAAAGACATAGAATCATAGAATCATTAAGGTTGGAAGAAACCTCTAAGATCATCGAGTCCAACCGTCGACCCAACACCACCATGCCCACTAAACCATGTCCCTAAGCGCCGCATCTACACGTCTTTTAAATACCTCCAGGGGTGGGGACTCAACCACTTCCCTGAGCAGCCTCTTCCAATGTTTAACCACTCTTTCAGTAAAGACATTTTTCCTCACGTCCAATCTAAACCTCCCCTGGCGCAACTGGAGGCCGTTTCCTCTCGTCCTATCGCTAGTTACTTGGGAGAAGAGACCAACACCCACCTCGCTACAACCTCCTTTCAGGGAGTTGTAGAGAGCGATGAGGTCTCCCCTCAGCCTCCTTTTCTCCAGGCTGAACAGCCCCAGTTCCCTCAGCCGCTCCTCAGAAGACTTGTTCTCCAGACCCCTCACCAGCCTCGTTGCCCTTCTCTGGACACGCTCCAGCACCTCGACGTCCTTCTTGTAGTGAGGGGCCCAAAACTGAACACAGTATTCGAGGTGCGGCCTCACCAGTGCCGAGTACAGGGGCACGATCACTTCCCTCCTCCTGCTGGCCACACTATTTCTGATACAGGCCAGGATGCCATTGGCCTTCTTGGCCGCCTGGGCACACTGCCGGCTCATGTTCAGCCGGCTGTCGACCAGCACCCCCAGGTCCTTTTCCGCCAGGCAGCTTTCCAGCCACTCTTCCCCAAGCCTGTAGCGCTGCATGGGGTTGTTGTGGCCCAAGTGCAGGACCCGGCACTTGGCCTTGTTGAACCTCATACAGTTGGCCTGGGCCCATCGATCCAGCCTGTCCAGGTCCCTCTGCAGAGCCTTCCTACCCTCGAGCAGATCAACGCTCCCGCCCAACTTGGTGTCGTCTGCAAACTTACTGAGGGAGCACTCGATCCCCTCATCCAGATCATCGATAAAGATACTGAACAAGGCCGGCCCCAAAACTGAGCCCTGGGGAACACCGCTCGTGACCGGCCGCCAACTGGATTTCACTCCATTCACCACAACTCTCTGGGCCCGGCCATCTAGCCAGTTTTTGACCCAGCGCAGAGTCCACCTGTCTAAGCCGTGAGCCGCCAGCTTCTCTAGGAGAATGCTGTGGGAGACGGTGTCAAAGGCCTTGCTGAAGTCCAGGTAGACCACATCCACAGCCTTTCCCTCATCCACTAGGCGGGTCACCTGGTCATAGAAGGAGATCAGGTTGGTCAGGCAGGACCTGCCTCTCATGAACCCGTGCTGGCTGGGCCTGATCCCCTGGTTGTCCCGCTCATGCCTTGTGAGTGCCCTCAAGATGAACCGCTCCATAATCTTCCCCGGCACCGAGGTCAGGCTGACAGGCCTGTAGTTCCCCGGATCCTCCTTCCAGCCCTTCTTGTAGATGGGCGTCACATTGGCAAGCCTCCAGTCGTCCGGGACCTCCCCCGTTAACCAGGACGGCTGATAAATGATGGAGAGTGGCTTGGCGAGCTCCTCTGCCAGCTCCCTCAGCACTCTCAGGTGGATCCCATCCGGCCCCATAGACTTGTGAGTGTCCAGGTGGCGTAGCAGGTCATTGACTGCTTCCTCTTGGATTATGGGGGGTTCATCCTGCTCGCCGTCCCTGTCTTCCAGCTCGGGGGGCCAAGTACCCTGAGGATAACTGGTCTGACATGAAGTGATGGACACTTGAAGAAAGCTCTTGATGAATCAAAACCCAAATAATATTTTGGTGATGTAAGAAGAAAGCAAGAGGAATACTTTAGACACATACATTAGATGTATAACCTGGCCACAGTAAAAGTTACTTCTACAAACAAGTGGAGGACATGGAAACTTGATAGAGATAATAGTTTATACTAAACTTATGGTTCCCCACACAGAGGAAGGCCATCCAATAAGTGTTTTTGGACAGCTGAAGGCAACTCTGTAATGGGGCTGTAGACTGGAGAGAAAGCGGAGATAAAAATGACAGATACAAATAGGTATGGAAGCTGAAGGAGAAAAGGCATAGGCAGAGGATGGCGTCTTGGGTTCCTTTGTTGAAAGTGGGAAAGCAAAGGAAGGAGAGATGTTGAATAACATGTTGAATGCCTAATGAAAAGGCAAATAGCAAAGGAAGGCTGGATGTAAAGCCTTTGGGATCTCATGAAGCATGACAAAGAGTTTGTAAAAGCAGATGAAAGTTGAGAGCCAGTGAAGGTGGAGCAAGAACACCTGGATTCAGGTAGGAGGTGTGCTTCACTGTATCTGGAAGGACATAATTTCAAGGGAGAAGCCAGACTGGACTGAGCGAAGGATGAGGTCAGCGGGGAAGAATTCAGTATGTCTGTTCATGGCAACTGTTGAAAAGGCAGGATAAAAGGATGGAAGCCAGAGAGGGGTTTGTGTCTGTCTTCTTCACACAACATAGGAGAGTAAGGCACGTTTCTGTCAAAAGTGTGAGGAAACTAATGAGAGTGAGAGGTTAAGGAAAGGCAGGGAGAGTAACTGGACAGCAGGGAGGATGGACTTGGTCACTGTCTGATGGTGGGAGTTATAGGGGTAGTAACAAGTCCCACAGTTACCGTGGCAGAGTGAAGGAGGAATAAATCTAATATTAATAGCCTTCCCTTCAAATGTGCTCTCATTTCTCTAATGGCTTTGCTTTATAACACTGCTGATAGCCTCCTGACTCTCCCTGACGTGACAGAGAAACCTATGCACAGGCCATAGGCTCTTCTCCTGTTATGCATACGGTGCAGACTGTGTTCCAGTGTTGTGTCCAACACTAATGTTAAAGGAAGGCTCTGCTTTTTATTTTCAAGGACTCGGGCTTTCAAGGCTTTGGACTGAGTGCCAAAAACAATTCATCAGGAACGCTTTACAACTCAGCAATACAAAACCTGTTAGGATACAGATCACCCACAAGACAGAGTTTGGGGAGGAAATATGTAAAGCACTGGTTGACCTCAGCATGATTAATGGTTTTTAACACATTGAACTCTGTTGCTTATGATGTGAATTTTATGCTGGCTCACCCATGGTTGTTTATTTTTATTTTTTGAAGGAGGGGGAACCTCCATTTGCGAAACTTTCATTCATGTAGAAGTTAATGACAGTCCATGTATAACAGCAAAATATTTATATTGAGACACAACTGTCCCAGCTGATTCTACTTCTCAGCAGTTTGTTCCCTTCAAAAGCAGCCTTTAAAAATTACAGACCTTGCAGCATTTGTGTCAATCATCTCTGCTGTGAAAGGATCATTTATGGGATGTGAAGCTCATTTACTGGACTAGAGCAATGAATGAGATCTCTTCTATAACTACGAAGCCACCCAGTCCCAGCTCCTTGGGTTAAGAATATCCTGAGCTGGAAGGGACCCCCGAGAATCATCGAGACCAAATCCTGCCTCCAAACAGGGCAACCTAAAAATTAAACCATATGTCTAAGAGCATTGTCCAAACGCTTCATGAACACTGACAGGCTTGAACACCCCGGGGAGCTTGTTCCAGTGCTTCACCACCCTCTCAGTGAAGAACTTTTTCCTAAAGAAGGCAAAGTAATTTTCATTTCCTGGGCTGGCACAGGCCAAGCAATGGTCAGTAGGCCTGATTAGGCCAGTGGAACTCATACAGTCCTTTATTTGTGCCTCAGAAAGTGAAAAAAAACGTTATTAAAGTTGTGTTTTGTGCCCTACATCTGAATGACATCTAGTGTACCTGTACATTGCTAGGTGCTCGTAGCGATGGACTACATCTATTTGTATGTAGCAGTGAATTCACCCTTCCTCCTGAGCCTGCTTACACCCAGGAGCTTGGTCCTGTCAACTGCTGTGTTCATATGGCCTGCAAGAAGCCACCAAAGAGCAGCAAGTGCTCCATGATGAAGAGACTTGCCATCTCGCCTAATCCAATCATTCCTTGTACTCAGTGTTGCTGAGTCCTGACGGGACATAATTTCTAGTTACAGACAGAGCACTTCTGATTGCAGCAGGTCCTGCATTCAGAAGCACTTGGTCACCTGCACATAGCGCGTGGGATTTGCTCGTTATGTGCTGTAGCTGAAATGAACAGGGCTGAGCCCATTTCTGCTGACAGTGGATGGGATCCTGCTTTTCCTATGCCTTTCTGGGATGAGGCTGTGCAGCAGCTGGCAGAATGAGAGCTTCCAGCCTTTGAATCCAGCACTCCAAAGCTGTCCTGGACCGTGCACCAGCCATGTGCTCAGGGGTCTCAGTGCCGGGCACACCAGGCCTGGACACACTGCACAGTGGAGGGAGTGCTGCTACTTACGCCTTCTAAGCTGATTCATCATCTTTTTGACAGGACTTATGAACTTTCAAAGCCAAAGGACTCCTTGCCTTCTCCTAGTTTCAAGGAGGCCAAAGAGATTATAATTCTTTCTGGGCTTAGCTGCAAAGGGGATATGCTCTCTTTCTTAGCAATATTGAGAAGGGAGAATAAACCAGGGGACTGTTGTTAGCTGTGAATCACATACACAGTCAGCTGGAGGGCTGGTTCTCTTCCAGAGGTTTCTGCATCAGGTTAAAGAATTAGGGCTCCATCTTCCTTCAAGTCACTTCGGTGTCACAGCAGTGAAAACCAGCAGCAGACAAAAACCTACTGTGTTAGAAATGCTCTGGTACTAGGTGAAAAGGAGGAAGGTGGCACCTGTTCCATAAGTATGTACCTTTAACCTAGAGCTACAGCTTTTGTCTGGTTGATCCCTTCTATAAGCAAAAAGTCCAGACCTGTTTCTGTAAGCTCGTACTATCCATTCATCTCCCAATAACAGAGTCTCCATGTTTCACCCTTGCTCTGACTAGTGTTACTTGTTAATCCTGAGCTAAGTTTAGAAGAGTGACCATATTACACAAGGCTTATACCAGCTAGTTCAAGTCCTTTAGCAGCTGGTAACTTTGTCAATTCATTTAATGAAAGAGAAAAAAAAAGAAATTTTAACTCTCCTTCCTACTTTTTTCTTCTTGCAAGTGTTAGACTCCAACACTTCACTTTTCTTCATATATGTATTAACATTTTTCATAATTGCTTAAGTGCAAGTTCAAAAGTTACATGTTTAAGCTCCTTAGAAACAAAGATGTTTTTAGAAACATTACGTAACATTTTGGAGGGTTTATTGCCTGCTCTTTTTCTTGTGGAGATCATGCAGTTGGAATCTGAAAAGTGGTTATCCACAGGAGTATCCACTTGCTATTTTGAGGTGGTAATTCGGAGTCATGCCATTATGACACAGTATTGAAAAATATTAAAATTAATGTAGAAAAAATTACTGATAGTTTTTCAAGTAGTTAATACTGCCGTCATCATTGTAGCATTTCATACCTGGTTTCTACACAAACCATCCTAACCATGTGATCTACATTTTAAATATCAGGCATAATCTAGAGAGAAATGATATTATACAGAAATATTTATATGCTTTTAGCTGGCCAAGGCCAAAGAATAATACAGTGTCTCATCAGACCTATAGTAAATTGTTTTCCCTAGCAGCAAGATGAAGCATGCAAGAGCCCCCAAACTCCTGAGTTTTACCACGTCTTCTGCCTTTCTTTCTGATGGTTTCCCTGGACTGCATGTTCATGCACAAACGTGAGGTTAATGTCTAAAGAAAACATGGAGCATGCCCATGGACACAAGGGGAATTGGTGAGAAATGTAAATTTCGGCAAGCGAAGAAGGTAATGGAGGTGCTGAAATGAAAGGTCACATTCCAGATGAGGTAATTTTCTTGTGATGTCAGTGTGCAATGGGATGGTTTTGGGGAGGGTAGGGAAGAGGGAGAGAGCATAGTGCAGGGGTGATGCCTTGAGGTTCATTTCAGGAGATAGCAGTTGGTTAAGGCAAGTCACTGCTCTGTTGAGCTCTGACACAAATCAAATATCTAGGTTCTTCTCTTATCAGTTCTGGAAATGACAATTACAGCTCGTTAGATATATTCTGATTACACGCTTATTGTTGGAAAACAATAGAATAGACTGGAAAGCAAATGAGCTTATCTAAAGAATAAGATTACTTTGAGTAGTGCAATTTAAAAAAAATAAAAATCTTTTTTTTCCTGTTTAACCATTTTCCAAACGAAAGGGTTTTTTTCTTTTGCTTCCAACGCAAAGTAGGTTTGTTTTGAAACTTTAGTTGAGTTGTGAGGGGAAAAAAATCCATATATTTAACCGGTCAAAGAGCAAACAGCATGAATCATTCAATTGACTTGTATGCTATTATTTGTTTATTAATGTTTTCAATGTCATGGCTTTTCATCCTCTTTTGGACTGGCTAGCCATTTTGTTGTCTATGTGGAGCACTTTTAGAAGATCAATGACTATTTAGAGAGGTTCTGTTCTATTTGTGCTTAGAGCTCCTGACTTTGTACCTATTTGCTGCTTTCTGAAGCAAAGTAAATGAAAAAGTTAAACTTTTTCTTTGAGTTACCTGCTGTGAATGGGATAGAAATTTGAGAGGTATTATAGGTGAATGGACATTTTGAATTCCGGAATATCCTTTGGTTTTTCTTACAGCCATCAGAATACGTAAGGCCATAATTTGGTTTCTGGTGTCCATCTGTAAATGGAGAGTGGATACAGTTGCATAATAAAGATAACGTATCTTTGGAGTTAACAGAATGCCATGGTGACACCTGATACAAATCCTGTCTGGTTCAAACGTGGACTGAAACAAGAGTAAGAGCAATGCCGTGTGTCTGTTTCCCTCCTCCCTCCGTGCTTCATAGTCTGAAGTCACCCAAATTCAGGGTCTGGGTACTGCTGAGCCCTTGCAAAAGGGGTAGGTTACTGGTTGATGCCAGACTCATAAACGTTAAGCAAAAGTTGTTTCTCCCAAGAGTCTGATCGTGCACCATGAAAACTCATGGAAGTAGATTTCAGCCCTGGTTTACAGCTGTAATTTCTCCAAAATACTGGGCTTTCTTTCCTTGTAAGTCTCCCATCTTAAGGTTGATCACTTTAACTATTAGTTCAAAATGAAACTCTGGCCCACTACGTCTGCTTCTGGAAAAGGGGAGGAAAAAAGGAAAATAATTGAAACTTCAAATAGAGGATTCACTTCCATTATTGAATTTTATAAGGTGATATGTGGCATATAAAGGTCTGTATTGGCAGCTTGGGATCACGTTTGTATTTCTGCGCTCTCTCATCTGGAATGAGCTTGGACTATCTGTGTTATGGTTTGGACTGGAGATGGTTTTTCCCTTTCTCTTAAAGTGGTGACTACAGCATGTGGCGGTTCTGATTATACTGAAAACTGTTGCAATTGTTATCAGGCAATAAGTATTCAATATATTTTTGTAAGATGTAGAGCTTAGTGGAAGTTTTTCAGTATTTGGGAAAATATCTGGAAGCAAAATCGTAAGGATACAAATTGAATTTGGACTTTGAATACTGAGAAAGTTGGCCTGCCTTATTCTGTTAACAAATTGAGGATTACTGTAACACTCACAGCAATGCAAGACATGTTGTCAGCTAAGAATGAATATGAATGTCTTTGTCGTATGAAAACACATTGTAAGTAGTGCAGGAATGCATACCTGTCATAAGTGTAACTGCTGTACAGAAAACAGAACAGGAATGTGAATTAAATGTTCTTACAAAGGACATAATTTTCCTCTTTGGTTCTCTCATAGGCCATATATGGGCAACTTCTATCAAATGAGCCTGCAATAAAACCTCTGTATTGTGCATTCACCTTTAAAGCAACCAAAAGATAATGCTTGTATAATTTAGCTGAGAGCTCTTATTTATTACTCTGAAATTATAGTACTTTTTGAAATACCCCATATGTGTAGATGGGAGTGAAGATTCTTAAGTTGTTAACATTTGATCTCCTGTTATAATTAATCAGATCCAGAATGTAGCTTAAATAATGTGTTTATACAGTGTTTTCTAAGAGTTTTACTTACAGTCTTGCTTTGAAACTGTCTGTATCGAATAGGACTAAATATAGGTGCACTCTTTTTCCTTTTGATAAAACACATTTCCACCGGATATTCCTCTTACTTTAAGAATTGATGATTTTAGAAAAGGTAAAGCTAATTCAGAAATCCTGTAAGTATTTTATCGGCCTAGTAATGCCCATAACTCACTCACTTGAAACATTGCAGGATGGGAATTAGGTTCTTGGATTAAAAAGCTCCCTTTTAAAATAAACAGGAGGAAACAGAGGGGAGAGACAGAAGTGTAACTTGTTTAACATTTAACAAGCCTCTTGATCTGTTTTCTGGACCAGTTGCCATGCTTTTGAAGATAAATGCAATTACATTAGATATGGGAGTGGTTTTCATGCACTGGGGGTTGAGAGACTTTTGGTTCTTTACAGAAGCAGGAATGTGAATGCTTGGCTCTGCCTCTAGGGTGATTTTTTGACCATTTTTCTGAGTACATCTGGGAGAAATCCAGACCTCACTGAAATCAGTGAGACTTTGCTCATTGCCTTTAACAGGGCCAGGTTTTGTCTGTGAATGTTCAAGCTTTCAGTCACTGGCCAGCTCCAGTGGAGCTACATTTAAGCTTTTCTTTTTTACTACTGCAAGTTGCCTCATCCTGGCCCTAGACTGCAAAATGACTCCCAAGAAATTTTCTTTCTGGAAAGTACATTGTTGATGATCTTAGCATGGACTCTTGTTAGCTGAAGCACACCAATATTTTGATGAAAGACTTGGGGCCCAGTAATAAAGTCTGAACATTTGCTAGGCAGTGGATTATATTAGGCTGAGCTGGGTCAAAGTGCTGTCTTGCAAATCTTGGCCAACCAGTGGGAAGCTTCTGCGTGGGATCCTAATGTTAAACAGGGGGCCTTGGTCCATACTGGGATCTCTGACAATGCTGTAACAAAACTAGCAGTGATAATGGATCGCACAGGAGAGGAGATTTGAAATCTGTGGGTCTCTAACAGAATGAGAGTTTGCTTTATACTACCTCTGCAGAGAGAGAGAGACACACACACAACTGATGCAAATTCATTCAGCTTGGTCTTCTGACATGTGCTTGTCTCCAAAATGGTTTGAAGGAAACAATTTACAGAAGTCAATTTGGAGATGTAGGAACTTAGGACATGTTTTTCAAAGTCTCAATGGTGTTTAGACCTAACCTTATTGCAGACCAGTGGATCCTGAGGTCCTTGATGCCTAGTTTGTGTCTGAAAAAATGGAGCCGGAGACCAAAGTCATCTGTCTACTGATAAGCAAAGGCAAAGAGGCGTTTCGGTGTTCTTGTGCATTGTCTATGCCCGACTTCTGGGTTCCGCTTTTTCGAAGAGGAATTTTCAAATTCAAGGTAGGTGCCAGAAGCCACCCCAGAAACTGAATAAGGGTGCCAAAGAATGGGTTTGCAGAAGGTGACTGAGAGATGAGTTTTTCCATTTGTCTACCAGGCTGCTGTTTGGTCCCTGCCTGAGACTCGGATGTGGGATTCCTAGTTTGGAGGCCTCTAATGACTTTATACATAGGAGGCTGGTGCTGGAGATACGCGGGAGGCCAAGGTGACCTGAGAGCAGGTGGGTCAGGCAGTGCCCTGCCAGTGCAGATTGCTCACAACCCTCATGCCATTATGTTGTCCCTGTTCAGTTTGTGTTCCCTCTACTTGCCATTAGGCTGCCATCTTTTCAGGTCTGACCTGGAGTTTGTGGATTACTTTCTCTGGATTGCTTTAAGGAAAACTCTGAATGAAAAGTGAATTCCATAAATCCTTCCCCTGTGATGTATCTTCAGCAGAAGAGGAAGCTGTCTTCTGAGACAACTCAAATATCATCGTTCATCACAATGGTGATATTTGGATTTCAAGTTACCCTCCTAATACAGTTATAAATCTGTTGCACAGTTGTCTGGTGGTTGCATATTAGAGTAATGTTTCCCAGAAGTTTCCACTAGTCACAGTATGTTCCATAATTTTGGGGGGTTATGTAAAATTCTGAGATTGGTTGTGCTCTCATTTTGTTATCTTGCATAGTTACTGGAGAGCATAAAGAAATAGATGGTGGTACGCAGTCTTTCTGATAATATAGGAGAGTTGAAAAGGTAATTTTAAATTGTACTGAGTGCAGAAGGAGGTAAAATACATCGGAAGTTTTTGGGGTTTTTTTGAAAGAGCAGAGCTGTAGAGTGGACATTATCTAACCTATGGTTTTCAGTCACCTTAAGATAAGCAAGAGTTCTGAATATTCTGTGTGTATGAAATTGTATGTTTAAAATGTAAGCCTTCAAGAAGACACATAATTCACCCCTACTAGCTTCCTCTCAAAATTAGTAGTGTTTTGGATTAAACGCATTCAAACAATTTATGTGTCTGCAGAAACTACTCCAGTCTCCACTATGTGTTGTTGGTTGCCACTCTGTCATTCAAGTCTTGAGTCTGATGCAGTAAATAGAAATGTTATTTTTACTTTCCTTAGTCCCTTACCAGCCTGCTGTGTGTTAGCCACACAAGTAACTCTGTGGCAGGTCAAAAGGAAAGTTGGCAACTTTACAGCTAGGACACCTCTCTGCAAACAACGTAGGCTATTCCCATCTCTTTCCTGGATGTCACTGGAGTTTCCAGGTCCTTGCAACTCCTGTGGCTTTTTTCCTCCTCTGCTGAGTCTCTGCCTGTGCCTTGGGCTTCTTGGGTCCTCCTGTCCCTCAAGAAGCAGCTAGAGGCAGGTCTGCGAGGGAAGGCAAAACGCTGCTTGCAAGTGGACAGTGTGTTTCAGATAAAAGAGTGAAGGGTGTGAGGCGGCTCGATATATTACTCCAGGAGGGGTTTGCTGGAGCCAGGAAAATCCAGCTTGTCCAGACTGGCTCTGCTTTCCTTTCACCCCCTCCTGTGAGTAATGCAAGTTGTTTATTTCTTCATCCCTGCTCTTGCAGAGAACAACTAGGCGTTCATTTCTTTTCCCACCTCCTCCTCTCCAAGGCCTCTCTTTGTTCCTTGAAGAAGCAGGAGGGGACAGGGGAAGGGAAAAAATGCAAGGAAAACCTCTTTCACTTGGTTTGCTCACTGGATCACAAGCCAGCGGGGGCAGAACCAGGTGAACTGCCTGAGCACAGGGAAGAGCAGGACACTGTGACATGTAGAGTAAACATCTCCCTGGCTGAGGCATGCAGCCCACCCCAGGACCTCTCCTTCTTCCAGACCCAGAGCAGTGAGAGCCCCTTTGCTGTTGCGTTAGATTCCTTTGCTGCTACCCATGTGTTTCCATGCAACACCCTACTGGAGACTTCAGCTAGGATCGATTTTAAAATGAATTAGAACCTTAACGTCCTTTTCCTTTAATAGTTCTCTCTAGTAATTTCATCCCTCTGTTTTTAAATTTCTAAGTAGTTACTGAAATAGATGTTTATTTGATAATTTACAGTTTGAAGAGGGGTTTGAAAAGAAATTAATCTCATTAAATGGGAAGACACTATGTAATCTTCTCAGACATTCCAAGTTTCCTCTTAATATTTCACAGTCTTTTTACTATTTACTTTGTATCTCTTTTCTTGAAAGTGTTTATTTTGGGAAGGTCAAAACAAAATTCTCCCTATGTCTCTCATCAGCTGTAAGATGAATGCATACAGTTGGAACAAGTTCCATTGAAGCTCTCATGAAGAATAAACAAAGTCCTGACCGAAGGTTTGACTCATGATAGATCTTTAATGACTATTGTCATGAAAAAGTAGTTAACATATCCTCCACTGAAAAAAGGGTGTAGCTTTGCTGCGGAGTCAGCAACACATCAAAATAGGGGCAACCGAGGGAGAGATTCAAAGGGCAAGGCTGATATGGAGCCGATGGGCATTGGAAAGAACATTAGCAGCTGTGTGTTCATTAAAGAGGGCGATGCAAGTGTGCTGGGGAGGTCAAGTATGTCACGGGGAATTTCTGATGTTACGGGGTCAGGCTCTTCAGATGGAATCAGCCTACAGAAATGGGTATTACAGTAGGGTGTTGTAAGTGTGTAGTCACCACTTAAGCTTTTGTAGACTGTATCATACTACCCTGTGGTAAAGCAATTTTGCCTCAAATGTTCCTGTACTCTGTGGGGAATCTTGGGGATTATTTTGGGAAGGGAGGTTTAGTATTTCTATAGATGGAGCTAGAGAGCAGGGAGATGCCTACGAAATTACTGCACATCCTTAAACAAAGCAGATCTGTTTCCACTGCCTTTTTTACTTGTGTGACAGTTAGCGTAACACTTGGCAGTCAACAAACACTGCATGCTGCTCTTGTCATCATGCGGTGGGGCAGGAAAACTGCTGACATGGAAAAGTGCAGACAAAATCAAGCAAAATGATTCATGGCTTGGAAGGCTCCGTGTCCTGGGGAAAGATTAATCAAAACTGGCCCAGAGAGCTCAGGGATAGTAATATACATGCATATTATAGTTACTGGGTGATAGAAAAATATCTTTGGATGAGTTGGGGCCAGATTCACAGATGCTATTTTAGGAGGTACATTTATTATTTTTTGCTGTTAAGAAAGGTCTCTCTTGTAAAAGTCTAATCTCTCTGTGAGTGAGGGGCTAGGAAACCTGCATTGTATAGCTTACAGACCTATGGCATTCACAAACAGTGCTAGGGAGGACTGAGTGGAAAGTCCTAGAAAATTAGATTTTCAGGCCATTGCTTAGTGAAGGAAAGATGCTATGAGAGCTGTGGGACAAGCTTATCAAAAGGAAATAAAACACTTTGGTCCTTGAAGAGTTCAAGTATCTGAGAGTGGTTCAGACTGTGATCTCATTCTCTGTGGCAGTGAAAAATTAAAATTCTCATTTTAATTTTAGTGCTATATGATAATGGATACATTATGGAAGGTGTGCATTTATCTTTCTGTAGCCCTAATTACCTTTGAGATGAAGAAGACAGTGATTGGAATGGTCTCAAAGATTTGGTACTAGTTAGAAGAATAAGACAGAAAACATCCTTTTAACTAATGGGAAAATATACCAGATGATCTGAGAGGAGGGAATGTTTTAGACTAAATTTCAAGGGAATGTATCTAATAAAATCATTCACTGAGTATGATTAGAGATTTTTTTCCAAAGAAACTTCTGAACTCGTTGGCTAATTTTAACTGAATTTAAGTGCCACTGTTTTCTCAAAATTATGAAGTTCCTGTTTATTGCGAGAAAACTAGAGCTAGGAAAGACATTAGTACACCTATGGAAGGAAAAACTTCAGCACACGTATCCTGGCCAAGCAACCGGCACACACAGCGTTCGGAAACACACGCGGTGTGTGCTGCCTCTTGCTTGACCTGAAGCTGATGGATATAGGAGGGATGGGGGGCAGTATGGATTGCAGGGAGGGGAATTTACCAAAGGGGCTTGGGCTGTTGCAGTACGGAGGGGGGAATGATGCAAGCCACAGATCTGTAGGAAACCAGGCTTTATTAGTTCCACTGCTTTTGGAACAACTTGTTTAAACTTCCCTTGTAGGTAATTAACTTTCTAATGGTACTGTGAGATAGGCCACCTGCAGAACCCTTGGGCAGGGGGATTCACAAGCACGTATGGTTCAAAATAGGGCCTCATGGAAAACTAGGCAAAAGTGTGTTAGAATAATATTTACATTCAGTAGCATTAAGTACATCTGTTTGTTATTAGTGAGAGGCTGAACTGGCTAAAAATCTTCCACAAGAGAGTGACCCAGCAGCAGAAGGCCAGGTATGTCTGACAGCTTTTCTACAGCTACCAATAGAGCTATTTTCAAAAGCATGACAAAATTTCCCTCTCAACGTCAATTTGAATACAAAGGAGATCAAATTTTAATTACTGGAATATATAGAAGTTTCAGTTCTGTCCCTGTAGGTCTCTGGTTTTGTACTTATTTTCTCTGTTACTCCCATGTTTACATGTGTGTGAAGTTTTCATACAAACTAAGGGAGTGCAGCTCTGGTTGAAATCAGTGCAAGCCAAAGATGGTCAGTCTGTTTAAAAAATCAAGGGTGATAGATGACAGTCTTAAACCTAATAATTTTAAAATTCCCTAGAATATTATTCAATAGAAAAAATATTATTGCATCTTATTTAGTCAAACAAAGGCATAGAACATGAGATTTTTATTTGTGTAAATCAGTTTAGTACTCTTGAGCATAACTTTGATGTTTGAAGATTGTACACATAGTTGCTAATAAGGAGTACTGATTTCAATGTAGTTGTGATGCTTTAAGCTACCTGGAAATAAAGTTTAACTTCAAGTGGAAAAGCTTTGGCATAACTAAGAACAGAGTCTAGATCTTTCAGTCCTACATCTTAGCCAAATGTTATGTACGTGTGTGTATGCACAAAACAGTATCAGGGAAATGGGCTATTCTTGCTTAGCATTTAGGAATTCCACTGACCTGGAATTCAGGTTGTTGGTTTCAGTTTCCTGTTCCACTATGGATTTGTTCAATGTAAAATTTAGTAACCATCTCCCTAACTTGTAACTGTTATCTGTTTGTTACCTATATCTCTTTCTCTTTTCTATTTAGAGTTGTAAGAGCCTGAAGGAGAAGGAAGAAAAACCATTCTGTATATGTGCATTTATACATAACACACAGCACATAAAGCCATGGAGACTCCCCACCTTTGCTAATCAACTCTTTCAATCTTAAGTATCCACAAGTTGCGGAGAGGTTTGTAACTCTGAAAGGTGTTATTGCAAACTCTTTTTTAACCACAGATTATTGTTGTCTTTCCCCTAAATTATTAAAAATCTCTCCATCCAGCCCCTCTGCAGGTTTCCTTTAGCTTTCCCTTTAGATTCACGCTCACTGTCAAGAACTGCCTTGCTCTCTGGTCTAGTGCCCGCTGTCTCCAATCACTGAATGTTTGTGTCAACTGGTATTTTCTGGCCAGTCTACATCTTAAGTGGTCTTCAATGTATAAATATGCTTAGACATTATGTTACACCTTTGTCTCACACCTATAAGTTCTTGTGCTGCACATTCTTTGGGATGAAGGATCCTCAGGCTATTTTGTTTGCACGGCATATTGAAAGCCTGATATAAATGATGGAGCTCAGTTCTGCTTCCCAGCCACAGGCACCCTTATTATTAGAATTCCTTAGGGTGTGTGAGACAGCTCTGTGGGACTGTCAGGCATCATACAGGAGCTTTGAAGGACTCGTGTGCCCCTGGAAAGGTGTGTCCCTCCTATTGGAAACCAGCGGATACCCAAAGGCATCCCTGGTGGCACTCAGCACTGTTACTCGCTTACCTCAAACCATACAAGCAGACATTTATTAATTATGTAGCTTCCTACAGATAAAACCTGCCTCATGGAAATCATTCCTGAAGAGAGGAAAAAGCAAAAAGTCCTTTTGATTTGACCAAATCTGGAAGAAATCTATCTCAGTTATGCTCAAAGAGAAATAAACATTGGGAAGTAAAACATCTCCAAAGAGAATTAACACAATAGCAACAGATGTAAAGAGCTGTGTGTCTGGAGCTTAGCAGCAGAAGTAACCACCTTATCATGAGACTCAGAGTGTTGTTTTGCGGTTTAGGAAAAGCAAGTAGGTATGACCAAAATGACTGTCCTTTGGGAAGATGGAGTCAAAGGGCACGTGCTTGAGAGCCACAAATATGAGCTATTCAGAAAACAAACAAAGACTTCTAAACTAAAATGTGCAGGTGACTGAAAAGGTCACCCTTTGAAAAGCACAAAGAATGAAGCAAAGGAAGGTGATGAGGTGTGTTTGGAACAGTGGCCTAAATGCACTAGGTGAGGAGCAATGTGGGTCAGTAGATCCCACACTGAAGTTGGGATCCTCCAAGCTCCTCTAGTCTGCATGAGGCCTTGGGACACAGCTGCTCATTTAATGACTAGTAATGTGGGTGGGTAATGTGTTCGAAATGTTGGTTTCTAGAGCTGTGCTATTTAAACAGTGCAGAATGGCAAGACTTTGAAACAAATCTTAACATTTTATAAGCTGTGTAGCTGCCTGAAAAAAGGAAGCAAATATTCATTCAAAAAATAGACCACCTACTTAAAATGTAACCCTGCAAGTAAGACAAGCATTTCTTAAACAAACTCAAATGCAAGCAGTGAGTCACCCTTTTGCTTCTACAAATTTTTGTGTACTGTGTTTCTATTGAAAGTAATTTGGTTTCAGAAAGGCATGGACCTGATTCTCTGCTTTCTTGTACTAACTCCTATCAGTACAAAGTAGGTAGATTACTCATTCAAGGACTTAGTCATTCAAAGACTTACTCCCCTCCGTCTCCCTGCCAGCTGAAAGCTTCTACTCTGATGTTGTGCTCTCTGATACCAGCTCTAGGCAGTGCTGCCGCTTGTTTGCTATAAAACCTTTTCATGCTCGTGTGAAAGCTGAAGGCTCTGGTGAAATCAGACATCCTTTTTCAAACCAAGTTTTATATAAGTAAGATAAACTGGGTTCCATTCAGACCTACCAGGCCTGCTCTAGTATGCTTGCTTTTCAGTGTGCTAATTTCCTTTCTTTACTCCAACTTTTTTCTCTCTTTTTTTTTTTTTTCTTTTGTTTGTTCTCAGTCAGTTACAACTATTTTGATGAGTCTCATTTTGTTATGTGTGGTCACTTATCTGTTGCAACCCACTTACTGGCTTCCACATGTTGCTAAAATGTGTTTGGAAGAGGGGATTAAGTTACTGTTTCTAGCTGTGAGTTTGTTTGGTCACTTGGACATGTTCACTGGGATGTCAGATCCTAAAGTCCATACAGAGCCTTCCAACTGGAGATTTTCTGTTTTCTTTCCTCACTGTGGGGGACCTCACACAAGCTTCCCCTGTGAGCCCTGCTGCAAGGAAGTGCATGTAGCATCGAGTGGTTAAACATTGGAAGAGGCTGCCCAGGGAAGTGGTTGAGCCACCATCCCTGGAAGTATTTAAAAGATGGGTAGACAAGGCACTTAGGGACATGGTTTAGTGGGCATCGTGGTGTTGGGTCAACGGTTGGACTCAATGATCTTAGAGGTTTCTTCCAACCTTAATGATTCTATGATTCTATGATCACAGTTTACTGGAGCAAAGTGAAATCTCTTCAACCCAGCTTCTGGTATTCACTGCCTTTGGGATATTACTTGAGGTGCCTCCCCCCAGAGGTAAAAGAGAGAAACAGGGATAGTGAAAGGTCTCTCAAAACCCTTAATGACCACTGCAGGAAACCTTTCTTGAATAATTCCTGACAAAATTGGTTCAGTGAGTGAATCCCATCCTTGCTTTTGTTTGAGTTAAAATTGGGGAATCAGGAATTCAAATAGGATGTTTAGCTATGAGTGATCAAAAAACCACCACAGTTTCCAGGTTCTTTTTTTTAATGGATGTTCCCCATTAGAATTATTTCCTACTAATTACAGTGCTACTTTGAGAATATAAGTATTGTAAGCATTGACTAGGTCATGTTTTAGTCAAATCTGTTTCCTTGTGAATGTTGTGACTGATTTAGATTCTACTCTTCTTTATCAGTTTTTTGCTGATGCCTTCATATGAGCATTTTTGGTACTTGAGCATGTTTGGGGAAGATGACTTTTCTTGTGATTCTTAGCAGTTCATAAAAATAAACAACATGCAGTGAGTTTGTTTTTGTACAAACAGGGATATTTACATTATACGGTTCTGCATAATTGGCTTTGGGCATAGTTTTGGGAGTGAAGAGTTAAGGCAGACATGAAGAATCTGTTTAATCTGCTTGATCATTTCAAGCCAAGTAAATATACCTAAGTAGCACAGAAAAGAGAAGGTCCCCCCTCCCAGTGGTGTTTTCCATGGATTATGGACCATGCCTCAAGTATCAGCAGTGTGGCCACATGCTGCAGTAGGAGAATCACCTTCACAGACAAGTGTAGCATTATGCACAGCATGCGGTCATGTAGGTTTGTCCTTTCTAGCCTGTTTCAAATAGACTGCTCTTCTGGGTTTTCTACAGTTGTGTTCTTCCAAAGTCCTTGGAAGATACATTCATTTCTTTTGCATGATGTTGCATGAGATTGAACTCAGCAGTTTTCCAAGACCTCTGGTAATGGAATTGTGGAATTAAAAAAACCAAGAGAAGCTACTGTTTTCTTTACAAATGTTGTATATGATACAGCAATAAATGGATGCTAATGAAATGGAAACCAGTGAATTCAGTCTCTGCTCTTGAGTGGTAAAGTATCTGAATATTTATAGTAGTATTTTATCTGAAGAGGTGGGTATGATTTGGTGGAATATGCAGTGGCTTCCTGAAACCACTGGGCACCCAAATAACTGAACAAGCACGTCATGAATTTGAATGTAACTTTCACATCTAGGACTCTGTATGTACAGGAAATTACTTGTGTGAATGCGCAGAGGAAAACAGAATGTAATGTCTGCTAGGCAGCCAATAAACTTGAATTATATCTTTCTGTTTCCCTCAGCCAGGAAGTGACCCAGCTATTTTTAAATCTGTATCCATCAGACATAAGGCTCTTTCCTGAGGAAAAAAAGGACAGGAAAAGATTTAAAATATCTTGAAATTTCCTACCCCTGTTTATCTCTTGCTGCCTCTCTCTTTCTGTCAGAGAGTTTACAGGTTTTTCCAGCCTAAAGGCAAGAGTCCAGGAGTTATTTCCAGAAGTCCTGCATTTTAAAGGGGTCCCTATATAGCAAGAAGGCAATCAGTGAATCTTTCTCTCAAGTGTTTTTACTGCTGATGTGTGGTCCATCTCTTGGTAAGTTCCTAGGAAGTTTGCTAATATTTAGATACTAGAGGATGGTGATGACAGTCAGATGACAGCAGTTTGTCACTAGAGTTGTCACTACTCTCTGGAGTACTAGACCGTGAAGAAACATGGGTGTATGAACTGTTCTCTGTCAGCTGCACTTTGCAAATGGAAAAATGAAGATTTAAAGATTTGATCTCTTAAAGGTTTCACATGGAATCCACTTCTGGGTTCTCTTTCTGTTTATCACTGCAAAAGAAAGCTGAGCAAGTTAGTTAAATTGCCGGGCTTTAATTTGGGCAATCTAGATTCATTTTCTAGCTCTAGTACAGATATAAGATAGGATTTTTAACAAGTTACTCAGAACTCGATCATATAGTAGTAACTATGTTTAACGTATATTTTAAGATAGTGTCCTCAACTTGTAAAGCCCATAGCACAAATGAAAGTCTATCTTCAAGAATTACCTGAAAGTATAGAAAAGACAATTGTAAAAGGAAAATCATTCCCTATGGTATCTGATATTCTGTTCTGTATGTATGCAATGTCTTTGTAGCAAACTAATAAACAGCCACGTGCAAATGAAGGGGAATAGCAAAAAGATATGGAAGGGCCATGTGAAAGCAGGAGAGGAAAGAGGTAGAAAAGAAGAGCTAGAGAAAAAGACAATAGATGATAGAGATCTGGGCTGGTCACTAAGTCTTTGATCATAGAATAGCTTGGGTTGGAAGGGACCTTTAAAGGTCATCTAGGCCAACACCCCTGCCGTGGGCAGGGACATCTTCAACTAGATCAGCTTGCTCAGAGCCCCGTCCAACCTGACCTTGAAGGTTTCCAGGCATGGGGCATCCACCACCTCTCTGGGCAACCTGTGCCAGTGCTTCACCACCCTCAGCGCAAAAAATGTCTTCCTTATAGCTAGTCTAAATCTACCCCCCTTTAGTTTAAAGCCATTCCCCCTTGTCCTGTCGCAACAGGCCCTGCTGAAAAGTTTGCCGCCACCTTTTTTATAGGCCCCCTTTAAGTACTGATAGGCTGCAATAAGGTCTCCCCAAAGCCTTCTCTTCCCCAGGCTGAACAACCCCAACTCTCTCAGCCTTTCTTCACAGGAGAGCTGTTCCATCCCCCTGATCATTTTCGTGGCCCTCCTCTGGACCCGCTCCAACAGGTCCGTGTCTTTCTTATGCTGAGGGCTCCAGAGCTGGACGCAGTTCTCCAGGTGGGGTCTCACCAGAGCAGAGCGGAGGGGCAGAATCACCTCCCTCGACCTGCTGGCCACGCTGCTTTTGATGCAGGCCAGCATACGACTGGCCTTCTGGGCTGCGAGCGCACATTGCTGGCTCGTGTCCAGCTTTTCATCCACCAGTACCCCCAAGTCCTTCTCGGCAGGGCTGCTCTCAATCCCTTCATCCCCCAGCCTGTAGTGGTACTGGGGGTTGCCCCAACCCAGGTACAGGACCTTGCACTTGGCCTTGTTAAACCTCACGAGGTTCACACGGGCCCACTTCTTGAGCTTGTCCAGGTCCCTCTGGATGGCACCCCGTCCCTCTGGCGTGTCAACCGCACCACTCAGCTTGGTGTCGTCTGCAAACTTGCTGAGGGTGCACTTGATCCCACTGTCTGTGTCATTGATGAAGATATTAAACAGTACTGTCCCAATACAGACCCCTGCAGGACACCACTTGTCACTGATCTCCATCTGGACACTGAGCCGTTGACCACTACCCTCTGGATGTGACCATCTAACCAATTCCTCACCCACCGGACAGTCCACCCATCAAATCCGTACCTCTCCAGTTTAGAGAGAAGGATGTTGTGGGGGACCATGTCAAAGGCCTTACAGAGGTCCAGATAGACGACATCTGTAGCCCTTCCCGTGTCCACTGATGTAGTCACTCCATCATGGAAGGCCACTAGGTTGGTCAGGCAGGACTTGCCCTTGGTGAAGCCATGCTGGCTGTCTCGAATCACCTCCCTGTCCTCCATGTGCCTTAGCATAGCTTCCAGGAGGATCTGTTCCATGATCTTCCCAGGCACAGAGGTGAGACTGACTGGCCTGTAGTTCCCTGGGTCTTCCTTTTTTCCCTTTTTAAAAATGGTGGTTATTTTTCCCCTTTTCCAGTCAGTGGGAACTTCACTGGGCTGCCACAACTTCTCAAATACGATGGATAGTGGCTCAGCAACTTCATCTGCCAGTTCTTTCAGGACTCGCAGATGGATTTGTCTCTAATACTGGAGTTTAAGTTTCTTTACATTCATATGACTGATGCCCAGGATGGAAGGTAACCCATCCTTTGCTCTGTGTGGTCAGAATTCCCCTTGTGGTTTAACCTGGAGGGCAGCTAAACACCACACAGCTGTTCACTCACTCCCCCCCGGCCCCAGTGGGATGGGGGAGAGAATTGGGGGGGAAAAAAAAAAGTAAAATTCATGGGTTAAGATAAAGGCAGTTTCATAGGATAGTAAAGGAAGGGAAAATAATAATAATAATAATTAATAATAAAATATATAAAAATAAGTGATGCACAATGCAATTGCTCACCACCCGCTGACCGATGACCAGCCAGTTCCTGAGCAGTGGTCAACCCCCCCGGCCAGCTTTCCCCAGTTTATATACTGAGCATGACGTCACATGGTATGGAATATCCCTTCGGCCAGTTTGGGTCAGCTGTCCTGGCTGTGCCCCCTCCCAGCTTCTCGCTGGCAGGGCATGGGAAGCTGGAAAGTCCTTGGCTAGTGTAAGCACTACTTAGCAACAACTAAAACATTGGTGTTTTATCAACATTATTCTCATCCTAAATCCAAAACACAGCACTGTACCAGCTACTAGGAAGAAAATTAACTCTATCCCAGCCGAAACCAGGACACCCCCGCTCTGTTCTGTGCATTGATTTACATTCCTATCACTGCAAAAACAATTCTTAATTTCTTAGAACAAGCCAGATATTATCCTTGTCGGGTTCATGAGAGTATCAAATTTACATTAAGCACCCTTATATCTAGTGGTTGGTGGACACTTGGGTATAAACCCCAGAATCATGTATATGAGACTCTTAATTTCTTTTACTGTTGGTTTTGTTTTTGTTGGTTTTTTTTTTTTTTTAAAAGAAACCCTCAACCCACCAAAACCCAAAAGCAAAACTGGAGGACCTTCCCATGACTCGTGTAGAGGTTTATCTGTATCTTTGTCAGAGTACTACCATTCACATGGGAAGGTATGTGTCCCCTCTACAAAGTCTTTCCAACACTCCAGAGACTGTTTTTAGTGATAGCTTGAATCCTCTGTGCCCTTTCTCATCAGTTACTGAATGGATTGTGGAGAACAAGGATCTGGGGAGTTCCTGGATCCTCTCAGTACTTCAGGAGTGCTAGCCAAAGTCAAAATGTCTTGTCTGAAAGTAACAGCCCTGCTCAGTAGATGTTTCTGCTGTAGCACATCATTGTCATTATTCTCCTGCACCAGGCTGTCACCCTCTAGGATCTGGAATGGGAAAACACCCCATTAACAGCTCACTTGGAGAGAGTTATGAAGCCATATCTATGCCATACAGTATTACACTATCAGGCATGACAAGGGAATCTATTGGCTCCTAGAAGAATAGTCTTTTAGCACAGCAATGATTCCAGAACCTCAAGGAAAAAATAATAAAATCATTAATTCTTTTAAAGTGTGCTCATTAGAAATGGTTAGATGGTCTGAAATATGCTAAAGTTAAAATAACAAAGACTTAGGAATTTTCTGGTGAAACACATCATTACATCAGAAAATTCCAGCTTGTGGAAACAGAAGCTCTCTGTGAGAAAAATACAGTTTAGCTAAGTCTCCTAATGTGAATTTTTTTAAAGAAGAGTTTTGGAATTGTTGAAATATCTTTCTGCCCTTTCTGGAAGCAAAAGAATCCCTTTTTCAGAAAACTGTTTATTATGAAATTTTGATGTATACTGTTTCTTAAAAATTCTCTTGATCTGAATTTTTGTTCTGATTTGGGATGGAAAAGAATTCAAAATATTGAAAAACTTTTATGGAGTAACAAACAGATTCAACATAGTTGTTTTGAATGTCCAAGCTTGGAGGTCATCTGATGAGTAAAAAAATAAGATTTCCTTTCAAGCAGGCTGAGTTATCATGTCATATTTCTTTATGCACATTTGATAATTCCATTGAATATTTTAAATGAAAGATAATGATTTCTAATAAATGTGTTCATTTTAATGTTGTTAATTTCATACCAGAGGCATAGAGAAGTTGCTTGCCACCAAGTAACATTTATTAATAGTTGTGGAAGGATGAGTCATATGTTCATTTTACAGTTTTCTTAAGGATTATTGTCTAGGCATGCATTCACTTAGAAATTTGTACTAACTGAGTGATCATAGTTTAATAGCAATGCATGTTTGTGCTAGAGGTAAAACTCCTTAAAATCCAGCAAAGAACTTGGGCTAGGCATGGCATATGTGCTGCCACATATCTCTGCATGTTGTAGAGTTTCTGTTTCACTCTGGGTTTGGAATCTGTCATTTATGAGTAGCTCAGTAACTGAATAAATCCAGGAGGTCTGAGATGTTCTCAGTATTATGTATCCCTGGCCAGATGTAACTGAAAAATATGTATTTGTTAAGGAAATTAAGTATTAGTTATTTTTATGAAATGCACATTGCTCATGTAGTTACTTAATATGTGTATGCCGGTATCAGTAAAGAGGAACTTTCATATGTTTCAGTTCTTAGTGTAGTGTATATTTAAAAAAAAAAGGCTTCTTTTGCCTTCCCACATGATAAGGGCTGTCAGAACCAGTTCAGCATTGGAAAACTGGTTGATATTTCTGTTTAAGAAGCAAAGTAAATAAAACAAAATCCCTGGAGTGGATACCTCTGCCATGTTCTCTTGGAAGGCTCCTAATTGGACAGAGGTGCCCTCTGTCCACGCAGAGAGCCCGGTGATCAAACACACGTGGGGAATTAATTCCTGCAGACTTTATAGCCACCTCTGCACAATAACAATAAATACTGAAATAAACGCAGAGCGCTTTTGCTGGTTGGTTCTCAAAGCAGTCTATAGACCACTTAAACAGTAGTGCATTGATTTTTCTTACCCTTGGAATACAGCGATCCTGTGTCAGAACATGGCTGCCCCTTAAAAGCACATAGCAAAATTACACAGCGTTTAGGACAGGAATTAAAACTCGTGGTAAAAACTACAGGGTATTTTTAAGGATACAAAATATAAGAGTTATATGGACTATGCCTGTCTTTTCTGATGTATGTCTGTCATTGCTCTTTGACTTCAGAGACAGAAATCTGCAGAAAATGGCTATATTATCAATCCTTAGTCAAGGAGCTTCTCTTGCTCTTCCATGATTACCTTCCTTTTTTTATTTCTAGTACTGAACTTCTTACATTGTGCGTATCTGCAGTCTTATCAATACCAATAGTTGAACTTGACCAAAGCTGGAGAAGGGGTTGTAGTATTGTTGGCCAAATCTGTTAATTTTATCAATCTAATTGGATACCAGAAGCAGAGAAACAGAGGATGGGAACTCCAAATACTCCAGGAAAGAGCCCAATCCCCAGCTGTGCTTGAACAGCCTGCGCTGAAGTCTGTGCTTTCAGAGCTTAGCTGCTCTTGGTATCTAAGCTAAGGCTGATGGGAGTCAGTCTGGGCATGCCTGCCTCTGCTGTGACCATGCTTGAGAGCACACTGTGCAACCTGTCCCTCCTAAGGTAGTTTTGAATATGTGTCACAGATAGTGTTGAACTCCTTTACAGATGTTACCTCAAGCTGTCAGCCCTTCTCCGGGATCTTGGAGCTACCACTTAAAAGGCCTTATTCAGCACGTCTTCTTTCATCCAAATGTATTCGTTTGCATTTGCTCAGATTAAATGCAGGTGATTTTTACTTGAAAATCCTGGTATCTTTTGGTTCTTCCACATCTATCTTAATATTTCTTTTCAATGAGGCCAGAGGTGCAATGATAATTTCCTTAGTTTTTATTTCTCTTTTTCATGTGTGTATGTGTGCATATCTATCCCAATTATTCAGTTTATAGGAAGATGTCCCAGTTTGTTTTTCAAAACTCTCTTGCTAATAGTAACTAATAACTTTTCCTAAGCTCCCTGAAATCCTGCATTAGAAATTTGAATTTGAGTACTTTATGGTTTCTAGTACCGAGCTGCCTCACACCACCATGTTCTCCATTGGCTCCTCCCTTATAAGAAACTGATGGAAAAAGATTAACAAACTTTACCATGTTTTTATTTTTCACAAATTAAGGGGAAGAGAGCGTCAGAGACTGAGCAGTCTTTCTTCTCCCCTGCCGCTCATATTTTCAGAGCCCTGAAAGAATATCCTTGATAATGAAAGCTGTATCATTGAATATTCAGAGGTAATACATTTTAGACTCTTACCTCAGATAAAATTGCAAGATATTATTGATTTCCATTCCCAGCAGTATAAGGATGCAGGGTTGGTTTTTTTGGTTTTTTTTTTTTTTTTTTTTTTTTTCATGGTAAGGTCTAATGACACGCTGTTAGAGGAACTACTGTGTGTTCAGTAATGAGGAATGAAGCTCTAAAGGTCTGGAAGTTTGGAAAAGTTCAGATGCCTCAAAAGGCTTGGATACCTCTCAAAATTTTTTCTTAGCTGTATAAATCTACCACCCAGCTGTCATCCTCTGAGGAATTAGCAAAAAAGCATATTTATAAGACAAATCGTTTGGCTGATGGAGAGAAATATGTTAGCAATATTTTTTGATTCACATTTGAAAGTAGAATATTTCTTCCATTGCAGTCAGAAGTCAGGGCTGCATGTAGGTTCTTTCCAGCAAACTTACAAAAGCCTTTTTCTTTCTGCAGGCATTTAGCCACACCACTGTGGGCTGTGATCTTGTCAGTTCTCATAAGCTAGTAACACCAATGGTAACAAAATACTTTCCCTAGTTATAGGATGTACATTTCCATGAATTGGTTTGGTTCATCTCGTATATGAAGTGTCAAATCTTTCTTTTTTTTTTTTTTTTTTGAAAGCATGAAGAACACTGGAAGAATTTTGAGCAGTTTTCTCACTATTAAAAGCTACTCAGGCGAGGAGGAGCCATTTCTTATAACTGATTCAGTAATGGCAAAAGCCTGTTGAGCACAGACATAACCTGAAGGGCTGGTAGTACCTTTCTCTGTGGCCATGCTGGTGAGGCAAGCTGACTAAATCAGATAGAATCAGGCCCAAAACTTGTAAATGAGCTGGTAATTCACGGTACAAGACTGCATCTTCTGCAACGTGACCCAGCATCTGGGGTAAAAACACCAGAAAAGACAAACTAAATGGGAACTCTCTCTCCTTTGCTATATAAGCAATTATCATTCAGGTGGATTTAAAAGGGCTTTACAGCCTAGCTCATTTATACAATGTGTTAATGTGTATTACTTCTCCCACCACTGAAAGCCAGCCACTTATGAACTGAAACATGGCACCAGTTCAACAGCATGTAGCAGCAAACTGCAGCATGGCAGGCGCTGAGCACAGCAAACATCTCCAACTGAAACAGCCCAGAAAGTGGCAGGAGGGAGAATTTAAATTGCACAGTGTGTATTTAGATAGGACTTGCAACTTGAGGTGACTTGTGGAAAAAATTACCTGGGGTTGTTAGTGATCAGTGATCAGGACAAGCTTGATCCTGAGCCTCGCTTAGAAGATGGCACTGCTAATGCTGCGGCACTCCCTGGCACCATAGCGTGGCGGCGTACCGTTGTTGACTCAAAAGGAAAAGAAACTTTTGAATATGTTGCCAGCACTACCAGCAAGAGCAGCTGAGTTTTCTCCTCTTAAATAGACCCTGCAGACATAAGTAGAGCTCAACATCTGAGTTCCTCTGACAACTCTATTTTCATTTTGTAGTATTTCAATTGGTAATACTTCTTTGAATAGGTAGGTTATTAGAGAGAGAGATGCATTTGCTGCTCTGCAGCAATAGGTCTCTCTTCCTGTGAAAGCAAAGCGTTATGAATGCAAAAGACTTTTCTTGCTAACACCGTTGAGAGGATGGAAGTTCTGGTGGGAAAACTTCCAAGTGAAACTTTGGCTTCACTCAGCTGGAGTGGCACAGTCTCCATACTAACAGCACCTTTCTCCCCCCCCCCCCCCTTTTTTTTTTAAACCACAAACTTCCCCATGTCACAGCTCTGTGCAAATATTTCCCATATGTCAGCTGGCTGATCCAGTAATCACTTAGGGCTGGAGTGTAAATTACACAAGCGGCAGCATGCACACAAATATCTGACTTGTACTATTCTGTAACTTGGTGAGATTTAACGATGGTGAATTGAACTGATTTTAAATTAAAAACTTTCTTTTAATAGCTGTATAGATTCAGTGCTAGAAGGGCTATTATTCTGTCTCCCACTTTACTCCTAGCCAATGTAGAATGTCTCACTCGTGTTTTAATGGTGCCTCTCTTGCTGTTTGCTTTCTCCCTTTGCTTTCATTTCTATCCAGTGTGCTGTCATTACGCCGTGAACTAGGTTCTTTTGGTAGGGACTATCTTTTTTTGAACATCTAGAATGTGCATGGCATTTCATAAACAAATTAATTGATAGCATATGCTATTGTTTATTTTATATCTGTAATATATAACTCTTGAGCAGTTGACTGCAATGTTTCAGACAGGGTAATAGCCAGAGAGTATTTTGATTTTAGGGAATTCTGGGTGGCTTTAAATTAATCTTTTCCTTCAAGGTGGTAGGAGTGCACTCCTCAGCACCACACTGTCTGAGTATACGCTGGGAGAGGCAGAAGAAACATAATGGTGTGGGGGACTTCGATTTCTGAGACTTTTTAAAAAGAAAAGCTGTTCAGGAAAGAAAGCTTTGAACAGCCTTGGCTGCAGGTTTCACTCTCTGCTCATGTGTGCGTGTCGGTGTGTACAGGGTTCCTCTTGCCCCCAGCAGCGACTGGGCTGTGTGGGGCTGGTGGGTGGGCAGTGAGCTGGGGGGGAGCCGGTGGCTGGCTCTGGGCTGCGGTGCAGGGGGCGGAGGAGCCCCTGCTCCTAACTTCGCAACTGTTAGGAGCAAGAGCTCTTGCTGATGGAGTCACCTTCTCCCGTCTCATCACCACTTTTAGTGTTACTCTCTCTGCACCCGCAAAGATTTCAAAATATCTTTGCACACTTTTACCGATCAGTCTTTACACTGTCTGTAACAGTTCGCATGCAAGCCTTACACTTGCCCCCTTTCTGTCTTGCTTTCCTTTCCTCGGTTTCCTATTTTTCTTGGGCTTCTGCACTTCCAATTTCTTTTATTCTGTCTTTCTTTGCCTCCTTTTTTTAGTGTCTTTTTCTCCTGTCTCCCTCTTTTATTCCCCAACATTTTTTCTTTGTAGTACAGTTGCAGGCATGGACATTGAATGCTGTGGAAAAATAGAATAAAAATGGTTTCTACATTGGAGATTTATTTGTCCTTTCTCCCCAGCTCACGTTCATCCTCTCTTTCACAGTTGTATTGATAGTAAAAGCATATATTTTGCAGTGAACAATACTGTGAATGAATGTAGCCCACAGTATGTCATAAGCAGATTCAGTCACAAGGATTGAAGCACTTGTTGGGTTATAGCTGACAATAAAGAGGTTGTAAATGTGACATTTGAGTTGTATTACTTAGCTGCCATTTTTATGAGTCTTTCTCCTTTCCTTTTCTTTTTTTGTTTCTTTGTTTCTGGAAGTAAAAAATATGCAAGCTCTCTTCCATGGTTTTGGACAATATTTTTACCTGATTGTGTAGAAGACTCAGTCATTAAAGGTAGGCTCTAACCTCATCCTCAAGATTTAGGAGGAAAAAAGCCCAAGCCCAAGAGGCAACTTGGTAGCATTTCCACATTATCAGTCACATTTGATATGAATTGGCTGAGCACACCCTGACAAGAACACCCACTAACATGGACCTCTACATGATGTGAATTTTTGAGTAAGTATGCAGGTGCCTGCAACCTTTCCTCCTCTGGGTGGCTGCCACAATCCAAAGAGTTAGTGGAATTGGCTTAGATAAGGATCACCTAACCCAAGCTGGCTGGTACCAGTAGATGAGGCTTGTTCTGTGCATCCCCCAGGAAGATTTCTGAGCGGTCCTGGAGCTTCCTTGGGGATGACTCTGAGTTCAGGGGAGCTTTAAAGTGTGGAGAGAAGGGGAAGTGCTGTGTGATTTTCCTTGGGTAGAGAGAGGAGCCCTCACAGAGAACAGTAGTCCTTGATCATGCATGAAGGTGCAAACTGCATATCCCTGCACCTGCTGGAATAAAATTGGCCTTAGATGTTCTTTTTAAAAGTTTCTTTTAATGTCTCTGGAGCAAATCTGTAGAAATCACGTAGGAAAATGAAGCTCTTGTTGCCTTCAGTTGCAAAGGGAAGAAGTAGAGTAATTCTTTACCATACTTTCTATAACTCAGAATTATTTACTATGGCAATTATTTCTGGGAGTTCAGAGTAATTTTAGGATCTTTTTTTTTCTGGCAAAAACCTGCAGAGATAAAAATGGCTCTTGCCATGCTGGTACAGTGGCAACCACTGCAAAGCAAAGTGCTCCCCTGAGATGTGAAACTCAGCAGTTTCCCACTGAGTGCTGGACCAGCTGTGGAAGGAGAAGGAATAAAAGGTGATATGAGTTAGATTTATGCTGATGTATGAGGTGAGTGCAGATTTTTTGCTTAGAAGTTGCTAGAAGGTCATGGTATTTTACCAACTGAGATTTATACATTTGAAAATGAACCTCCAAATGGGAATGTTTCCAAAGTCTAATAAAGCAGAGCTATGCTCATACACTGACCTTGGCAAGCCTGCAGGTAAGTTCCACAACTTCTACCACCTTATAAACACTAAGATGGGTTATATAGAAAAAACTATAGAGGCTCTATTTAGAGACTTATGGTAGCAAGTAGGCAGAAAAACTTCAAAACCACCAACTTAATTTATTGAAGGTCTCAACAGGAATATATAGGAAAAAATTTTGTATTCCACTGCAAATATTCCCCCAGCAACCCAATCTACCTGCCAAGAGTACCCAGAATTTAAGGCAGGGGGTGGGGGAACCATGTTAAACCTATTCAGTAATACCACTAAACAAAACTCGAAGGATGAACATGAACCTGAATCTGCATTTTACCTCATTAACTCGGCAAGGAAGTATATGGCTGAGAGGTTTTTCAAGCTGTACTTCACCATTTATGTAATTGTATATTATGGTTGAAGACAACACAAGAGAACACCCACTGGGACTTAGGCACATTTTTTAAAGTTTTCCAGCCTGTCTCTGGATTTCATAAAGGTTCTTAAAAGTTCCTTTTGTGGATCCAAGTTGGGAGAACACAGGTGAGATCAAGAAGTTGTTCCTAGTTCCAACTAAAATGCAGGTAATGCCGTTTTAGGGTTCAGGATCTCTGCTTCCAGGGAGGCAGAGCATGCCAGAAAAAAACACAGGCCAGAAGTGGAGTCTGGACCACTCCAGGGTGCAAGTTAGAGCAGTTGCAGGAAATGGTCACTCCCGCCAGCACCCTCCCAGCTTGCTGGTGCAGCAGGGCACCATGGCTCTGCGCTGGCTCTCTGTCACTCCTGAACTTTGGGAATTTCTAGAGCCCAATTTATGCTGCCTTTGCTATACTGGAGCAGCATAAAGAGGCCACAGTGAGTGATGGACATATTTACCTGTATAATTCCAGAAAGTGACAGGAATCACAGTCCTCACACCCATTTGTAATAATTTTGTATTAAACCATCATTAGGTTCTGCATTAAATCATTTTTAGAAGTGTATTTTTTTCTTGCATTGCCTTTCCAGGATCAGAAGAAAGCCAAATAATATTTTACAGTAGTCAGACAAAAATGGTGTTTTAAATTTTAGTATATCTTGTGATACGTTGTGTTTTTAGACTTTGTAAACCCAAAATGTACCTATGCCTCTGATATGTTTCAATGTGAAAAGTACTAAAGGGGGCTGTTCTAAATAGCTAGGTACTGGTAATGGGTCTATTGTGTTTGCATGCAGCCTTCTGCTATAGTAAACCTGAAGAGCGACCCTCTTCATGGCCTTCAAAGTTCTATTTGCCCCGAGACGTATAATATTTTAGCATGAATAAGAGGTAGAGTGCACAATATGATATGAATAAGCATGTGCGCTCTTTGGAGCTGCCAGCGTGTTCTGCCTTAGCAGAGTTGCTGAAGGGATGGGATTATGAACATGGTTCCAACTGCAGGAATTTTTGTTACATTATATAACTACTGTAATTTTCCCCCAATTTTTTCTATTGTTTTTCTAAAAGTTTTTTTTTTATATTTTTAACTTAGTAAAATGTACAAGAGGTTGCTGTGCAGCTTAGAAGTCTATCTTGAAGTTGCTAAGCCACTATACATCGTATTTGAGAAGTTGTGGCAGTCCAGTGAAGTTCCCACTGACTGGAAAAGGGGAAAAATAACCACCATTTTTAAAAAGGGAAAAAAGGAAGACCCAGGGAACTACAGGCCAGTCAGTCTCACCTCTGTGCCTGGGAAGATCATGGAACAGATCCTCCTGGAAGCTATGCTAAGGCACATGGAGGACAGGGAGGTGATTCGAGACAGCCAGCATGGCTTCACCAAGGGCAAGTCCTGCCTGACCAACCTAGTGGCCTTCCATGATGGAGTGACTACATCAGTGGACACGGGAAGGGCTACAGATGTCGTCTATCTGGACCTCTGTAAGGCCTTTGACACGGTCCCCCACAACATCCTTCTCTCTAAACTGGAGAGGTAC
Source organism: Aptenodytes patagonicus (assembly GCF_965638725.1). Lineage (NCBI taxonomy): Eukaryota > Metazoa > Chordata > Aves > Sphenisciformes > Spheniscidae > Aptenodytes > Aptenodytes patagonicus. Next base: position 15,930,902 of record NC_134952.1, on the reverse strand, counting down.
GGATTTGATGGGTGGACTGTCCGGTGGGTGAGGAATTGGTTAGATGGTTGCATCCAGAGGGTAGCGGTCAACGGCTCAGTGTCCAGATGGAGATCAGTGACAAGTGGTGTCCTGCAGGGGTCCGTATTGGGACAGTACTGTTTAATATCTTCATCAATGACACAGACAGTGGGATCAAGTGCACCCTCAGCAAGTTTGCAGACGACACCAAGCTGAGTGGTGCGGTTGACACGCCAGAGGGACGGGGTGCCATCCAGAGGGACCTGGACAAGCTCAAGAAGTGGGCCCGTGTGAACCTCGTGAGGTTTAACAAGGCCAAGTGCAAGGTCCTGTACCTGGGTTGGGGCAACCCCCAGTACCACTACAGGCTGGGGGATGAAGGGATTGAGAGCAGCCCTGCCGAGAAGGACTTGGGGGTACTGGTGGATGAAAAGCTGGACACGAGCCAGCAATGTGCGCTCGCAGCCCAGAAGGCCAGTTGTATGCTGGCCTGCATCAAAAGCAGCGTGGCCAGCAGGTCGAGGGAGGTGATTCTGCCGCTCCGCTCTGCTCTGGTGAGACCCCACCTGGAGCACTGCGTCCAGCTCTGGAGCCCTCAGCATAAGAAAGACACGGACCTGTTGGAGCGGGTCCAGAGGAGGGCCACGAAAATGATCGGGGGGATGGAACAGCTCTCCTGTGAAGAAAGGCTGAGAGAGTTGGGGTTGTTCAGCCTGGGGAAGAGGTGGCTTCAGGGAGACCTTATTGCAGCCTATCAGTACTTAAAGGGGGCCTATAAAAAAGGTGGCGGCAAACTTTTCAGCAGGGCCTGTTGCGACAGGACAAGGGGGAATGGCTTTAAACTAAAGGGGGGTAGATTTAGACTAGCTATAAGGAAGACATTTTTTGCGCTGAGGGTGGTGAAGCACTGGCACAGGTTGCCCAGAGAGGTGGTGGATGCCCCATGCCTGGAAACCTTCAAGGTCAGGTTGGACGGGGCTCTGAGCAAGCTGATCTAGTTGAAGATGTCCCTGCCCACGGCAGGGGTGTTGGCCTAGATGACCTTTAAAGGTCCCTTCCAACCCAAGCTATTCTATGATTCTGTGATCTTGTGTAGCTCCGATAAACTGGTTCAGGCTTTAGGGCTGGGTTTAGTTTCTAGGAGTGTAATTCACTATGCAAAACTGATTTGAGTCATGGAGTCTTGCCAGTACTACTCATAAAGTGGACCCTCACCTAACATAAACTTTTTAGAACTTATCCTACATCTGCAGTTTGTGATTTGTGGAACATACAGCCCATGTGCTGGGGGATGTATGCAACTTCCAGCTGGTTTCATTAATGTAGGTTTCCAGTTGTGTGTTGGAGATCTACTTTTGTCCATGTTGAGCAATGTTTTTGCAATGATTTTGGCTCTTCTAGCAGCAAGTCTTTGAAATGGTGGAACTTATACTTGATTATATTAATTAAAAAAAAAAGCACATAATTTTTTTTCCCAAGAGTCATATTATTGCTCTTGTAAAGGAAGCATCATTCACCAGATTTTGATCTCTCTCCTCTGGTTAGAAGGACTGGTCTTCCAGTTCCATGAAACAGTTTCTGGCACAGCAAATAGGAATCTTTCACGTTTAAATGTAATTGCTCTCTCATGAAAACAGAGAATAACACCGAAGAGTTGTGCCTGGACTCCATATCTTTTAACAGAAAAGACTGAACCTTGCCTCTGTTTTGGTGTGTGTGGGTTTGGTTTTTTTTTTTAAATTTTTATTTTTAAAGTAATGTTTAAGTAATAAAGCCAACTTTGAGTAGGAGATCTTACCTTATTGCAATGCTCACTTGAGTCTTGCTGACTATATTGACTTTGTATTTTGGGACTCAGACCTGCACTCAAACCCAAATCTGTCTTTTGTCCAGACGGTGTGAACGTAAGCCCATAAATTGGTATGGCCTTAAGTAAGCCTCAGTGCATGCCAGATGAGGCATCCTGGGACTGTGATATGTATCAGTACAGATCTGAGTTTGTCCCTCTCTGGAGAGAGGACCTGCCCAGTGCAATGCAATAACAGCTCTCCTGTGGTACTCTCACATGGTTCATGTCAGGCAGATAAGGTGAATGCAGGGTCCTTCTAGAAGAATACGAGGGAGGTAAATGGGATATTTAGGCAATGTGTGCTAATGCTGACCTCATAGTATTGAGGATGCAGTGCCCTGAACAACAGTTTGGTAATTGGGGTACTTAAAGCCAGATCAGGTTGTCTTTCAGGCTTTAGGATATTTTTATACACATGCCTTCCTAACCTGCAGTACAAACAAAACCTTTATAACCAGCAGGACTGTTTTGTGAAATGCAGAATAGAGTGAACTGAAGGCTATAATGCCAAGTCTGTCTCACTGTTTGTGATTTATGTAATTTCTATTTCCTCTCTGCTATACTTTTTTTCTCTAGAATTGGATGTAGAAAAGTCCAGGTTTTGTCTTTCCCTATATTTTGACATTATTTTGACTCACTATTATTACTATTACCTCATTATTAATGTGCGAGAGTATTTGCACATTATTTCCTCCCACTTCCACAAAATCCAAGATTCTTGACCAGTACAGAATTTTATACATCTGCTCTTATATTATCTTTTAAAGTATTTAAAACAGTGAGGCCTAGTGTATTGTCAACAATTGATTTTGTAGGTCGGTTTGAATTTACTCTTAGAATACACATACAAAGGGGCAGCAGCTTTGAACTGCGTGGCTCACTATATCATGTGCAATTCAGAACTGTATATACTAACCTTTCTGGAGATACTTCTGCTGTAGACATCCACTGTGATTATAGTTCATTGAATATACAAAACCCACATCATTAGACTGAACATTTGGGGGGCCTTGAAGGTAAAAAACCCCACAGATGTCATACTTCCCATCAGTTTTCTCACTTGTCTTCCTGATGCAGCACAAAATCTTTAAACATGTTTAATATACTGTCTATATAAATACAGTTTTACCTTGGGAGACAGGTACTCTAAAACTGAGAAGGCTAATTGCTCACGTCTTTGGAGATCAGGGAAATAGTTCTACCTTCTCTAGAAGGGTACATCTACATTAGTAATCTAGTGTCCCTGAAGAGTGCTTTTGGTGCAGAGAGCCACTTTCCTGAAGGTAATGTGTGTAATGAAAGTTGTGCTATGAACTGAAACTCAGCAGTCTGTGATGGGACAGCATACCATGTCTTACATTGCTTGTATTATACATACAGAAGTCATACACAGATCAAACTTTTTAAACACAAAGTTTATAAACTTTAGTAAGAGCTAATTAATTCACTATTAATGAATAATTACAACCACTGAGAGAGTGAACTGAAAAACTGTTGTTAGCACTGTGAATGAAGTATAGGATATCTTGGTGAAGCCATTTGACAATCTGCAACACTACTTTTTTGGGAGTAAAAAATGATTTTTCCCATTTTCACATATCTGGAACGTCACATCTAACTGTTCTTAATCTTTCTGACAAAATTGTTTTGTGAGAGATTAGAAAGAAGACATTTGAGGTGGGTAGGGGGTGCTTTATGAAAAAAAAATCATGGGGCAGGTTGAAGCTGTGGATGTGTCAGAAAGTTCAGACCCCTGACTGGGAAGTTGCTACTCAAACTTTACGGTGAGGATCTTTTTCCCCGTCCTGACCCCTCTCCCCAAGTCTGGCATTTGGCTTTATAGCACGTTGGTCAGTTCTTCAGTCAGCATTTCCTCAAACATTTATAGCTCCACTTTAAAGGTGGAATTCTCATCCTGAAGATGATAATCCTTCATCATGTAAAATGACCATGCTGTAATAAGATCTTCTTGCAGGGTGCAAATGTGTTATTAGGTGTCAGTCTGCAGGCTCGGGTCATCCACCAGCTGTTATACTGCACAGGTTGTATTTTTTTGCAACATTTGGTGGAACATTTCAGGACTGCGGGATTATCTGAACCAGATGTGAAAAGCCATCTCCCTGACACAAGTGTGCAATTAGTCATAAGTGATTACCCATGACCCCTTATGTGCAAGGGGAGGGAAACTTAGGGTTAACTGCTGTCTGCACCTTAACTGAAGAGGGCTATAAAAGTTTCTCTTTTTTACTTCTCAGACTTCAGCCAGTTTTCTGTTTGTTCTTGCTTTTGAGATTTTTCAGGGGCATGTAAACCAGGAGAAACATAGAAATCTGAGTCCTACTTGGAAAACTGTAACAGAAATTCATTGAGAAAGAGACCCGAGTCCCAGTTTTTCTGCACCTTTCCTTGCTGTTTGCAGTTACAAAGTCAGTGTAATGTCACAGCCTCTCACCAGTGAAGGGACTGGATATATTGGCCCAAGGGCAAGAAACAAATTAAGGACCTCCCTCTGGCTAGATAACCCTTCTCTTTTATATGGGGTAGGACTTCATTTTGAGTTACCTCTGCCACCAACAGCTCCAGTAACACGACAAAGGGAGAAATATGAGACTCTCACGGGGCTTTACCTGTCAATATCAACACCTTAACTCTCTCTGGAAACCGATAAGCAGTCAGCACAATTCCTAGACCACTACTCAAATACCATTTCTAAGAGCTAGCACAGCCCAACTCAGTTTCTGGATAGATCTAAGTGGCAGCTCTATCCCTGTGTATCCATAGAGCGCCTAATACAGTGAGCTTCCTATATCTGCTGAGACGTATATTTGCTGACATAACTGAACAGGTGACTTTATAACAATGTGGAAACCTTTGTAAAAATCCAATTACATAGTTGTGATGGCATTGGGAACTGTGTGAAGCCTTTTATTATTTAAAGCCAAAAGGAAATCTCAAATGCTTTTGGCAAGCTACATGTTAACTTATGTTCTTTAGTTGATTAATGATTTCCCTTTGTAGGACTGGGGTTCATCTTTACTTCTCCAGTGTGATTTCCACACCTGGTTTCCTGCAGTTATGGCTGTAGGCTATAAATTGGTCAGGGGTCTACATTTATTTATGAAAGAAAGGGCCACAGCTCAGACACAGTAAAAGAAAAGAAAAAGGTAGCTGGTGCTACATAGACTTTGAGCAGCAGGTGGAGATATAAGCCCCCACAGGTTACAAGCTGTTGTCACAGAAGACAGAAGTAGTCAGTCAAAGATGACTAAATCGAATTGTCTTCTGGCTACTTTCTTCTCTTCAGCCAAAATTACCTCAGATTTATCAACACTGACCCTTACTTGTTAGTTCCCGTCTGTGTCTCTAACACAGCTAATCAACAGCTAATGCAGACTCGGAGGATGTGGGGGAATCGAGCGGTATCATCTGCTTTCTGAAGACATTGCATGAAAGCAGAGCTGCTCCCTGACTGTTTCAGAGGACCTATGGCCAAGGAGCCCAGGACAAAGCACGTCTCACATGAGATCCTCAACAGTAAGAACAGCAATTGCCCATGACTGGCTTTGGAAAAGGAACAATTTTTCTGTGGTTGGTAACCTACCTAATAGCACTACAGCTCCCGGAGCAAATCTCAGCTGGAGCACTAGACTTTCACACAAAGCCATGAGGATAGGTGCCAACAGACCAGATCATATCTCCTACCCTATTCAGGTCAATAGCACATGGAGAATTAGGCCCTGTGAGAGCTGCCTCATCACAGCTACTTTTGTGGACAGTGGAAATTTGGATTGTCTGAATGAAGTGATGGTTTCTTAAGCATAGTGCCTTTATGGGAAACCAAGATCCTGCCTTCCCTCTATGAGGTATTTAAAAGCTTTACCAGCCTACTTCTTCTTCTCCTTCACCCGTCAGAGTGGGGTATAAACCACAGCTTGTGAAGTAAAGTCTTCCAGACAGTTTTGGGTTCCCAGTGCTGGCCAGACTCAGACAAAGAAGCTTTAGCATTTGTCCCCTGGAGAAATTTTCCTTCCCTTCAACAGTGGTCAGTTTTTTCCAAATCTGCATGATTTTAAGTAAGAAGAAACATCTCAGTTTAGATTTAAGCCTTTCATCATCTTTCTTGAAGGTTCTTTTTCCCCCTCAAGCTCTTACCATCAAGGCTGGGCTGCATGAAACACATTTACTTCTGCGTTTTCAAGCACTGCCTGCACTGTAAAATTTAATGGACATCAAGGGAAGAATATTTGTTGGTCAAACAACAATTTTTCAAGATTTATAGTTTCTATCACTCCTGGTTATGACCTTACCCTCCATCCCAGCCACCCCTCTCAGCATGCAGCTGAATTTTTCCAGTTTCATGGTACACTTGAAGTTCTTCAGAATTCAGTATTCATACCAAGTCCTGACAAAGCGTTGAGTGTTCACCCGCATGTTCAGATAAATATTAGATCCTAGCATTGCCCTCCAGATGGAGAAAAAAAATCAAAACAACCTTTGGAGGTAAGGTCAACTCCATCCAATGCTTCCTTGTCAGCTGTGACAGCTCTGTCCTGACTGTGCGTATATACGCCCTGATCCTTCTCTGCAGCCGAATGGCTCTGGGTACAACCTGAGCAGAGGACGGGCAAGGGTTGGTGACATCTGTATGTGGACCCAGCCCCTGGAAAGAAAGTTCCAGCAATAAGGGATTAGCACAAGTGAAAGAGAGCTCTGACTGTAATTTCCCTTTGGCAGCTTAGATACACACTTAACTTTGAATGTGGGAGCAGGTCCATGGAAGCAAAACGGCCCGTTTGCCTCCTCACAGTGCGATACATGCTGAAGCCTTGCGGGATCAGTGCTCTTGTTTGGATTTCTGAATTCCTGCCAGATCAGGGCATTTAGTTTGGACCATAAGAGAATTAGAAGCTGTTCACAAGGCTTGGGTCCAAATTTCCACACACCATCTGCTGTGTTTGGAGATCAGTGTGGAGGTTTGAGCCTGCCATAAAAGTAGAGAGAAAAGTAAGTAACGTTTAATAAAGAAATTAAATGAACAGGAAAAATAGGGAATGAACTCAAAGGGTGTCCATCCATGTTCTTGGGCGCCATAAATTAGGAAGGGAGTAGCACTAAACAGAGAAAAGGGACAGACAGGGAACAATGGAATACTAAAACCAAAGGTAAAATGAAGTCAGTTTTCAGTGGGATAGTGAAGGTGAAGGTGACCAAGCCTTGACTGATTACCCACCTGGAGTTAAAAGTTAAGACTAATGTCGTCTTTGGCAACTTCTGGCTGCAGGTGCTGGAGACTGAGATAGGAAATGGGAGTGTGGCAGATCTGAGACCCCGGTCTTACACCAAGACAATGTGAGCAGCCCAAATCTCTTCTGTGGGACTGCTCCTGAAGTTCCCAGTTTGAGCCCTTTGTGTGTCTGGTTGGAGAAAACCAGAATATGCCTGATGTGAAGAACATTACATTTGGGTGATGGGGCTGATTTATATAAACATAAGACATTGGTAACAAATATTGTCATGATTAATTAAGATTAGAAATTGGAGAATTAGCAAGAAATGCAATATAGTAATGTTTAATTGGAGAAAGTATTATCTCTGTTACCCTTTTGAATCTCATTGCAGAAAATTGCCATCAGATGAAATTACCATATCCATTAATTTAATTGGAAAATAACTTTAAGAAGAAAGGTCTGGTGCTTCATAATAAAGGTGGTGTAAATTTTACAGTAGTTCTTAACAGCTAAAAAAAGAAAAAGATTAATGGAAACATCTATATTTCATTGCATAAAAGCCAAATCAGGAACAGGGTCATGGGTTTCCTTCTGAACACCACTTCTTTATTTGGAGTGATTTTCACTGTCTTTCCAAAAAAACTAGGAACGTGCTTCAAAATTTTAAGTTGCCAGTGTGGCAGCAAGAGGTTTAAATACCATTAAAGCCCTCTTAATTCAAAAGAACAAGTAATATTATGTGCTGTCAAACCACAGAACGTAAATGATGACTGAATCACCTGGCACTGTCTCTTTAACTCAAGACCTGCCACGTCTGAATGTGTGGGGTGGTTTTATTTTCCTATCTTGGGGCTGCTGCTTCTCCATTCCCCTCTCCTCCATGTGAGTTTATTTTCCATTCTGTTTTTTGTTGTTTAGGTAGGTGCAGTAATGGCATTCCCAGGGCAGTGTTGGGAAGCACTGGCTTCCTTTCTGGAATAGGAAAGCAAAAGCTATTTCAAAGCTGAAATTTGATTATGCAGAGCACCCTGCATTTGGGGCAAATTTTCATGAGGCTAAACATAAAACGCTACCATGTACATTTCTTCCAATGGCCAAGGAGGGATATATATTAAACAATCTGATCTTTAATCCTTGGTATTAGATTATTTATTTGTTTTAGGCAATGAGGGATGTTATTTGATCTTTTCCTCACTGCCATTTGTCTTGCAGTCTACTCTGCAGATGCACCGGGAAAAGATTATGTTCCTTCATCTCCCAAATAAGCTTTTTGTTTGTTTGTCATGGCTTTTGTACAGCTTTCAAGCCTGAATTGCTGTGTGGGCTTAGGTAAATTTCTGTTCTCCTTCAAGCTAAACAATACAGTAACCTGCTTAAAGGAATCAAGCTATGAAAACACCACCTTTTTCTTGTGCACCAGTTAATCCACAAGATATTTAGGAGCATGGTATCTGAGTGGACGTGCCTTTGAAAGATAATAAAAATAATTTGATAAAAGGTTAAATGAATGTAAAATACTGAAATAAGACCTTTAAAATGTACTTTGCAACTCCTCAATATGTGATTTAGAAAATCTGGTAAATAAATATACTAATGCATGCGCACATATATGTGTGGCTTTCTGAAAGCTATAGGACTTGAAAATTCATGTTACCTTTCTCTGTTGAAAGTATTTAATACTCTCCCTTACATCTTCATCATATTTAACTCATTAATCCTCGCTTCACTTCCCTGAGGAAAGGGAATATTGCTACTATTTTATATGTAGAGAGCTGAGGCAGGGAGGTATTAAGGCCTGGGCTCATGAGTGAATTTCATAGCATAAATCCTCCAATTATGCTGATATCAGTGGGACTTGGATGCCTGCATGCCTGGGAACCTCTATGATCTGTGCTGAAATTTTTTTGGCCAAGAAAACACCAGGAGCCTGGGTCAGGCAGGAAATTGAAGCCGAGATTGCACAGAGATGTTAGGTTAGTGGATTGCACAGAGATGTTAGGGTAGTGCTGTAGCCGTTGGGTAGAGTTTCATTCTGCTGCTTTCTCCTCTTCAGCTGCCCACCTCCCAGTCCTCACAGGTGTTTGCTCATATGATGAGGTTGTATGAACAGGATGAGATCTTTTAGCTTGCTGTACATTCAAGGTAGCTCTAGCTCAGTGTCTTAACTTTGCAAACAAGGATCCCTAGCAGGTACCTGACATCCAGTTTGTGCCAAAAGTTAAGGTAGGAGACTAAAAGTAATACAGCATAAACTGTGTTACAAGTTTCAAAATGTTGACTATTGCTGAGCTACCGATCCTTTTCCAAACAGCTTTGTGAGTACCCAGTCCTTGTGCTGTCCACAATATTCAAGGTAAGTCATGTAGTTAAATTCTGTTTGAAAACAAAATTATTTTTATTCCCTTTTCAAATTTTCCTTTATCACCACATTCTGCAGGTGAAAGCTGTCAATTACATTAGGAGCTTTTATTCCTTTGCTCTGACAGATTGTCACCTTAAAAATTCTGTAAGTTCTACAATTCCTTGATTCTTTGCTAGGGAGGCATAGGAAAGATGATATTTTGGATTAGAAATCCCAACTGAAGTATCACCATTTCATTGTTTACTTAGATTAAGCTAAAAACATTTGTCATTAGGAACGCAAGAGGTAATTTCCTGCCAGAACACCCAAACCTTTGACATTTTTCCTTCAAAAATCCTTAAATGTGTGGTAGAGTATCAAAGCCTTTTCCCTAACATCATCAGCAAAGGTTAATGGTTTCTGACAGATGCATATTAGGCCTGACTTAATTATGACTGAGTGCCGCAATGTTTTATAACATCTGTTATCCAGTGACTAAAAAGTGTCTATAATTCTATTTTTTTAAAGGTCTAGCAGATGAAAATGACAATTTCAGTCGGGAAATCTGAACTGGCAGAAGAAAAAAAAAAAAGTCCTTTTCTCCTGGAATATTTCTAGTAATTGCTATAATTTTGAAGCAACTCAAACTTTAAAAATTCCCACACGTGGCCTTGACAAGGTCAGCAAGGCCTCAGTAACTTTTATGTTTCCTGCATGATCCCTGCAAGTTAAAGAGAGGGCCTCACTGAAAGGAGGCCAGCCTGCAGAATAAAAGCTTTCCTATAGCCCTGAGGAGCAGCTGTTCCTGGGCTGCTATAACCACTCTCCAAAAAGCCCATTTTCACAACTCGAGCAAAAATCTACCTGCTAGATCATTAAAATGTCAGATTGCTCAGGTCACATAAACCATTTCACAAATAAAGATCCTTGCTTGGGCTTCGGCATTCAAGAGTAGAGGCTGAGTATGACTGCCCTGCTCGGACACAGCTTGCAGCCACTGCACATTATGCTGTATCAATTTTAGGTTGCTATTCACCATAACGGTACTTGAACATCTTTCGTGTAAAATAAACAGTAATCAGCAAAGCTGTACTGAACTTCATGGAGTCCTTGCTGCCTTTTTTGAAGAAAAACTCTTTGTGTTAAAGTCATGGGTTTTATTTTCATTTATTTCTTTTTATTGTAGATTTTATTGTAGACTTTATTCATTGCTCTTCTAGGACAGCTGTAGTTTCAGACAAAGATACTGACATGTGTCTTGTAGTAGGGGCATGTTGGAAGCAAAGCCCAACCATTCAGCAGATTTTTCATGGTCTGTGACACTCGGACAGTTTATGTTTCAAGTACAGTGTTACACAAAGCGCTCTCAAGTCTGAGAACTGCTCCGTGTTTGGTGCTGAGGCTTCAGGACCGCGTTTGCAGTGCACAGTATCCAGAATAGTGAAACTGGTCATGTTTCTAAGGTACAGAATTGGGGCAAAATCCTGACTCTGAATCATTTACTACGAGACAGCCCGGATTTACCAGCTTATTTCCATTTCTGGTCTTGTCCAGACAGCCTGTACCACCCTGGGCAACTCATTTGACCTCTAAGGCCCACATTTGTCTACTCCAGCTCTATACACCTAAGGTGCCTAAGCTAGGAGCCTGGGCACCCACAAGTTTTTCAACTCAGTGTAGAGGCAGCATAGACAGGACAGTCAAGGCTCTGGGAAGGTCTGAACCATGCTTCAAAAGTGTCCGCCTACTGAATGGAGGTAACCTAGGACACTAACCTCAGACCTGATGTTAAGTGGATGAATAGATGACTCAAAGCCTTACTTCCTTACCAGAAAAACTAGGGAAATGCTTTGTCGGTGTATGTTTCTGTTGTTGAAGTCCTCACAGTCAGTACCAGGAAGATTGGTGCTGTTGTAGCTGTCAGAGATGGTGCAAACCTTGGGACAATCCTCTCTCCCCTATAACAGTCTTCAGCTGAGGTGAAATATATCCTGAATTCTCTTTTCTCACTTGCAAATCAGGCAAAGGATCTGCTTTCCAAGCAAGGATGCTTTCTGAGAAGCACAGGGCTTCTCAAAGACCTGAACTGGGTCATTCAGATTAGAAATATATACATCTCAAAGTGCCAAAGGTTTATTTGGGCTGGGTCTGAATAAAGCATTCGAAAACTTTAACCCCAGAACAGTGGCCCGTGTTTGGCTTTCTCTGAACTTGAAGCTAGGAATCCTTACGAGATCAAATTTTACTTCACTGGTCTTCCAGGGAAATTTGTCTGAGCTTTCTCTCTGCATTTCTGAATTACTGCTAAAATTTGTGATTGTTGAGTTACATACAGAGAATCCCAATCTAGAAGCAATAATAAGATCTGAGGCTCTGCACACGTTTTAAGATTTAGGAGATGGAAACTTTTCTGTTGAATAGAAATGCATATTTATTACTCAGCAAATCGCAAGTAATTTTTCTAAGTAGCAAGTTCAGGAGCTAACAACTAATGGAGTGACATGTGAGGGAAATTACAGCCCATTTTAGAACTGCTGGACAATTCATCAGATCTTGCTTCATTTGTCATGTATGTACAAAAGCTGCTATACATTATTATGCCCATGCTGTACTGCACTAGAGTACCCTAGGTGGGGATGGCTTTGATTATTTCCTTTTCCTGATGGACAGATATTGAGCTGCTACTTAGTTTGAACAGTTTTCTTATTCATACAGATCTCTCAGTGGCTCTAGCTGAAATGAAAATGAAATATTACATAGTTTACTACAAAGTAAAAGGGAATGGAGTTTAGTGAAGTAGCTAAAGGGGATGAAGAGATTACGATTCACTACTGACTGGAGAGTTTTTCTGATTTTGTGGATGATCTTAAAGCATCCCAGAATTAGTACCTCATTTGTTTATTAATCCATTGTACGATAATTACTAGTATATTGTAAGCATTAACTTTTTGTTGCTATTTACAATTAAAACAAAAATTCTTTATTGAAACTTAGTTGTATCTGTTTGATAGCATCACAAAGAGCAACCAGGATGCTGGGTACTGTTTTTTTTCCAAAATATCTGATGAAAAGAAACTGTCAAAGGAAGGCAGACTCTAGGTACTGTTTCTGTATCTGTTAGTATAGTTGCCTACTGCAACAACACCAGCGGAGACTGGATCTCACTGGAAAGATAGGACCATTAATCTCTGCTGTTTGGACTGGGATACACTATTTGGAAAAAATAAAAGTTATGGATTATGACAGTAATGCAGGGAAAAAAATCTCTTCATTATTTTTATTCATTATGCAATCATTTCCATAATTCTTCATTTCGTTTTTTACATTTATGCATTGTTTGTATTTAAATAAGGCTCTGTTATGTTATTGAAGGGATGAACCGGATTTTCATTTGTTTGGTTTTTTTTCTCTTGTTAGAAACAAGGAAAGGGCTGAAGGTCGTGCACGTGGCAGGAGTCCATAAACCCTGACTGCAGGAGCTACTGGTAAGATCATTCAGGCAGGGTGAGATGCAGATCCCAATTTGCCTTTGGATGTTGATGAATTCTGGCCCACTTGAAGCCTAAGACAAAATCCTTACCCACTTAAATGGAGTCGGAGACTTTAGATGTGGGTGGCTGTTAATGATTTCTTTCATCCATTCTTTTCTCTTGTTTACACTTCTGTACATTTTTGTTTCTACTGGCAGCGTTGAATAGCTGATTTTCAGCCTGACAATTTTTGTTTCAGGAAACTGGTATCTATGAGTGGGATAAGAGTGAAAGAATACATTATGCTACAGGTGGCATGGGCTATGTATGTCAGGCCTCTATTCTTAGGACCAGGGTCAAAACTGAGGTTGTAGATTAATTGTGTAACAAGGTGTCAGAAAATATTCCACAAATAAACAGAACATGGTTAACTCAACACTTTGAATTTATAGAAAGTCTAAATTAGATCCTTAAAATAACATGATTATCGCTAAGTTCTAGCCTGAAGCTAAACTGGGGTTCTACTTTGAATGAAGGAGCTCCCAACTGGCAGGAACTTAAAAGGTAACTTAATATGCTGCACTACTAGAAATATAACAGACTGCTTATTGGGACATGTTTAAAAAAGAGAATGTATAATAGTTTTCTGATCTCACTGATACGTATTTCTACAAATAACACCAGAGACAAGTGAAATCTGTTTTATGGTTCGCAAGAAATCGACTGGACAAAACCCGAGTTTCAGTTTGAACAGCTCTACATATACAGAGGACTCCCAGCAGAATCTTTAAAAATAAGCATATGTTTCCCCAATGACATCATATTTTTGTTATCTGCATTGTACCATAGTAACTTTTTTCAAGAGACAAAGAGGGCTACAGAAAAGTTAGAGACCATAACATTTCAGTTTAGTTCTGTTTATTCCTACTACCACGTTTAAAATATTTTGATTAAGTAATGATGTAGTTAAAAAGCAGGGATGGTGAGTACTCTCAGGGCTGAAAAACATGTAAAATAGTGCAAAAATTGGAATTAATGCTTTATTTTCCCTACAGATTATAAAGATGAGATTCATATACCTGCTTACTGAAGTATTTAAGGAGAAGTAGCAAACAGAGATTAATCTTTTAGTTCTCAGTTAAATCTTCAGTTTTATTTTTAGTCCTGTTGTTGGAACATTAGGGTTGTTTCTGTTAATCCAGTATGCTTGATGGAATGAGAAAATAGTATACAAGAATAAAGAAATTGTATGCCGTAACTTTAGTATATTTCATGTGAAGTAGCAAATAAGTAATTCCAGGTTTTAATGGTCATATTTGATAATTAGAGTCTGTATGCGTGTGTATAAATTTCCTTTGTGATCAGTGAAGGTTTTGCTTCGGCAATGTTTATGGGTTTATTAGATATATCTATTAAGCATATGTGAAGGTGAAAGGTTTCTCCAGTACGAGTTGAACCTAACTGTTCTATGGCTGATAGGCAGGAGCAGCTCCTTTCATTTAAGATGTGTGCTGTTTCTAATAAAAATCTGCATGAAAATCTGTGAATGAAATTTGGTATCAGTGTCTAAACCACAGGTTCTCATCTGCTTTAGCTTTTCTTTCTCAATTGCCAAAAGAAATTAGAGTCTTCTGGATTATTAAATTGCAAAATTTAGTTAAAAAAAAGAAAAATAACCATTAGAGACATGAACATAAAAATGCCTGTACCTATTTCTTCTGGCTTGGAGCACTGAGTTCCTTTTTAAGTTGCTTTTAAAAGGGCACAGGATGGACATAATGGGACTAAATATACCTAAGAAGAGATGCACCTGTGGTGTGGAGCACAGTAAAACCTTGCTTTAAGGTTATACAAGAGGATGTTGGTATAGAAAGGCATACAGAAATGCTGTCTAGAGGCCTACAGCCCTGTATGGGCCACCGTTGTTTATGACACGTTCACAAGGCTGAATTTCATAGCTGATGCAGAGACACTGCATAAAACATCCATGTCCAGCTGTATATCGGCCCAGGATCCCAGCTTTTGTTTGCAACACTATTATCATTTCAACTGCTTCAACTCAGGTAACATCAGCTCATGTAAATCAGCCCAATGTCCCTGTTTTCAATGCAGTTGTACTGACCTGTGCCAGCTAAGACCCTAGACTATGAATTGCCTGGAACTGCAGTAATTTTATCCTCTGTGTATGTTAACTATTATTACCACACCCTCCTGTGGATCAGGTTAGTTTAAATGAAATTTTTATTCTTGAGCATCTAAATCATAATCTTCTGCCTTCTCCTAGGCAGAACTTATCCAAGTGTCAATGTCCTTCCTTGTAAAACAGACTGAAGGCAGTGTTTAGGAGATGCGTTAACCATTTCCAGAGACAGACTTGCATTTGGATTCAAAGGTTTTAGAAGGTACTTGCAGGTGCTGCATGGGGGAGCAACACATAAGTTTTGAGAATATTTCCCTTGACTTAACAGATTGCATCTTCACTTTTCTATCAGCTTGCACAAAAGGAAGACCTACGTAAGTTGAACAGGAACTGCAAGTGCAAAGTTAATATCAGAATTTTCCTGGTATGAGCTCAGCTCCTAGTGTTATAGAGGTAACGAGGAAAAACAGAGAGACAGGGGGACGGAGCAAACCTTAAACCAGTGGTCGCTGCTGTCTTCATGATTCAGTCCAGGCCATCTACCAGCATAACTCTGTATTTCCATCTTCTGCTTTCATTGGAAGTTGTGCTTGGCATGACTGCACTCTTAAGAGCATTTGGACAAATAAATAACATCCCTCTTCGTTATTTATTTGCCTTCAAATTTTAATCAGTATTTGTGTAATCAGTAGTAATTTACTACATTCCTATTCAAAGAAATTGGCACAGTGTTTATATATAATCACCCAACGTAGCTGTTTTATTTAAGTACTGGGTTCTAAATACACATAAATTCAGCAATTATCACTGGAACAAATTTTAGACTTTGAAGTGAATTATACCAGGAGGAGTTTTCTGTAGTTGAAATTGGAAAAACAAACAAAAAAAGGCTTCACTTGCCCAGCTGGGGAATCTGACTGTGACTTTTATGCACATGCGCTAGGTGTTTGATTTTTGGGTGAAAAATGTATAAAATTTTAGGAAAGCGTTCAAGTGATAAAATGCAGGACTTCCCTCAGCCACACGCAAGTGCACTGTTTGGGTTGTGAGGTTACAAAATCTGCCTTTCCCTTTGATTGGTTTTGCTCCCACATAAAACAGCTAAACTAAATACTGAATAAAGTGCTGATAGTATTTTAGCCTTTTTTTCTACCCTGGGCTTAGCAGGTGTGGGCATCTGTGCCTGTGGCGTCTGAGGCTGTTTGTTAAATCTTTCTAAACCAGTTTACAAGGACAAGCCTATTCACCTGAGCTGGAACTGATGTGAATGACTTCTCTGCCGCTCTGCACCGGAGCAGCTCAGGGATATGTCTTTATGCTGTGGTTGGTTAGAGCTGGGAATAAAGTGCCAAAGTCAGCAGCTGAAATAAGTAGAGTAAATCAAGTTAAGAGGGAACAGGACAACATTTTGGAAAAGGAGGGAATACGGGGTAAAACCATTACCTAGAAGTTCAGGGTTAAGATGATGAGATATAAATTGATTGGTATTTCCTGGGTTTATAAGGGCAGACCCTGGTGGATGACATCATCATCTGCTGGCTTTTCATGTTGCCGTGTGCCTACTTGGGCTGCCAGGATGCTGCAGATCCTCCTTTCCCTTTGAAATCCACAAGAATTTTATCTGAACAATCCATGCAGGGTCAGATCCTTTACAATGCTTTTTAAAAAGCTTATGATGGTCCTCGGTCATCCATGTTGATGATCATAAGTTACATTCATGTGGACATCTGCTGTATAAATGTGCTCGAGGCTTTGCAGACATATGAGCTTGCAACAATTTAAGTACCTGGGTTTAATGCAAATTCCTAAGTGAGCATACACATTTCAGATTGAGTGACTAGTTAGCTTACTTTGTTCCCAACTGACTCAAAGTTGCCTAGAAATAAGATAGATTTTAGTCAAGGCAAGACATTTATTCTAAATTAATCTGCTTAAAGTCTCACCTTAGGTTTAATTGGTGCAGTCTGTAAAGCATTTAAGTGATGAATATTTGATGATGATCTAGGAAAATAAGTATTATTCTTCACAGTGAGAATTTTAAGCCCGCATGAAGATGGGACATTCAAAAAGAGGTTGATGTGGCCCCAGCATAACTGTGAGGGCTGTAGAAGTGCACCATTGCAACCACATAGTGAGATACAAGAGCCTAAAGTTCAAATATGAGGATAATTCTTTCTTTTACGACACCAACCTTATCTCTGAGGTGTCTGTTCCTCAAGATTTTATTCAGCAGTGCTTTGGTGGTCTGGCAGATTTCTCTCTCTCACTGTGGAAACAGAGGTGATTGGAAGCAAGCAGCTCTCCACCACAGGAGTGCCTCCAAATGGGCTTCTCTCCTGGTCCTTGGGGAAACAAGTGATAAAAGGGCAGCTAACAAAAGACCTAGATGTTCTACCCAGAACCCAATGAGAGGTCATAGAAGGCTACTAGAAGTAAAGACAAAGTATTTCACAGCTTCCAGGAATGAGCAAGTTTGGTGGGTTGAAGATTCAAGACCAGAAGACAAGATTTATGGCAAGCGAAACATCTTTCTGCACCCTTCATCGAGGACACTGGCAACCGAGGCCCAGAATGAATTAGTGAGTGAACAAAGAGATTCAGTGCTTTTACAGGGCTCTGCTCTTCAGCCATTTTTTAGGGGATTTCAAAACTTTCACCAGTTTGGTTTCATTCTCTTTAAGAAAGGTTGTTCCTTGAACAAAGGAACTATACTCAGTTATGGGGTTATGTTTTCTGAATGCCATCATGGACAAGAACGGTAATATTCCAAGGCTTGGTGCAACTGGCTGTGGGGAAATAAGCACTTGTATTCCATCAGCTGCTGGCTGTGACATATGCAAGAGAGAAACTGGAAAGTCTAAACATGCGTTTGAAATGCTGCAAAATCAATAGTACGTATAGAGGTTATCAAAGCATCTTCATATGATGTGTTTCATATCGTCCGTCACTGGCATTATGGTAATGGCTCCTAAGTGCTGCAATAGGATTTACAATATAGTGTATGATTAAAATAGGGGATTGTGCTAAGGAATTGGTGTGTATTTTCAAAATTATTAGACACAGTTGGAAACATAGCTGAGAGCAAGACTGCCTTCATATAACATCTTGCCAGAACTAACTGCTTTGATTTCTTAAGACTAGATGATGATTGTTTGATCATTTTATTAAAAAAAAAAAAAAGGTCTAGGTGTCAAAGAGTTTCCTTATGTCTAAACAAGTGTTATTAACTTCAATTATGGCTGCCAGGTGGAGAACTGTGCAGTTCTTTTAGCATGTTTCAAAATATTTCATTTAGACATTTTGGAAAAACATACATCCCTATTCATAACCCCTGTTACTGTTCTGATTTATAGGTTCTGCTCCACTGTAAATCATTCAAAATGAAAAAATTAAATTTTATGGCATCAAACTTATGTGGCATCGTGCCTGAGCAAAGGGCAGAAGGAATGCGATTCTTATACTGCCAATTACTATTGGACTTGATTTTTTTTTTTAACATATGGCTGAGATACACATATAGAGAAAGGTAAAATATACTTATTCTTTATTTGGACTTTGAATTAAAAATAAAGCACTCTCTTCAATCATTTTTTCCAGTTGTTTATAAAACTTTGACTCCTAAGTAATTTTTTTTTTAAATTATACAAATATTTGCATCTGAAACACAGAAAATGTTGGTTTCAGGCCATGCACTTTAATTGCTGTGGATGGTTAAATGTATCATTCATTTAGTCTGACAGGCTCTTGGAGAAAAAAGGGTCACTGTGTCGGAAGTGGCATAGGGAGAAGTGTGAAATCTTATCATTTTTAAGTGGAGAGAGAATCTTGAAATATATTAAAAATCTGGCCTGTGTTCTATAGTGAGGAAGAGATTTTGGATGAGGGGATACGACATTACATTTTTTTAAAATTCTTTGCTTTACTTATTCCCTAGTACACTTTATCAATGCCAGAGAACATCAGTGACCTGGCATGATTCCTGACTATGAAGTGGTTCTTTTTTGGCAGAATAAATTTCTGCTCCAGGTTCTGAAGATTTCCTGGAAGGTATGATGACATCATAAGCTTAGATGTAACTTTAACCCATGCAACAATGCAGAAGCTGGTTTTAAACTCTAGTTGAGGTGACTAGTAAAGGCATTCTAGGAGCATGCATCTCAGTACTTGCCAAAGGTAGACTTTTCAGATATTCACAGATTTAAAATACCAGAGGACATGATTTAAAGGCTTGAGATGATGGAGAGTCACCTTAGAAATGTGGAAATGGGTACCTGGTCATATCTCAGATGTCACTCCTGCCACAAAGTCTCTTGTTTTAATGAGGTTCCCCTTGTTTTAGCTAGGAAATCTGTTCATCACCTCATCCTGCACTTCTCAGCCCAGCCAAATCCCCTAAATGTATGGGTGCATCCTTAAGACCTTACAGGCACATGACAATGCGTCAGGACTTTTGAGAGGGGCTGTCTACATTTTCATCACCTCTTGGGCACAGACGTAGTCATGTAAGAGATGACCAGGGCCCTTGAACACTTCCTTACTGTAGCAAAGTGGTTAATAATTAGTATTTTAAGGAAACTTTGAGACATACCCAATAGCAGAAGTTCTTCTTGACTAGTATAAGGTGTGAAAGGCAGCCCCTGGTGACAGCACTGAACCTCCAAGCACCAGTCATTAAACTCTACCCTTTCCATATGGACTGTGGGCACTCTTTCAACTCTGGTGAATATTTTGGATTTAATAAAAAAATAAACTGAATACTGTACTAAAAAATGTAGTAAAATGCATTGGCAGAAAGGGAGAATGTCCGAGCCTTGTCTTTATTTGCCTCTTAATACAGTCAAATAAATTTTATCTGATTTTTTCGATACGTTCAGATTATAAGACTGATTTTCTGATCATGTGTAATTCTATGTATTACTTATGTTAATAGAGAAATTTGCAGCCTTTCCTTTTATAGCATGTATGATTTTATCTCATTTTGATTACATGAAGGTTTCTTTGAAATATCTGTTAAAACCTTATCTATAAAATGAAATTAATTTTGAAATATCTGGTCTCCATGTTGTAGGTAACAAAAACAATATAAATGTTAACAACATTCCCTTTAAATGCAGAATCAAATATATTAAGTACCTTGGGGTTAAGATTTTAACTTCCCTAGATTTATGGTAAGAATTAAAACATCCTCTCTTGTTACATTTATAAACATAGAGCTCATTAGATGAAGGAAATTTCCTTTATAATTAATAGGTCACATTAATGTGATAAAAATGTCTACACTCTCAATAAATTTTACTCTTATTTTAAGCAGTTACCACAAATAGTGTTTATCCTTGAAAACTTTCAATCGCACTTTTATATCCTCCAATTGAAATAATAAAGAGCAAAGAATAAAAAGAAGTAAATTAATCCTCCCTTGGGAAACAGGAAGACTAGCACTGCCAGATTTTAAGTTGTAGCATTGATTTGCTAAGCTTAAACATTTTCTTCTCTCCTTCCATGATTTAAATGGGGAAATGAGCATCTGTGCTGAAGGATCTTGAAATTAAATGTAAAAACTGCCTTCTAGGAAGCACCTTTGTGTAAGGGACCCAATACTTCTTTCCACTCTGCATCGCTTTGTTAGCCAGAACGGGCACTTCTGGAAGCTGAAAGAAGTAAAAGTCTTATTTATTTTTGGAGATACTGATTATCATAACAACATAGAATGAAGGAAAGGCAAAACTGGGTGAGACTCAGTGCCCACGTAGCCCTGACTCTGATAGCGATCACTCACGAACTTTTTCCTCAAAAGCTCTATCTTTCTTAAAACTTGGCCGTATTGCATTGCTTTTATCTATTCCAGGTCTAGTTTCATTTGGAGTAAATGCCAAGCTTCCTACGGGACATAAACAGAAGAATCATCAAACTCTGTGTTGTCTAGTCAGCAATTCACAAAGTCTGAATACAGAACATTCACAAATTCAGAGAGAATTTGTTGGTGGTCTGCAGAGAGCAGACTGATCAATCTGTGTGGGATTTTTTTCTGGTTTCTAGCTGCTGTTGCATGTGTTCAGTTTATTCACTGTGAAATGAAAATGTTCTGTGAAGTTACAAAGTTATCTGGAAATAAGGGGCCAATGGTATGTAAGATAAGGACTAAGAAGACAATAGCCAGACTTATGGTAAGAACTAAAACTGCTGTGGAAAAACAACATTGTTCAGAGTAGTGAATGAAGCAAAGGGATAAAATTGGCATGGCAGAAGACTCGGCTTCCAAGAACAGCACGGAGGCAGGATGGGTGAGGAAAAGGGGTGATGATGTCTGTGATCTATGGGAACGAGTGAATTCATGTGTGTATCTGTATGGGTGTGTGAACATATGTGAGAGACAGAGAAAATAACAGGTGAGGGAATGACTGTATGACTCATTTTTTTCAGAAAGTAAAAAAAAATCCCAACATTATTGCAGCTGAAAACTGTGAACATTCTTTACAATTAGAACTGGCTTTCTATCAAAAACATTAATCTGGCTGAACTGATATATTTTGGTGGAGAAATGAAACTTTCAATGAAATTTTATTTTGAAAAAATGCAGATGAAGTGTTAGATCAGGGAGGTACAACTTCATTTTTTATTTAAAATGGCTCTTCTGGCTTTGAAGGTTGCTCTACAATACAAAATTCTGTTTGAACTCTATCAGCAAACGTCACTGCACTTAAATTTGAAACAAAGGTTTTGGCTGGTCAAATTGACAAGATGTCATTAATAGGAATTTTTGAAGTTTGGCTTTTCATTATCGTTGAAATTTTTTGGAAACCTCAGAATTTCTCATGTAACGGAAATTCAAATTTTTTCCTCTATATTGCTGATACTGTTTTGCTACTTCAGTAATGGCTGTATCAGCCACAGAATTATTGTTGAAACACAAAGAAGCGATGGAATCCCCATCTACACCTCTAGTGTTCCCGGGAGTAGAAAATGTTGTAATAAGATCTGTATCCTGAGCAATTTGAATAAGTCTATGGATGAATGGAGACAAGGTGCAAGACTGATGTTTAGGCATGATTATCTTCATTCATGAACATAGCTAGAGGAAGTTGCATTTAAATTTTACAGTGTCTCTCAATGTACCACATCCTTGTTAAAGTGTGAAAAGTTTTTAGAATTTAGGAGTTGGGAACGTACAGTGCTGTCAAAGTGGAGAGAGTTTAGCACTGAGCTCCAGCCCATCCGAGGATAAAACACATCATTGAAATAATTGTCATTTCTCTCGTAATGTGCATGTTACAGTATGTCAAAGCATAGCGTCAACTTTCATTACATAGTTTGTTTGCTTCATAAATGCCTTAATTACTATTACACTTTTGCAGGATGGAGCCTGGAGAAAATCTCTCTCTTGGACATGACTATGATAGTAGATCATCTGATAGAAGATAAATTCTCCTTTTCCTAGAAAAGGTAAAGCAAGTGGAGGTTTATTACAAGCTTTCTTTCCTTGGGGTGTTGTCTAAAGCATTTCTTTTCAAAAGAGGATAAATGAGCCTGGACTTCTCCATACTATAATGGCAATGTGCTTTTAAAATGCTAAGGAAAGCATAAGGCAGTAACATTCCCGCCCCCCCTAGTTTGGAGGATTAAACCATGATATGGGAAGGAGTGGTATCTCGTTAATCATCACCACCTTAAATGTCTAGACTTACAGAAGTCAAAACCAAGTCAAACTCAGGAGTTAGTCTTGCTGAGAGTCTTTTTCAAAGCTGGGATGCTCGACTGCTAGCCCAGAAAAGGCTCCTTGGGCTGTGTCTGTTAGAACCAGTAATTTAAGGATAGCACAGTGATTAAAACAAAAACAAATACTTTCTCAAGGGGTAGATGCCTGCTTAGTACTCTGAATTTAACAAGTAAACCATTAACACTGTAGACTATCATTCCCATTAGCTTTTAGCAAGCTTGAATAGATTGTGATCTGGCTTGGTTTCTGTAGTATTCACATGGTTTTGTTATGGCTGTCCTAGCAACGGGCAAGTCTCTGGGCAGCTGACTGCCTGCACACTGAACCCAGAGTCGGTGTGCGTGTGGGGTGGTCTTGACAATGGAGGTGCAAACCGGGCTCATGATGGGTGCACAAGTCACAGGACTCCTGGGTGTGACATAGGATCTCGCTGTGCCCTGGGGTGGCTGGGGGGGCTTCCCCCTTTGCATGAGAGTGGCCATGGAGACAGGACAAGTGTCCTCAGACTAGATTTTGAGTTAGACCATTTTCTTCGTTGAGAAGCTTTGCTAAGCCACTGCATGAATCTTGAACCAGAGTCAAGTCATGCTCATTTGGATTGTCTGTCAGTGGATGTAAGGAGGAAAGGAGTGGGGATGAGAAGTACCAGAGAGCTTGGAGCAATTCCCTCCAGCATCATTTGCTCTACTGCTGGATTTTGGACACTATTATCTCTGTCTAAACCCTCTCCACAGCTGCTGTTGAGCAGCCACAAGAGAAGTCAGGCAATAGCAACGTGTTTGCAGTGGTTGCAAGTGGGTGGGGAAAGATGTTGATAAGTTAGATTTCACTTTGATGTGCTGATTTATTTTTTAAATTTTCTTTGAGAAGTGCATAATATTGATCATAAGAAACTTTTTGTCCCAATAGTGGGAAACCAGGTTTGGAATTAGGAACAAGACTAAGGTTTAATAGAAAAACCTTTCTCACAGGGGAAAATAAACATTTGGGAAAGAACTTGAAATACAGACAGATCAAAATTTTAGAGTGGTCCTTTAATAAAGATGGAAGAATTACCTGCACAAAATAGTAACCATGCTCTCAGTCTGCAGCCAGGAAAATGATTAGTTATTATTGAGTTTGGAAGAATAAGAACCTTTGGCACTACAGCAGTGAAAAAATACATTTTAAAAAACCAAAAGAATACATGGAAAGCATTTTTTTTATCTAGGGAACTAGAAATAATACACCTGCAAGTATAATGAATGGCATAATATTGGCACTGCATGGGGCATTGAGCAATTTGTACCACAGTTATAGGTTCTTTCTTGCTATTAATTTGAAATAAAATAAACATTTTTTCCAAATCTTTGTTGTATTTCTGGCTCTCATTTATTGTTCACCAACTCTTTTCCTTTGTGTTTTGTCTTTGCCAGCTCTTTCTGTTTCTCTTATGTTTTTTGTCCATTCTCTTAGCTGTTTCCCTGGCTATACTCCAACTCCTTAGGTTACCTCCAAAAAAAGAAAAAAAAAAAAAAAAGAGTCCCTCATGTCCTGAACTACAAAAGCAGTCAAACGTGTACCTGAATGTGGTTTGCTTCACTGATGGGTTCTCTTTAAAAACACACTAAGTAGTAAATACTGGCTTGTAAGAGACTGTCGGGTGATCTGAGTAGCACAGGGGAATTCACTAACGTATTTCATATATTGGATGTTTATCTTTTTAAAACTCTGAATTAAGAAAAACAATCAAACACAACAGAAAAAACCCCTTGCTTCTCCTTTTTGAAATTTGTATTTTGGACTCATTCTCTTGCTCTGAGCCCTTACCTACTGTTGGTATTGTAGCTGCAATGATTTGCCTCCTCAGTTTTGACACAGATTTTGCTTTCTATTTCTAGTTCCTTCCACAGCAAGGAAACTCATTGCCTCAGTCCCCAAGTCCCCGTTACTGATTGAACTACATCTGGATGATTCCCTGTGCCCACTGCATTTGCAAGGCCCCATGCCCCACTGGCAAGTTTGCTGCAGCATTGCTACCATACATACAGTGTGAATGTATCTCCTCCGATGCTACTGCTGTGAATCAGATTGTATGAAAAAAATTGCCAGTGGTCATCCAAACTGAGTCTGCTCTTGTTAACCCTGGAATCAAGCTAGCAACATGAAAGGCAGCTCAGGTACAACGTAGTATGGGTGCTAAGCCGTTGCTGACCCAAGGCTAGTAAGTGCCAGTGAAAACTGAAAAGCAATGCCTACACTAGGCAGATGTAAATGTGGGATAACACATAGTACAGCTGGCTCGACCTCTTCTGAGCCTTTAAAGAAAGGTTTGAATCTGAATTGCTTCTTTTCCAGGTGACCGTGTCAGCTGTTGGATATGGGAAGGGAGATCAAGCACGTAGGTTTTATTTTAAAATATTTAAAAAATGAAACAAAACCAGACAAACTGTTTTGCTTTACTGAGCATTGCAAAAACAATCTTGCAGATTGGTTTTTTAATAATTCATTATTACTAATACTCTTCAGTTTGGTCACCAGGCCAAGAAAAAGCACTCTGTAGGTATTAAACCCTCAAGTATGAGATTTACAGATTAGAGTCGCTGTGCAGTTGACAGCTACATTTCAGGGCTCTGCACACTGAAAGTGCCCTGAGCCATTGTGCATTCTGGAGCTGGTAAGACTGCAGGCTTCGTCCATTTTTTGAAACCCGAGGCCATGCCATTAGCAAGTATGCTGTCAACAAAGCAGTGACTCCTAGGCAATTGCTTGGTAGGTACACACCCCATGAGGACAGCCCTAAGTACTTTCTATCTAGAGCATATGGTATTACTGAGTCAAAACATACTTGAGTTTCTAGGTCTGTGGTTGCACAGCATAGTTATTTCAGTCAATAGATAGGAAAATACGATTTTCAGAATGAGAGTCCTACTGTATTAGTCTGGTAAATCCCAGTGTTATGATACAAAAGACAAACAATGTTCTTGTTATTTCTGGAGGTTTAAGGAGATTACTCTACCCTGGGATACAATGGTACTTTTCAGCTATTAATGCTTCTAAAACTCATTGAAAGTAGTATTCAAATCCAAGAAAGATCACATTGTATTCTGCATGTATTAAACAATGTTCTGGGGCTAAATTCAAGGATACAAGTTCTTTCATTCTTAATGAAAAAAAAACAAAAGTAAAAAGGATTAGGTTAGGAGCTGTATAATATTTACTTGGGTAAATCAAGGGAACTAGAATGAAATGCTGAACAGAAAATAAAAACATTCATCTCTGGTTTTTGACATAAAACACAAAGTTCAGGCAGCTGCAGATTAGCAGGAGGAACAGTAGATAGGGAAGTTAAATATCTAAAGAATTATTTTTATGCCACCATCAGAGATTTAATTAAAAATTGGAAGCAGATTCCTTAAGGGGAAAACGGAGAAACAAGAGCTGGCATAAAAACAAAATCATAGGGCTATCTACATGGGCTGTATTCTCAGTTGCACTGGCCTGCACAAGCATATGAGGTTCCAGTGTGTCATGTGGAGGATATGGAGAGGAAAATTAGCAAGTCATTAAGGAAATGACTGGTGAGCAGTTCATGATATACTGCCAACATCAGCTTATTTGCATTGCTGAAGGTTGAAACAGGATGCTACCTGCAGCCTACATGGAGGGAAAGGGATCTACACTAATTATTAATCTATTTATACCTGTAGGCTGCAGTGTTGCTCTGACTATCATTGTTAGTGGAAAATGGAAATAAATAAAGGAGATAAAACATATATATGACAGCAAATGACAATCAAAGGCAAATTAGATTTATGACCCATTAAAATATGAGAAATATTAAAAATAACTGTAGCTATTGCTCACAAGATAGCTTTAGCAGGAGACTGGCAAATCAGTGTCTAGAAGGCAGAATATACCTCCCTTGTTTGGGTATAGTTGTTTTGTGGTGGTTTCTTTGCTCTCCTTTTGAGGTCAAAGCAAAACTGTTACAAGATTGTCTCAATCAGAAAAGCATGCACGGAGGTCTATGCGTCAGCATACGGGAAGGCTTTTGGTAGGCAACATGCGAAGAAGGCAGGTGCTGGAATTGGAAATAGTGAAAATACCTTTGATTATTTTTTAAAATCTGAAGGCTTATCTTCTGCAATAACAAAATGAAGAGCTTGACCTACCTATTGTAAGTGCTACTGCAAGGTGTCTAGAGTGACTGTAAGATTTGAAAAAGTGATGGGTTTTTTCAGTGCCTGGTGTATTGTTTAAAATTTTGATCCTGTACTTCTCACCCCAGCACATCCTCCACAAATTGTTTATTTTTATGCAGCTTAACTCCCTGACTGACTTGTAAAACAAAAAGGCGACCACTGTGGAGTCTGATACTGGCAGAGAAGGTGCATGAGAGGAGTGTAACGTTTACTGATTGCCCCTCTTCTGCAGACAGCTTATGTGTTCCTCCTCCACTTGGGAATTAATTATAGCTGTTGCTCGCATAAGGGTATCTGCGACCATTTGCTCAGCGAATACACTCATGAGGGCATCTGTGCTGATCAATAGTTAGTTAAGCACTTTGAAATGTTTTGGTCTGAAAGACACTATATAAATAAATGTAGCATATCCTTCTTCATATATCTCACAATATTTGTTCTAGGATTTGATTTGTGGAAGGTGCAGCGCGTGCTCTTGCAGGGTTGGATTCTTCAGCCTGTAGCACCAATATCTGGACATGGATGAGGATTTACTGGAAATACTATGTACTTCGGAGAAAAATCTATTTAATAGGACTTTTGCTCATGCCAGGAAGGGATGAATTTGTCCCACTTGCTTTTATGCATAATACTTGTAATTATGGCATCTTTATTTAATTTTTCGCCCATGACTCTCCCACTTTTTAAAGAGAGACAGTGTGTGGGCTATCTCCAGGTTCTAGGACATCCCAAGTTCTGCAGCAACTCCACGAACGTTCCCTCACTTAAAAGATAACTGATACCCAAGAGGCCTTTTGATCCCTTATTTCAGCTTGCTACAGGCCATTCTCTGCAGAATCATTTTGTGACCTCTGTCACTGGTCCCTGCAGGGCTGTAAGTTTCTTATGATTGTTTCACCGTGTCAGCTGCTTTTTCTGCAGCAGTCAAACTGGCTATAGCATTTCTTTTCCTGGAGTTAGCATACTTCCGCACCCATATAGTTGTTTCCCTTGTGTCCTATTGAGACTTTTCTATTAACTGTGCCTTAGAATTTTAATGTTCAAGCCTGTTTCCTGATTTAGGTAAGTCTCAGTTAACCAATTATATCATATTTCTCCTTACACACATGCGGTGCAATTTCAGGTCTCTGCTTTGCATTGCCTTTAGGTCTGCCTAGACTTCTCTCATGTGAGATAGGATTGCAAAATTTTCCTGGCCAGTTTTGTTAGCAGTGTCTTCATTATTTGAGTTCTTCTGGATCCTCTCAATGAATGTAACTATAAGATGCTGTGCTCACTGGCCAGAGGGAACCATAAAAAGCACTTGAGTGTTTGAATCCAGCCAGATGTCTCTGTGAGTTAGTAGCATGCACAGTCAAAAGGGTTACTGGCTAGCATGTAGCCATATTTAATGTTTTAAAAGGGCCTACGGGAAACCAGTTCAAATTACTTACATGAGCTCTACTTTTAGGCCACCAAGGAAATGGGAGTGTGTCTAGTTCAGCTCTGGGGTTCATGGGCACACATATTATTCCCACAGGGCCGATAGTACAAAAAATGCACACACTTGGTCACACCTGCTGCCACATTGCTCTGTAGTCCCCGGGGTGGAGCGGGGAATGATTGTGTGGCACCATGCTATTTGAATTTTACACCCGCCTTTACCACAGAGTTTCTACATGATTGGTGGCCTCCTGAGAATGTGTCTCTGTGGCTAAAGGAAAAAAGTGTACTGCCAAAGAAAACATAGGTATAATTATGCCCTGAGTTGGTATGAAT
Organism: Aptenodytes patagonicus; assembly: GCF_965638725.1. NCBI lineage: Eukaryota > Metazoa > Chordata > Aves > Sphenisciformes > Spheniscidae > Aptenodytes > Aptenodytes patagonicus. Next base: position 15,902,218 of record NC_134952.1, on the reverse strand, counting down.
AGCCTGAGAAAGACATGCAGAACCTTCTGCCCTTGCAAAATTCTCTTATATATTTGGGGGATTTTCCCTATTATTTCACAAGTCAACACAGCTGCTAAGTTCCAGATTTCTTTTCTCATGAAGTCCACTAAAAAGCATTCACTGGGGAGGAGCATTAAGTGTTTTCTCCTTTCCCTGAGAAAATGATGCCAGGATGCTAAACAGAGCTGTGGCAGCTGTGCTTGCTCCCTGTGTCATCCCTGTTGCGCTGCTCTGGCCCAGGAGGTGAGCAAGACTCCAGGAAGGGCTGACATTCATGACAGCGGGATCTTCTCTCATCTATTATGAAAAATATCAAGGGAATAACCAAAACTGCACCAAAAGCATCTTCAAATTCCGATACTACCTCTTCGTCTGAGTTTCTGAAATACACAGGCACAGTTCAGCTGCTTTGGCCAAAGCTTTTCAGCTTGATGAGCATCCCTGGTTGACCAGTTTGTGACACTTTGAAGCAGCCTGGTCTTATTTTCAGAAACTGCATAGGGTTCATCGGAGTCCTTTAGAATACCTAATATTACATATTTTAGTTTTCTGGGATTGTTATGTATGGATAAACTTTCCAGTTTTTATGCTTATCAGTTATAATTGGATATTGGCAGGCATGTGCTTTATCAACATGGTTAAACTTGTAAAACTTTTTTTCAAATGTACAGTAGAATTGTGGAAACTGCAAATGCAGCTCATTGTGCTCCATTAGAGAGAGAAGAATTTCACAGCTAAGCATTTTTGCACTTGCTTAGTGAAGAAAGCTGTAGGTGTTGAAATTCTTTAGAGAAAATCCAGGTACACAATCATTATTAAAGTGCCTAACAGTATCAATCTCTCTTTTAATTGCTGTTATTCAAGGTAGTTTTCAAACTGCCTCTCAATGTCAAACCATTTTCCAGAGATATTGACAAATGGAAGTAATATTATTTAAGGTCATAACTTCTGTCAAAATGAATTCCATATGTCATTAGCTCAGGATTCATTTATGTCAGAGGAAGGGTCTGATCCTGCAAGTCTTGTATACCAACTATAGACTTATTTCAGATGGGAATTTTTGGTGGCCGAGTGACATGAAGACCAAAACTTAAAGAGTTAATAATACACAATCTCAAAATGAACGCTATGATCAGTCAGGGTTAAAGCATCTTCTCCTGGTTTCTGACCTAATGTTTTACTTCAGCCTATAGTAGCCATAGGTAACACTCAAAATAAATCACATTAACAGGTTCCCCAAAAGCGGTCAAATTACACGATTACTTAAGAAAACCCCTGGGTACATGTGTGCGTATTATGCGCTGTATCAATGCAAAAAGACAGCAAGCAAGACTAAAAAAGGCATACTTTTTATTTTGCCAATGAATCTGTTGCACTTTGCAATGTTTAAGTGGGCTTATACAACATAAACATTTGGGACATTTAACATATAGAGCTCAAATAAAAATGACACGCAGATCGTTCACTTCTGAAGCTGCCTTGTGTTCAGTTATTGGAACACTCCATCCCTGTGGTTTCCGAAATATTATAAGTATATATTCCAGATTAAACTTTCTATTTTCCTCAAGGTAGTGCTGCTTTTCAGCCCTCAATGGCTTGGTTTTTGCCTAAAGAATCAGGTCCTATCAGCAAAATCAAAGGCGATTACACAGCTCAGTAGTCATTTAGGATTTCTGTGGCTCAATTAAGCATGTATAGCATGCCACAGCCACTGAGACTCTGTTTATTCAGTGAAAGTGCTCTGTAATTTATTTAAAATAATCCATCTTTAACAAATAAAGAGGCCATTGACTGGCCATCGCTGCAGGCATCCATTTAAATGCTGCCTTCTTGATGGTCTGTTTTGCTGGTTTAAGTTAAATACCTGACAAAAGTGATTCAGTTTTTTGGAAATAAGATTTGTATGCATGATGTTTATTTTCTTTTACACCAGTAATCAGTTAGAACTTCTTTTTAACAGATTGACCATTAAAAATGATTAATGCTATTAACTCTGATAATAACAGATTGTGACTGCCAGCTCTGTGTGTGTGTGTGTGAGAGAGAGAGAGAGAGAGAGAGTGCATGTGTGTGTTTAAAACTGCTCAGGAATTGTGTCTTTATGACACTTCGCTAATCATGTTAGACTTATTACTGTATACATATATTGAAAATTAGATTAGATGACTACAGCTAGTGACAAAAACTCTTTTCTTTCTCAACATGCAGCTTGCTTTTTTTTTTCTTTTCCCACTTGACTATTTCAGAAATGAGTCATTCATCTAAGCAACACCAGCAAGCTGCCATAAAGACTTGCCAGTACTAGTGGATCTTCTCTGAGCATCAAAAGATTGCAGTATAAGTTCCTGGTAAGTGCCGTTACTTGTTGCACTGGAACATGACCAGCTCAGAAGAAGCTTTTTCTCTGTAACGAGAAACAGCCATTAAAATCCGTCTTGGGAATAGGGCAAAGTATAGTGCTAAATTTCCAGTGGAAAGGCAATAGAGAAGGCTATTGGTTAAAGGACTGCTTCTTAGGGTTAAGGATAAATAAAACTCTGGTAGCCACAATGGCACCTCCTGTCCAGCAGCCACACAGTATAGCTGTGTCTTGTCCTCTTTTCAGACTTAAAAAAGAAAAACAACCCACCAAGAACAACATCAACCTTAGAGGAGGTGAAACTAAGCTGTTTGTGTTATTGAATAATGGCTTTTTAATGGTAGTTAAACAGAATCATGGACAGCACTCAATATTTCTTTATGTAAGCATCTAAAGAGAATATGTAACATGTTCACAGAAGAATTTCCAAGTCAGAGCAGCACATGTGCTTTGTTGCAGTAAGCTTATTCTCACACTATTTACTCTTTTTATTTTTCTTATAGAAGCCTTGTTAATAGTTCATTTGTACCTGCTTAGATGAGAATAATTTTTCAATGCATGTTGTTTGAAGAATGGCTAATTCTATTTTAAACATGAAAATTTATTCCAGAGCCCTAGAGACTGTAACACATTTATAGTCATTTAGGTTGTCATGTTTTCACATGGAGCTCTGTGGTACCTATAGATGAAGAATGCAGCTAGCTTCATTCCCCATTTCACTTATACAGGACAATCTAGTTAGTGCCTGCACATCTGGAATGAAGACAAAGAAATAGAGATTCCATCTAGCATGAGACATTAATGCACATACTAATTTGCCCTTAATTTTAATAGTTAATAGCAGGCATAGGACTGGAGTCATGGAAGAGCAGTGAAAACTACCTTATAGCTTCAGAGATGGCCTAAGTCAAACTTGAAAATGCTTTTATAAGGAGTTCTAATTTATCTTTAGTTCAGTGTTTTGTCATGTCTTTTAAAATGGTTTGCTGGACTTTGCCAATCCTGATATTCAGGCACTATCTTGTGTTCAACATGCAGTTGAGGAAATGATCATATTTTCAGACGTTAGCTCAACCAGCATGGCAACAGCACAAGCCAAAACACTAGCTCCTCAGTTAGGACTCATGATTGTACTGACGATTGTGATTAAGTTTTAGCTGTACAGATAAACCTGAGGCAGCAGGATCTTATTGTCACTAGGGTTAGATAGTAGAGGAAACAATCACATATTCTACGTCCAAGTGTTTTGTGATAATTTTTCCTTCCGCATTTGGGGAATTTCACTTTTCTATTATAATTGCTGGATGATGATATTGAGTCAAGTTCTAACTCATCACTGAGGGGTTTTGGTAATTTTAAGGCAACCATGACGTATTACAGCTCCTAAGGCCTTACAGTAGAGTCTAGGATCCTGCACTGAACATCTAACTCCCTGTTCAACTCTTGGGCAACGCTCTCTATGACTATCTGAAAGGAGGTTGTAGCGAGGTGGGTGTTGGTCTCTTTTCCCAAGTAACTAGCAATAGGATGAGAGGAAACAGCCTCAAGTTGCTCCAGGGGTGGTTTAGATTGGACATTAAGGAAAATTTCTTCACTGAAAAGGTTGTCAAGCATTGGAACAGGCTGCCCAGGGAAGTGGTAGAGTTACCATCCCTGGAGGTATTTAAAAGATGTGTAGGTGTGGCACTTAGGGACATGGTTTAGTGGTGGACTTGGTAGTGTTAGTTTTACGGCTAGACTCTATGATCTTAATGGTCTTTTCCAAGCTAAATGATTCTATGATTCTATGATTCTATGAAATACCTGAGAATGAAATCTCCATCTCATCAGTGGACACAGAGGATATGCAACAAGAAACTTGGAGGGGAAGGGTAGCCTGAAATCCTGTCTTGCTGTAACACAAAGGTGTCTTACTCAGGGCTACAAATAGGTATCTGGTCCTCTTCTTAGTGTCTCCTTTAAAAAAAAAAAAAGCAGCAGCAGCCTTCTTTCTAGGGCATTTGCCTAGAAAAATGTTAGTTTGTGCCCAGTGCTCTCTTCTGCCTTGGAGGGTACCAACCCAAATTTCCTATCCCACCCTGGAGGGTGTCCTGGTCAAGAAGCATGTGTGGATGGGATCTGAATCCTGGTCAAGCTGAGGCAGGAAGCAGCCATGCAGCTCTTCAGTTTGGAGGATGTGTAAGACAGACCTCCACTCACTTTGAAAACTTCCAGGTCACGCAGGGGTGCAACTGGAATATTTAGGTGCCTCCAGGATTAGAAGCAAGCTGAGCCTGTTCAGTTCAATTTAGGATTTAGGTACTGGATTCCTGCTTTGTGTAAACTACTCTTTGATCTCAAAGGCCACTGGCATGGAAATGTTTCCTCCAAGGTTTAGCACAAGGAGAAACTGAGGTACCAGATATTGAATTAATTGCCTAAGGTCACACAAGGCAATGGGGGAAACACGGGAAAAAAAAAAAATTACCTAACTCCAAGCCTCATGTCCAATGTGTGGGATGATGTTGCTATCCTGAATGGGATCTTTCTTTGGGTGATGAAATGTAGCACCCCGAGAAAAGGTAAGAAGACGTTAAGAACACAGATTTCCTTTGCACTTATAATTCAGAATGTTACTTTTCATTCATCGTGGTGCAAATATATTACCTTGGTGAGAAACCAAGGAGAACAGGGACCATAGAGCAGGAGCAAGCCTGTGGGTATACGTGGGGAAGAGAAACAGAAATTATGCTGTATGAGGCATTGGAGGACTTCCAAGTATTTTTATTCATTATTACTATTTTTATGTGAAATGGAACAGCCTTCCAGGCCTGGCTGGTTTGCCTCAGGCAGGGATTTTGGCAAGTTCTAGTCCAAATCCATGTTTGAGTGTGTGTGTGCGTATGTGTGCAGGGTGCTTGCATGAGGTCCAGAATGTGCAGCTTTTTATTTGCTACTGCTCACATGTACCTATTCCACCCTCTCCTGTCAGTGCAACCAGCCTTTTATTTAGTCATATGACCTTCAACTCCCAAACTTACTTGTGTTTTTAGAAGGGAATTCATTGGATAGACCTTTTTTTATTGAAACACATGTAAAAATACCAAACGAAGTGATTAAAGGACATTTTAAAACTGAAAGAGTTTTTTATCTGAAAATATGAAAACTTGTTTTATTACATTAGCTAGGGCAAAAGTACTGATTTTTTAAAAATTTGTTAACATTTCATTTGGGTTTATGATACTTAGAAAAAAGCAAGAATAAATGTTTCTGTGACACATTAAATGAATTTAATTTAACAGAAAATATTATTGAAAGATCTTTTCAGAAATCAGTCCAAACTGTGGTTTGATAGCCATTGTGTGTAAGCACATTAATTACTGAGATCTTTCAGGAAAATAATATTTGATCTTGTACATAAATTGATTGAATATTTTAATTTGCTGGATGCTACTTGCTTAGTGGTTTGTGACAACATATTACTCCCATCATAAAACTTTAGAGGTACTTAAGGTTTACTGGTACATTCCTTGTCTGTTAGCAAACCATAGTAATATGTCATCTACATTGTTTTGCAGAAGGGCATGAAATGGAACAGGTAGGTTTTATGTTTTCAGTGGCTTCTCATAAAGTGAGGGAGAGAAGGGAATCTCCTTTCGTTAGTCGTGTTTTAGAAGCAAGAAACAACTGGAGAAGGTTTTACCCAGCTGTACAGGCTTGACCTTGACTTTGAGCTGTAGTTTACTGTTGTTTTGATGTTAATGGCAAGTGGATTTTAATCAACACATGCTCTAGGCACTGTATTTAAAATAGTATCTTAAAATGATATTCACCCATAAGCAGAACTCCAGCCCAAGAGCTGTGTAGCACTTACGTCCCCAGTCTGACTGAAAGAAATAACTGCAACTTTTGGTGAAATAAGCTCACAATAACTCAGTACAAATTTCACAGTTACTTTCTTTTTGTGATGAGAAGGGAATAAACATATAATTCCAGGAAGTGTGATCCAAATGCAAGAGAATGAAAACCAGAGGCTGCCTTGCTGACGGGCTGGGGCGCTTTGGATGAAGGGCTCTTCAGATCTGCCCCAGGCGGGAGAGGTGGGTGGAGGATGCAGCTGACCTCGGGATGAATTGGGAGCTCTGCTTTGGCCATGGTTTGTGGCGTGAAAACCCTGTGTATTTAGGACCCTGGTCTTACCAAGTACCAGTTGCTCCAGTCAGGCTTCACATGTGGCAAGCAATGGCACTGGGGTCTCTGTCAGCACAGGGACTTGCTGGTGTGAGTAAAGCACAGTGCTGAGCACCTGCGGCTGGTGAAGACAAATTCCTCCACCTTCCAGCTGCCTTCCAGGCAGCTTTGTGTGATACCGTGTGGCAAAGCAGTTGAGAACCAGTAGGAATGCACTACAGGAGCTTATTTCAGTAATTTAAAAAAACTACAAGTGAATTGCTACAAAGATTTAGGAGTTCTTGTGTGGGCTGTCCATATAAAACATAGCAACATAAGGAGCATAGAAGTCATCTTACTATAACAGTCTCTAAAGCACTTTTCTCTGTAGCAACCCACAAATAAAGACCAGATTTAATAAGAGAAAATACATCTGGTTTTTTTGCATTGCAGAAGCCCAGTGGAGATCCTTGGGATTTAGCCGTATGAATTAGTTTGCTAGGGCTTCTACAGAGTTTCTAACTGAGGTGCCTGGAGTGCAATACCCAGATGGAGCCGTTCATGTACACAAGGCAAAGGAAAATGGAGTGTGATGGTAGTAAGGCAATTTCTACTGTCTTTACTTTTTCCCAGTATTTGCAAACCAGGCATGCTTTAATAATATTTAGGGAAGAGCTGATTTGTGAAGCAAATAGCTCAAGGTCTAGTGGTTTGATTAGCCACATGTTTCTTCTGAAAACAAAGCATATCACATGTAAAGGGAGCCTGGAATAAATTATCTTAACTCCATCAATAACTTCAGTGGAAGATCTGTCCCACTGTGTATTTCCACATCTTCTGGGGAGCCATTTAAGATGCATGGCTATGGAAGCTTAAGACAGTGTTGCAAACTTGTACATGCCTAATTACCCAACAGTGGTATTAGTTTTAATAGGAGAGTAAATTACAAGAAGTTATTGGGTTTTTCAAATATAAATATCATCATTATGAGAAAGGCAGGACATACAGCATTTGTGCTTGCTATCACACTATTTATCACTAAATAAACAAGGGTTAAAGTAACACAAAAAGCATGGTGAGAAAACAGGTAGTTAACTTAAATCTGATTTTAACAAAAACTGTCACCAATGAGTTGCTTAGGGCTTCTCATAGAAGGGTGTTTTGGAAGGAAGGGCACTTTCTTTCTCTCTCTCAAAACCCTACTGCCAGCCATCTGTTGATAATTATTGTCCAGTCTCTGCTGAGAACTTGTGATATTTAATATTTCCTCACCACTTGAACAAATAAGCGATAATAACTGCAAGGTACTTGACCGCAGGAGTAGAAAGGCATATAGCATGAAAGAGTCAGTGTACACCTTGGTTTTTGAAAACAACTCAGTTTTCTATTTGTGATAAAGATAAATCTGAGTTCTTGAGAACTTGGAAAATATGTGAGTTGCACAGTGTCTCTGGAAAAAAAATATTTTTTTAAAATGACAGTTATCAGAAAGCTTAAAAACTGTCCATTCCTGTTTGTGTTTCTTATTTTTTTTAATTTATGTTATCCTTTCTCATAGAAAATGTTGGGCCATCTATTTATTTGTGTATTGAATATTTAGGGCAGGTAAGCTGAAGACATCTCAATTTTTTTCAACATTTAGTCTTTTAAATTGTCAACATTTTTATAGTTATATTGAACCCTATGTAGTAGGAGTGATGGAGAGCAGAGACCATTACATCTAGTTTAGAAATGGTCTCTGAACTTGTACAAGATGATGTCTGTAATTGCTGTTCTAACTTTCTTTTGCTTTCTTCAATTATATTAATAATAAATACTAATAAACCATGCTTTTAATCCAAGTACTTGGAGCTTTACAAATAATTACTATCTAAACTTCACGACATCCATGATGTGATAGCTTCTAAGCTTATTTTAAAGATGGTCTGACAACAATATGTTTGTGTTTAAGCTTTCACAGTCTGATGTTTCACTGTCTCTGGAATGACATTGCTCCAAGATTTTCCAAGGTTGTTTATGGACCCACAACTTCAGAACTCTTCTGGTCCCAGCATTTTGAAAAGCTGTTCCTTATCAAAGCACCACAGACAGAGCATACTGAGCTGATAGCAATAAAAAGTGCTCGTTGCTTTTGAATATGTAGCTTTGGATGATTTGTCTAAAATCTCAGCAGGCCTTATCCATTAGAATATATGTTTTATGATTATTTTTTGCTTATCGGTTTTGCTTTTTTCCAGAGGATTCAGTAGATACAAGCCTGAGTGCCTTCACATGAAAGCTGCTGAAGTTTGTAGGAAGTCTTGGCTGCAGCTACCTCCAACTCTAAGATGGTTTTCCGAGCAGCTGCTCTGGAGCCTTTCCCTGCTCACCCTCACCTCCACCGCCTGTGCACAGGCTGATCTCCCTGACCCCATGTACAAACGGCAGAGCAAAAAAAAAAATCACAGGAATGCTGATTTTTAATCCTTAGTTGAGTATGCATTTCATACAGTTGCCAGGTGCTAGTACTAAACCCCCTCTCCCCAATAAACCTTTAAATTTTATGGGTGTTTCATTATCAAATTGAAAATAAAACCACTGAACAGGAAATAGTAATTCTTAAAGGTTCATGCAAAATCAATTATATTATCCCTTGATAATGAAAAAGGAACCACAGGTCCCTGATACAGGGTAAGTTTCTTAACAGATACAAAAAGTACAGCACTTCTTTTAAAGGCATTTATTAGCTAATGTGATTCTTGAATGTTGTTTGCATCACTGAACCTTCACTTTCCTTTTATAATTCTTTTTCTTACTGCTTTAAAAAGATGAACAAACACCAAAGAGCCAACAAAACCCCAAAGCTACCTGTTGGTCATAGATTACCTAATTTTTTGTATATCTGTTTTCTTTGATTGTCCTGGAAGAACAAAAGTGAAAGGTTCCTGGGACATTATGAAAAACATCACAATAAAATAAATAGGAATAAGATAGGGGGATGGTTAGAACACGAGAGACTGGTTTCAGTCCATGCTACCTTTTCTTTTTGCTTTTGGAATGTAACAAATATTAACTGCTACTGCTCTGCTGTACTTCATTACATAAATATTTGTGTAAATTCACACTGTGAATATATGAAGTGCTTTGATGGGTAAAGAGGAGAGTTTCCCCATGTGCTGGTTTCTTCTTTATGTGAAGAAACAACGCTGTACACACTGACTGAACTTTCACACTCATGCTGTTCAACATCAGCTTGAGTTCTCAGTTCTCTTTTTTCCTGCTTTGTAACTGGTTTACTTACCAAAACCAGCTTTGTTGCAAAACAGCAATTCCCAAGTAAGTCCTCCAAGCCAGCACTACAGAATTGAAACTATTTTTTTTTTTTTTAAATGAACTGCTGATCTGGAGACCTTTCTATGCCCCACCTCCTTTATAAGATTAATTAATATACCATGCGACATTCAAAGAAACTGTACATGTTGCCACCTGTGGCGTCTCTAACCCCTCAAAGAAAAGAGCGTTTAGATCTGGGGAATTTTTAGTACTCCACTATGCTCTGCTTCTAGCAATGAGTGTTACTTTTTTTTCCTGCCGTCAGTTTTGCAAATGTGCTAGTGGCAATATGCATGCAGAAATCAACAGGGAATTTTGTATTAAATAAAGTATTTGATTATAGTTGTACATATACTGACTCTGTCCCTCTGCCCCAACAGTGATGTTAGTATGTCTTAGGTATCAATGCAATAAGCAAGGCCTTTCCTCTGTTGTATAAATGTTGTAGACATGGTAGTTAAGGATGTTAGAGAAGCATGGCACATAGAAAGAGGAAATATTGGCATAATAAAAGATGTCACCTCCCCCTGCAAGCCTTGTTTCTTTATTATATACATTGACAGAGACAAGAACTTTCTTTAGATCACTGTTATGTGTTGTTGATTCCAGGTCCACTTGTAACATCAAAAAAAAAGGGCTATGGGTCTGGAATACAGGTTTCCCTCATTAGGAAAAAAAAAAAAAAAGAAAAACAAGAAAACAAGAAAAAAAAAAGAAAAAAGTAGACCTGTATTGTCTTTATAGTGTTATCTTTCACTCGGCATTAACCCAGGTGAGCTAGTCATTATGAAAAAGTACTTAAAAGATTTGGTCTTGCTTTCCGCTAATATATTTTCTTTCAGCAGTTCATAGTTTTTATAACTTTATTCACTCATTGGAGTAGTTTAGGAGGCATATCAGTCATGTCGTATTAGGCATCTCTCAGCTTCACAGCCTAATCTTTATACAGGGAACAAAATTTTGAAAAAATTGGTATATTAGTTTATATTTTAAAACTAAGAGGATAGGAATAAAGGATCTTTGTTTCATAATTGTTTTGTCCTAGGTTTGTAAAAGTCCATATGCTGCAAAGCACCGTGATGTGGACTGGAGTTATTGATATCTCGATTTTAAAATAGTTTAACAATGAAAACAGTTGGGATCTTTCATGACTATTAAGATGAGAGTCAGATGTAATGGCTACATAACAGACTATTGGAATTGTGAGTGTATTTTGAAAATCCGTTGTGACTTTAAAAAAAAATTGAAAATACAAAGTGGTGACTGACAAATATTCCAGTCAGATCTAGAAAGTAGCAAAAAATTTCAGTTTTTCTCAACAAGTATTTCATGGTTTTGGTTAAAATAAAACAAATTAAAAGTTTTGATGCAAATTAGCCGTATAGAATACCTTGCTGTACATCTCTAATGGTCCGTGTCTTTGTGCTGCAGAGTAGCCAGCATTGCCAGGTTTGATGGTTGTTATGGACGTAGAATCCAGTATTTGATGGAATGACATAGCTGTATCTGGAATTAGATATGTCACAAGTATTAAGGGCTTCAGCTCATAGCATTCATCCTCAAGTTCAGGCTAATTATATTTTGTTCCCCAGGAATTAAATCTTTTTTTTTTTTTCCCCCTTGAATTTGAATATTTGGTCAAATTGAAAGAGGCAGCTCATCTGTCGAAATGGTATTGTTTTTGAAGATACTGATAGCACTTCCTATGCACTTTCCCAGACTTCTAATTACAATATCTTGTTTATAAAGGGAAACTCAGAGTGTTTGAGACAAAAATTTATCTAGTAGTCTGCCTTAATTCTCTTTAATTCAGATGCATTTGACTGTATTGTGTCCACAATTTCGAGCACCAAGCCTACAAAAGTATGTTTCCAAGCACAGTTTGCATTTAATTAGTGAAATTCCACAATTTAGGAAAATCTGGACTTTTTACTATTACAGACCATGCTCACAACCTCTCACGATTTTTAGCCCTGACTGGCTGATGTCTGTACTGTGAAACCTGGAGTGCTTCCACCTCTTGGTGAAGAAGTCTGTCCTGTTCCCTCATGACTTACAGGAATTGAGTTCTTGACTTCATGGAAAGCAAACTCAAGTAGAGTGGCCAACAGGGGGTCACTGATGTCTCTAAGGGTCCCTGATGGGATCAAGCAGGGAATAGAAAAGTGGGACATGCTGTGGGAGAAATATTATACAGGTTAGATATTGCTATAGTTCCTGTGGCCAGGTGTGGAAAAGTAGTCCTGTGATAGCTCTCATGTCATCCAATGTGTTTATGTGGTGGGTTGACCCTGGCCAGCAGCCAAGTACCCACACAGCCGCTCACTTACTCCCTACCTCCCAGCAGGATGAGTGGGAGAATAGGTAGAGAAAAGGCAAGAAAACTTGTGAGTCAAGATAAAGACAGGTTAATAAGTGAAGGAAAGAGGAAACCCCCCCCACAAATGACACAAAGGCAATCATTTGCCACCTCCCATAAACAGACTAGTGCCCAGACATTCTGTAAACGATGGCTACCTTGGAAGACAAAATCCTCCACCTTCTGCTCTCCCAGTTTTATTGCTAAGCATGACATTACACAGTCTGGACTAGCCCATTTGTTCAATTTGGGTCAGCATATCTGGCTGTGTCCACTCTCAGTCTCTTGTGCACCCCCAGCCCACTTGCTGGACAGGGCATGGGAAGAGTGGGAAAAAGAGAAAGCCTTGGTGCTGTGCAAGCACTGTTCAGCAATAGCCAAAATGCTGGTATGATATCAATACTGTTTTAGTCATAGGTCCAAAACACAGCACCATACAGGCTGCTATGAAGAAAGTTAACTCCATCCCAGACAGACACAGTACAGGTCACCTGGAATTCAGGGACCAGCTGAGGCAGGTATGTCAGATTGCCCAGCTCTGAGTTACTCCTGCATAACCAGGGAACACTGAAGACACTGTGAAGATAGATTTAGGTTTGCAAAATCCATTATAGCAAAATAAAAATCTCCTTAGATATTCCCTTGAGGAAACTAGTATTCTGTGCTTTGAGCTAGGATTGAAAAGTGAGTAGTAAATAAGAGAAAGATTAAATACAATTTTGAATAATTACATATTCAAGCTCTACCATCCAAATGTGTACTTAGTCAGTTCAGGTTCTCTGAAAAAGGAGTATTCAATTAAATAAGTAGGGGGCGATACAATATTTATATAATCAACTTGATTCTGCATTTTCTAACTTCAGGGTGTTCAATTTTCAGCCTTTTCAATATTATTTCAAGTCAACTTTTGTTTGTGTAATACTTATCCTTACAAGGACATCGGGTAGCTTGATATAAATTAAATTTCTTTAGAAATTCTGATAAGCTTGGGTGAAATTAGTGGGTTTAGAATGAAAACTGTTTCCATAGCAGGAGATAGACATGCAGACATATATTTACATGTCAAGACAAATCTGATTAAATAGTGCAACTTTGGTGTTTTAAGAGAAATATTAATGCTTCTCAATATCCTGCTAGAAAGACAACTAGTGTTCTTTTCAGCAGGAAAATTATTAGGGAATAATTCCAACATTTTACACCACATGTGAATTTGTTTATTCCTCTGTCTTAATTAGTTGGATGACGGAATGTGTCAGCTTCTAATACAACTGCTAATCTTTTCGAGGCTAATTGAGGATCATTATCTGCCTAAATCAAATTATGAGCAAATGCTTCTAAAATAGCATACTAGTCTCTAAAATTCCCAGATGAGAAGGGCCATTTTAACATTCATTCTAAGTAGTTTCACATTTTAGCTAGAAGGAAAGTTTAAAAAACCCGAATGACTCAAGAATCAATCTAGTATGGAGTGTAATCAAACAGCAGGGCGGCCTCAGAGGCATCCATCAACAGAAACAACCAGCTATCACCACTACATTCATTTTAGAAGCCAACCCACAAGTCTAGGTGTTACTGCTGGAAAATATATAATGCAGCTTCACATCAGGATCCTAGAGCTGCCAAGCATATCTCCAGAGTAACTTTAACAGTGATTACACTTGATGAAGGAGGTAGAGGAAGTATAATCATGTGCCAGCAGCACCAGGAGGATAAGGCAAATATTGAAGTTAAAGTACGTTTATGTGAATTCTTATTCTGTCATTAGACAGCAGTTTTTCATAGGATGAGCTTTGCCTACAAAAGTCTCAGGTGTTTCCGCTTAGTGCTGGTCTCTTTTTGTAAATATATAGACTTTTAATTACAACAAGTAGGCTAGCTAACGAGGAAATGTTTGAAAACACTGAAGACAGTAAATCCCATAATCATGAATTGCTTCTATGATACCATGCTAGCCTCTAAAATTCCCAAATGAGAAGGGCTATTTTAACATGCATAAGTAGTTTCACATTTTTGTTGGAAAGAGAAGTCAAACTTGTGACAAAGTAAGAACTCAGCTCAGGACGGAGGAGGAGTGTTGTAGGCTGCAGTCCTAAAGATTGTGGTATTGTAATAGTCAATACTGACCAAAGAAATGTACTTTATTCTTGTATTTTATTTCAGTTATCTAGTGCTTGAAGTGAACACCCAGTCCACTGCAATCACAGCCAGCAAACAGATGTCTAGCCCAGAAGAGTCTACAAAGCAGTTCCATATGTTTCCACTCTTCAGAATTCACATTAAAAGAACAAGCTGGAACTTATTAAAGAATTTCTGCCCAATTTTACCTTTCTATCACAATATATGAAATCCATACTTGTGCGGGCAGCCAAACCAAACCCTATTCTCTTATTCAGGCCTACTTCAATGCTTAAGTAGCCTTCCTGATGGTGTTCTGTGGTGAAATACCTCTCTATCTATAGACTGCATGCTAAGCATGAGAGTTTTTGCCAAAGTGCCTCTTTTTAACCTGTTCTGAGTTGGCATTGAAAGACTCCTTAGTAGGAACATAGCCCTGAATCAGGAGAAAAACACTGTCCTGGAAAGAAAGTGAGGGGGAAGCCTTCTAAGAAATGAAGCTGTGCTACTTTTAATGCTGGCTGCATAAACAAACCCATCTAAATCTGAATAAATGACCCTGCCTTGCAAGCAGAGTTTCTCAGAGGGATACCATTTGTTCTCCATTAAAAACAATGGCTCAATGATCACAGCTAAATATTGTGGCCAAAGAATTAAGCTTTCTTCATGTCTGAATTTAAGCATGGATGGAGATGTAATTTCCCTTTTTTTTCTTTTTTAAAGAAAATAAGTTTATTTTGTGGTAGGGATGGTCTTTTTCTTCTGTGCTGGAACAAACCCTAGCACAATGGGGGTGTTGAATCATGACAAAGCCTACTGTAATACCAATAGTGTGTGCAATAATTTTTCTGGAAGAAGAGTGTAAAAATAAATCTGTAAAAATCCCATTTATGAAAAAAAATTTCAGCTTGTGTATAAGAAAAGCGAAAATTAAATAATTCATAACAAAGAATTCTACATAGAACTAGCAGAGAAAGATGAGATTCTTCTGTCTACTGGAGAGGAAAAAACAGTTTCAAAGAGAGAGAGAGAAACCCTCTGCTGCAACTGACATACTGAGAATGCATAGCCTCCCTTTTAGGGCTTCAGATAGAGGAATAGCTTTGAATAAACCTGGAATGTCTTAATCAATTTTAGTGAATTTACTCAGTTAAAGATAATACAGAAAAGAGCTGTTTGACCCTACATCACCTTGCTGTCCTCCTTGGTCTGAGTGATTCTGTGGTCAAAAAAAGAAAATTTTAGAAACTACTTTTTGGAAACCTCTGAGTTAAAGAACAGGATCAGGCCACAGCTATATTGATTGATCAGTCTTCCAGCATTTTCCCAAAGCACAAGAAGACTGTTCACCTCCAGTGAAGTGCTCTTATGGAGGTAATGTTTATGTCTTCCCAGATATAAGTTTTCCTTGGTCTTTTGACTTGGTCCTGCATTTTCCTAGTCTTAGTTCATCAGTGAAACTGCAGCATGTATATATACCAGGATGTGAGTTTAAAGGCATTAAGCTCACAGGGCAGGTTGCAGTCTAATCCTTTGGAGAACTTGTTTTGCATGTAGAGACACACATGCAGTCAAGTTTTAATGAGGGCAATAAATGGATAACCTCTGATCTCAGCTAGAGTAAATATTTTCACACTACTGAAACATCTGCTGATTGCAGAAAAGTATGATGTCATAGCCACTCTCTTCCCAAAATAGTTTTTAGAGGTTGCACAATGCTACTATCTGCTTTTTTTTCCCAATATGCTATGTATTCATCCCACTGATGGAAATGTAGACATTAGCAAGTTAATAGGAAACATAAGAAATCCAGAATTCAGCAGTCTGTCTTGCATACCTGCCCAGCTCCTAATGAAGTTAGGATGATAGATTACATGTGTATATGACAAAAAAGAATAGCACTCACTGCTTCTTCAATCATTATTCTAACTAACTATTGTATATTGTACCTGAAATTAGCTAAATACTGGGCCTGAATTTGCTTCCATAGAGGTAATTTCAGTGTACGGATAGTGCATTGTAGACACAGTTTGCCCCTACAGCTAGTGTAATTTATTCATGGGTGGATTGGTTATGCATGTTTAAGTAGACTATTACAATACAGAATTAACCTTTATCCTGTACTTTTGTTAAAGCTGAGAAAACTGTTGTTTTGGTGTGCTAGAACCATGAACAAAGGAAACAGTTTCTCTGAAACTCAGTTTTCTGGTTCAGTACTTTGACAGTAAATATGGAAGTAAGACGCAAATCTTCCCCAGCTCAAACACATGTGGCATGTTATTGATACAGAACAGAAATGTATCTCCAAGTAGACATGACAGAAACCAAGGCTGTAGCCAGCATTCATGGGAACTGAGACATGATGTAATCTCAGACAAGGTCACCAGTGTAAAAATGCTCTCTCTATTTATTTTTAAGATCTTTCTATAGCTGCTGATCGTAGAAGGAAGCTGCTTCTCAGAATGCTACACATCTGAATGAGGTTTCTGATATGCTGTTTGAGACTTGCTGTTTTTCTTGAGTCTCTGTTTAAGCCTCTGTTCAGGAAAATATTTTATACCGCCAAAAAATATTCCTGAAGCAACCCAAAGTGGTTTGACTTCCTCAGTTTTTATCTTTAACAGTTGGATATACAGAGCACAGAGAATCTGTCTTCTAATACACCTTATTCGATCCCAGTGTGTTTAGTCATTCATACTAGTGTACATCCATGAAAAATTAACTAATAATCTACTTACCTAATGTGTTAAAGATTCATTTTCATTAACATAGTATCTAAAGTGCCTCTGCACACAACATTTCCAGTGTTTGTTCCAGTGTTTCCAAATAATTTTGTTTGCACTTTACTGTCAATAAAAGTGACTATGAGATGTGATTGACAACACCGGCTGATATGAGCGACTGAGATGCTTCAGGTGATACCAACTTTTTCCTTTCTTTATTTCTTTGTCTTGCAGAGAGCTACAGAGCCTCCTACTTAGGTTTTAGATATCTTTTTGTATTATTAAGGAATAGTTTGAAGAGCTGTTTCTGAGGAAAAACAGTAAAGGCTTTTCTCAGGGCTTGCCTCTTGCAGCTTTGATATGTTCTGTCTCTTATGTCCTCAGAGAGTGATATAAGAGGAAGACAGCAAAGAAAATATCTCCTTTCTTCCAATCTGTCTTCTTGAGAAACAAATGGGTCTGTCATAGATTGCCAGTGGGGATGGGTAATTGAGAGAAAGAAGTGAGAGTGGGTGGAGGAATTCCTTGAGTGAGCAAATCTGAAATTGTAAGGAAGCAAGATGTGCTGTTGTGCTCAGGGAGAGTTTGGAAGAGAAAATGGAGGGTTTGAATGCAGCCTTGGTGATCACTCCCCATTTCCTTAGCCTGAGGTGGAGCCAATCTGAGGCAACTCCATAAATGGGATCATAGCTGAGTGTTGGACCTTGAGGTGGAAGAAGTCAGTGGACTGATCTTTGATGGAAACAGGGATACGAAGGATTTTTCCTTTGAGAGTGCATTTAACAGCAGATGCATAGCACACAGCTTGAGGAAGGTCCTATTTGGGAACCTTGGGTGTGAGAAAGAAATGTGTACAGCTAGACCATTATGACTCTCTTCTGTGGCAGCTCAAGTTAGGAAGGAGAAAACTCAAAGTGACTGGCAGCCAGAGAGGAGAAAGGGGTTAAGAGGTGAGAGGAAAGCAGTGTCTTTGGGGAGCAATTGATTTCCTTGCATTCATTTTGTTTGTGTTTTCTCATCAGTGGGGAATGGCCATAAGTCCACCTGCAGTTTTGGTCGACTCTGCATGATTTTTCAGTCTGCATACTGCAGAGGTGAGTGTTTCTGATTTTCACAACAGAACGGAGGGAAATTCCACGTAGCCCACACAGTATCTCAAAGTGTACACGTTGGGAAATGGGACAAAGCCTTTTGGATCCAGTTCACTTATAGATGTCTTATATATGCATTGGCTGAGAGTGCTTACCTTCTCCATTGGGGGGACAGCTGAGAGACTGAAGGTCATAAAGGTGAACACCAAAGGTTTTCTTAAAAATTAAATTTTTACCCCTTTACAGCTTGCTTTATGACACATGCAAAGCTCTCATATATTTGGAGAGATTCTACCTTAATCCCTAAATCTAAAACATAAATTAAACTATTCAAGAAACAGTGATGTTTAAACACTGAGGTGACCTGTTAGGTTATATGTCCCCACACTGAAAACATAGTGCTCTATATTTTTCATTGTTATCATCATTTTAGGCTTCCATTCCTTTATTTACTTAACCTCTAAAATACAACTATGGAAGTCAGATCTTGTTATCTGTAATATATGGGCCAAGTTACTTCATCTACTATTTTCCATATGACCCTAGTTCTTCCTGTCATGTAGGCAAGATTTTTAAAAGATATAGAAAAAGTATATTAATTGTAAGAGTATAGGATTGCAGATGATGTACATTTTGAATAGGAAGTTAAATCCTTTGAGATTCTTCATCTCTGACTGTTGCAGAACAGCATGAAATCTGAAGTGGAATGACAGTGAAAATGATTCACTACCTGCTTATTTTTGGAGTTGTTCTTATTATAATCCTCCTGATACTGCCTGTGGTTGAAAACAGGTGTCCTGGTTTCGGATAACAGGGTACCAGATCATATAGTCCTTGCATTTAGCCCAAGCTGAACTCTCCATTTTCCCATGTTTGCATCCTGACCCTCCACAGACTTATCTTTTTACTAATCCTGGCAGATTCCATTAGGATCTTTCTTTTTTATGTAATGAGCTCCCTCAGAAGCACAGCCCAAAGGTGATCTTACCAATGCCTATTAATTCCTGGAATAACTTGCAAATGCTTCTTGAGTATTGTAAAAGAAAGTAGAATAACAAAACCCCTCTGAACCGGGTGTCTCAAATGTGTTTGGTACAAACTGCCTTTGAGATAGCTTATCAGACAGGACCATTTATTCGAAGTTGTACACTACCCAAAGGAGTCTACCAGGCTCCACAGTCAATTTTAAAGGAAGTAGGGTAGGGCTATCAATATGCAGCTGTTATCACTCTCTTTCTCGGTGTACTTCTTCATTCTCTTTCCCTCAGGCAGTTTTCTGCATGAGAATTAACATTAGTGATGTGTAGTTACAGAATTAATGTCACTCCCATTGTACATTCTTTGTCTCATCGATACCTTAATTTTGGAAAGTTTTATATATGTCATCAAAATAAAGTGTAAAGTAATTCTTCATGTCGAAAAAAACCAGAGGTGAGGTAAGGAAAGGTAAGGTCTTAAACTAACCATAGACATTTAGGCTAATTTCATGAAAGAAAAAAATTGGCTTAAATTCTAGACCATTTATAGTCCTGAGGCAAGTTGTTTGCTTGCTGTGAATGGAAGAGAATAACTGATAATGTTAATTTACCCTCCAAACAAAGCAGTTAGCTATAACTGGGTGCTATACCAACATAATTTTTGTTCTAATACATGCCCAATACTCTAAAAATTAGATATATATATAAAAGTACCATTAGTTCAAGAATATCTTCCTGACTAAAGTCTGATCCGAAGCACAATTAACATCAAGCGGGGCTACGGTCTTCACAGAGGTGGAAAGCTTCTGAGAGCACCTGTCCAGATCTAAGGACACTCTTGGAAGTGGAGAAGGTACACGAAAGAGGGAACTGTTCTCCACATGAGAGCTGGTCTTCAGAAGACTGTCGGGGAGTTATCAAAGGCAGCACTTGGGAGAAATGCTCCAGCAAATCACAAAGGCAGTTAGTATGCAAATGTAGGTGAGAACAGAGTTGAGGACACTAAAGCTGAGTATAAAATATTTGTAAAAAAGTCCTGAATTACTGAAACTTGTCTGTTTACTTTCAGACCTTGAAAATAAGTTTGTGTGAATGACAAATGCCATCCAGTGAGAGTAATTTATGTAAAAAGTAATGGTTATTTTTGAAAGTATACTTGAATGCTTTCATCAGATATAAATGCATCATTTCTACACAATTCCCTCCCCGCAATTATGGTATCATGATTGAATTACTATAACTCTTAGCACAGACAAATATTTATATTGTCAAGACTTCTAAGACTTTTCTGTTCATCAGTAGGTAGCAGTTGCCAGTTAGGTCTACAGTAGGTTTTATTGTGCTGTTTAATTGCCCGTTCCATGGTGGTCTATGCTTTTCAATGACAAATGACTGCATGTAATTTGGGTGCTATATCATTAAGACAAGGAGGGGCATTTATGTTTTCCTCTATGTAATGTAACTGAGTGTGCATTCACTTTGGGGGAATTATGTCCTTATTATGACAAATAGAGCATTTTCAAGTATTTAAAGATCTTTTTTTTGTAAAGAGTCCCTCCTCTACATATATATTGAAGGTATTGCTGTGACACAGCATGAAAACTTATGGTATAGTTATCTAAAAAAACTTATCCACTCCCTATAACATGTTTAGATTGCTTTTTTAGACTCTATAAAATTTTAGCTAGCACTAAACATAGAACTTCATTCATCATCACGCAAGCAAAGGCAGCCAAAGGAAGCCTACTCTTCCTGAGCTAAAAGTGGCAACACTCCAGTATTGGCAGAAATCAAATGAATCATTTCCTGCTTTTAGTTTAAGATAAATAATCAAAAAAGATTGTCTAGATTCTGATCCAAAAGTAATTTTTCATAGCAAGGAATAAGACTACAGCTACAAAGACTTTAAGTGGGAAATATTCTCCTGCTAATTACTTGACTGGAAAGGCCCTAAGGAACCTATAGTCAGATCAAAATATCAAAATCCAATTTGAAATAAAATGTTAAATAATCACATTGGCTTTTAAGTAGAGTAACTTGAAGTGCACTGAAACAGAGAAGTTTGAGGATTTAATTTGCTCTTGATGCATAGAATGAACGTGGCCCAACAGGCTCCTGGTGGATCTGCCTTCTTTCTGGGGGAGAGAGAAGGCAGAGCAGGCAGAGTAGGGGCAGCAGCTGCTGCTGCTGAGAGTGGATGGTGGTGATTGCGGTGAGGTACACGTTGAGGAATTGTTACCTGTGAACTCTCTCTTGTTCTTTCAGTTCTTCCCTCTCTAGTATACATCATGAAGACGGTGTCTGGACTGCTGACAGGGTGATGCCAGGCTACATTTGGGTATGTATGATAAGGGGACACCTAATTAAAGGGGTTGGTGGAGAGAATAATGGGGATGAAGAAACACTGGAACCACAAATGGAGACTGGGAAATGAACAGAGGGAAATGGGCAGGCCAGGGCATGAGGTCAGAGGTCAAAGGAAGAGACTAGTATGGCAATGGCCAGAGGAGAAGAGTTGAGAAAGTTTGAGTTGAAGGAACTACTAGAACTGCGCTGGGAACAAAAGCAAGTGGGAGAGTGAGGAAGGGCATGGTCAGTGACATAAAGGATGAGACTTGAAGTAGGGACAGGACAGAACCTACTGCCCATCAGAACCCCTGTGAGCCTCATGCCTCACAGAGGCTCCAAACTCACAGATAAAGCATGCATCTTACCCATTTGTAATACCTGCCTGATCTAAAAGATGATGACCTCTTAATAAGAATTATTTAATTAACTGAAAGGTCAGAAATCTGTGCAGCGGGAAGAGGGAGAGCACTGGACTGTAATGGGAGAGCTCACGACTAGGTCTGTAAATCTTGAAGTGAGGCTGAAAGCAGGAGAAAAAATGATGGCTGGAACCAGTGAACATTGATGATGGACAAAAAGAGGAATGGATGGGGACATCCTGAAGGGGAAAGAGTAGAAATTGTCAAAAATTGTGCAAACCAGAGCACATTTCTTTGCGTGTTTCAGAACCTATGATGGACCTGAAGCCTCATTATCATCCATGAAATCTACTGGCAGTGTATTTTCCCTCTTAAGCTGATAGGTACAGGAAAAACCTCCTATTGCTGCTAATTCCTCTGTGTACTAAAGTGGCAGAGATTTGAGGGGTAAAGTTCAGCTTTGGTCATATGTGGGACTGATTCAATTGCGTAAGATGATATTTCCTGATTTTAGTTTCCTTTAAAGAAATGTGAATCCACAGCAAAAACATCTTTTGAGCACATAGGACTTCAGGGTTATGAACTGGGGAAAAAAGTCCTGTAGTGGGAGTCTGGGGGAAGGTATATACGGGAAGGTGTGTATATATATAGGATGAGTGCAGACAAATGAGAGATATTGACTGATTTGAGGCCAAAGAGAAGTTCAGTAAATAGCTTCTGGGGGAAAAAAAAAAAAAAGAATAGAAATAAAAGACCAAAGAACAATTACAGAGTCCCAACCATGGCCTCTCTTGCTTAATCCTTGAATAACTGTCAACTTCAGTGTTTATAAGCTGAAAATCAAATTTACAGTCCTAAGTAAATTTGCATTATCTAGATTATTAAACAGTAGAAATGACACTTTTTTTTTCCAGGTGGTAGTAGCATGACATCGCAACCTGCACTGAGTGCATATGGAATCCAGCCATCACCAGATCTGCTTCTTCAGCTCTAAGGGTGTTTCTCACAGCTCTGTGCGTTAGGCCCTACCTGCCCCATGGGAAATGTTACAGATGTCAGATGGTTACTTTGTATGATAAATTCCCACTTTTGCAACAAAACTCCTCAGTATTTTTTTAATGGCAGTGTATAATGGAGTCCAGTTTTGCAGCCAACCCAATGTGAGCTCTAGTGGAGCGTGGGTGCACACACAACAGTAAAGCCGGTTTGAATCATGTCATTTATGATGAAGTCGTACGGTCCATGTTGCTCCTATCAACAGGGACAGAAAAATCACTGTGCAGCTGGGATTCTCAGACACTTACCCAGCTTTGAAAATAAGTTTGCTGACATATGGGCAGTCTCCCACTCCCTTACAGGAATGTCCTGGGATTAGAAATGTGAGCCTTCTCAGACATAGGAAGGGAGCAAATCCAGTTATCCTGACTCTCAAGATCGGATCTGAATCATAAAACATTTCTCTGTAGTGATTGTTCAGCAGAAGAGCAGTAATTTATGTATGTAATATAAAAATTATATATTGCAGATTTGTGGCTAAATCTGGTCAAGAATTTCAGTTTAGGATTTTGATCGTAGGACAGAAATCTATAAAATTGACTTTTCTGGGTTTATGATCCAAAACCCCAGCATTCTTACACAAATCACAAGATTATAAGTCTGAAGGGAACGTTTTTCTGCGATTTTGTTTGGATCCAAATGAGGCATTTTTCACTCAATCTGGAATCCAAATCACAAGGGTATTCTTGGCATAAGGCTTGCAGTTGAAACCACTCAGAAATATGTGAGAATATTGACTCGATATGTGGTTTTGGATCATTTCAAAGAGTAAAAGGTGTGATTGGCTGTCATTTCTGGGATACAGAGTGCTATTAACTCTTTTCATATCACCAAGAAACAGAAGCATAATATGATATCTTTATAATTCATATAATATCAGTATACGTTTTGAAATCGGTGTCAATTCATGGGTGCCAAGACGTTCAGACTGTAACCGCACAACTAACAACTGATAACATTGCCAAATCGGGTGATTTTTATGGCTAGTCTTATGATGTCTAGTATTCTTAATGTCTTAGCTTCTAAAATCAAGTATTAAATAAAAATGTCATTTCATTCAAAAAAACAAAACAATACACTAATTATTGGTTGAGTGTCTGCTTTCATGGTTGCAGACTGAAGCTTAAAAATGTGACCATACTGTAGGCTAAGAATAACATAACAAAAGACACTTTCTTCTTAAATCTGAAGTGCAAGCCAATCTCATAACTTTTGGCATCTGACTCATGATTTTTGAATGCTTGGGATTGGTAGTATTGTACTAATATGTTTAGTATCAAAATTCAACTTCAGAAAAACATAACTTTTACTGTCTAGAAATTTGTAGGTCAAGAGGCTACAAGGTATGGAAGGAGGGGAAAAAATGAGGGTTCCCTCTCAAACCAAGACCCTTTAATACCGTTTTTTCCTAAGGAACTACAACCTGAAGGAGCACCCGGATTTCTAATTTCATGTCATGGAGCAAAGCTTGCCTGACAGGGTGATTATGGCTACGCAGAGGGGTTGCTGTGTCCCTTCCACACTGTGGCACCACAGCTGGCTCCATGGGGAAGTGCCAGTTCAGAACGCCCTGAAACTACCTTCCCTCTGCGCCCAGCCCAGGGCTGTTGGTGAATACCACATTTCTGCCCACAGTAATGAAACCCGGTGTCTTCCAAAATAAATATTGTTTCTTGGTTACTAATACAAATAAATGTATTGCACATTACATTTTTGGAGAAGAATGTGCAAGACCAACATTTCTGAAGTCAAATGGAGAGATCCTCCCTCTGTTTGCCTCCAGTCTTCATACAGGCAAACTTCCACTTGAGTCACTGGGAATTTACATGACTAAAAACTACAGAGGCACCCAAAAGTACTTCAGTTTTTTTTTTTTTCTGAAAATAATTATGAGATTTGGATAAAAATTTTATTTAAGAAGGTGGAACAACTCTGGTATTTCTTTCTTTCTAATGTTATTTTTTGAAATAGTTGTAAATTCTGCATTTTGTAGCTCTCTGAAGGGAAAAATGAATCATTTGTTCACTAAATGGAAAATTAAAGGAGACAAATAGCACAGTTAAGAGCGTGATTTATTACAGTTCGCATCCTACTGTATGTCCACAAGTTCTTTTAATGCTTTTCATAGGAAACAAAACCTAGATTCACTCTTTTCCCAGTGAATTTAAAAATACTTTTATTTCAAGAAGTTCTACCTTTCCTCTCATTTCATTTAGACTTGCCTTAATTATATTCACCATAGATGCAATGGATGACAGTGCTGGAAAGAAAGAGACAAGGAGAGAAGAAGAAATATTTCCGTATATCATCAGTCTTTAAAAGCCAAATAATTGTTTTTGTGTAGGGAATGGGACTAAATTGTCTTCTCATATTCAAAGCTAAATCTGTGGTCTGTGAAGAATTAGTGATAGATCAACCTTGACACTTAGCTGTTTGGATTGTGTTAAATGAATCATTTGAAGACATAAAAGTGCAGTCATACTGTGTGTTAAATAATTCATGCCTCTTCTAAGTGTATAATATAGTCAGCAATTTAATAATTGTAAGTTTTCTCATCATGATTGTATAAGATCATGTCGCAGATCCCTTTCTTTACTTGGTGGAAACCAATGTGATTCCATTATTGTTGATTTTTGTTTTCTTTTTAATTAAGTTATTTCTTTTCTGTTTTTCCACAAGGTGTTGATTTGGGATGTGGTATTTTGAAGCCAAAAAGCCAAATTTTCAACTGATGTTACACCCCTGGTTTCAAAGCTTGTGTGTATGTGGGGAGAGAGGAGTTTAAAAAATGGTTTAGGCTAAACTTTCTCCTTCCTCCCTTGAAAAGGAGATTGCCTTGCTGGGAAAAAAAACTCTGGTCGGTGCTATCCCCTGAACTGTTCCTGAGCACTGTCTGGGAGATGCTGACACCATGCCAGGGATGGTCTATCACAATGGATGGCAGTATGCTAGGACTGAGCCTGTGCTCTGTCATCAATGTTTTTCATAGATTCATAGATTCATAGAATGGTTTGGGTTGGAAGGGACCTTTAAAGGTCATCTAGGCCAACACCCCTGCTGTGGGCAGGGACATCTTCAACTAGATCAGCTTGCTCAGAGCCCCGTCCAACCTGACCTTGAAGGTTTCCAGGCATGGGGCATCCACCACCTCTCTGGGCAACCTGTGCCAGTGCTTCACCACCCTCAGCGCAAAAAATGTCTTCCTTATAGCTAGTCTAAATCTACCCCCCCTTTAGTTTAAAGCCATTCCCCCTTGTCCTGTCGCAACAGGCCCTGCTGAAAAGTTTGCCGCCACCTTTTTTATAGGCCCCCTTTAAGTACTGATAGGCTGCAATAAGGTCTCCCTGAAGCCACCTCTTCCCCAGGCTGAACAACCCCAACTCTCTCAGCCTTTCTTCACAGGAGAGCTGTTCCATCCCCCCGATCATTTTCGTGGCCCTCCTCTGGACCCGCTCCAACAGGTCCGTGTCTTTCTTATGCTGAGGGCTCCAGAGCTGGACGCAGTACTGCAGGTGGGGTCTCACCAGAGCAGAGTAGAGGGGCAGAATCACCTCCCTCGACCTGCTGGCCACGCTGCTTTTGATGCAGGCCAGCATACGACTGGCCTTCTGGGCTGCGAGTGCACATTGCTGGCTCGTGTCCAGCTTTTCATCCACCAGTACCCCCAAGTCCTTCTCGGCAGGGCTGCTCTCAATCCCTTCATCCCCCAGCCTGTAGTGATACTGGGGGTTGCCCCGACCCAGGTGCAGGACCTTGCACTTGGCCTTGTTAAACCTCATGAGGTTCACACAGGCCCACTTCTTGAGCTTGTCCAGGTCCCTCTGGATGGCACCCCGTCCCACTGGCGTGTCAACCGCACCACTCAGCTTGGTGTCGTCTGCAAACTTGCTGAGGGTGCACTTGATCCCACTGTCTGTGTCATTGATGAAGATATTAAGCAGTACTGGCACAGAGGTGAGACTGACTGGCCTGTAGTTTTATCAGCAGAGATGTAACCAGAGAAAACAGTTTGGACCTGCTACTCTCAAACACAATCCATCTCCTAAAAGTACCTAATATATGTCAATTTTTTGTAGATGCCTCTGCAGAGACTCACACATGTGATCAGGACTGTTATGGCTTAGATGGGTAGAGTCAAGTGGTAGACCTCTACCACTGTTCAGACATAAGTATGTCTTTCAAGTGTTTAGGGGATCTGGAAAAAATGTTGCTGTTATTTCCCACTTTTCCTATATTTCTTTTAATAACAGTATATTTAAGGTATAGCCCAAGAAGTGTGAGCTGGGTGTTGATTTGACCCCACCTCCTAGAGGTGCCTATTTACCATTCACAACAGAGGGAACTTGGTCACGTAACTTGAAGTAGTCCAATAATTCTCCTGTGAAGGAAAGTCTAATATATAGCTGTTTGAGTGTCTAAATTTGGTGTCCAAAGTAAGAAGCATTAATTCTGATGTTGGTCTGGATTTATTAAGGACAGAGATTGTGTACAGTTAGTGTTGTGGCATTTGTTTTGGTGTTTCTGCCCATGGCTCAGATCTGTTCCTTCAGGCATTTCCAGTGTATGACCTTGCTTTTATTTCTACACAATTGCTTCCCTAAAAAATCTTCAGAATACTGAAATAAGACACTGCTTATTGACCGCATGGCTAGTTTGAACTGCAACTTTGGCAGCTCTCAGAAATTATGCTTTAAATGAAGAGTGATATACACTTGCTATGGTTGGTTACAAATGAAAACATGCCCTGTGATAAAGTATATCATGGAAAATCTGGAAATTAAGGGCTTCTGATCTCTAATTGGGAGGCTGGAGCTATTCTGATGTTCCCCTTCACGTATGTCGGGTCTTGTTATGAATTCAGCATCCCATGTGAGGATTATCTGCAACAGCGTAAAATTAAATTATGGACAAGTCTTGGCTTCTTAGAAGGTTTCTCATTTTCTTAGTGCATGTTTTAAAACCTGTACTTTTGTTAGTAAATTAGTAAATAATTGTCTGTTAGTGGCTAAAAGGAGATTTATCAGAAAGCAAAAATAAATGAAAACAAGCTGTGTGAGTTGGGAGTTATGTCACACAGGGAGAAACTAAAGAAAAACATAATCCAGACAAACCAGAAAAAATGGACTCACCCACATGAACAAAACACAGATCTAGCTCTGCTCACATATGTACTATTTCTTTGTAATGTGAAAATGAAAACAGGATCAATGGAATAGCATAAATCTGCTAAGATGCAAAAGTATTGGGTATGGAAGAAAAGATAGTCTTAATGAATTTCTTTTTTTTAAAACTATCTTTCTGTAACTGTATAACAGCCTACCAGAGACAGAAAGGATGACACAAAGCAATTAGAAGGATGTCTGCTATGAGAACATGGTCTCTTTCTATTTAAAGCTGTACCTAGTGCCAGAGGACAGAGTATGACACAGACAAAATCCACAGTTCCTGCCTACTAATCCACGTGAGCTAGAGCAACCGTACACCTTGTGAGCCATTTTAAAGTTTAGCTAGAAAATAGGTACAACAAAGCCACGAGTAAAATTAAAGCTATTTAATTTGAGTTATAAACCTGAAAATGTTGGGTGATATTTGTGGAAAAAAGATCAAAGACCAAGTAGCTGGTGGACGTAGTGGTCAGACAGGAATCCGAGGAACACATAATACAGTATTGCTAACCTGAAAGCATTCACAAATCATCAGTCAAGTCTGGAATGTCATGAGTTTGGGGAATTTTTTGATATAATAAATATAGGACTTGTTTTGTCTTTTAAAGGCTCAAAATCAGGGCATTTTTGAGTCACTTTTTTTTTAACTGGGTTGTGAGCCATAATATTATGTTTGGAAAGAATGAAAGCTGAGAGTCTTACTTTGCTCAGGAAAAAAAGAACTTTGAGAAAACACTTGTTGGGTGACTTGCAGTAAAGGTCATAAAATTTGGCAATGTAGAGATAGATTAATCTGGAAAGTGCTATAGTTGAGGAAAACTGCTGGCAGTCAGTATGTGAGAATTTGAAAATAAGGTTGTTTCATTTTTATAAAAGTAGCAGTAATCATGCATAGGGCTGAAACTAAAAGCTGCAATACGCTTAGACTTCTGATATTTGACTCATTCACAAATGATTCCTGTTTTATGAAAAATGTATTTGTTATTCGTAAGCATTTGTTTATTTACTTATAAATTTTCAAGAGATCAGCTGAGCTTTTATCCTGTATGATTTGTCTTACGCTATATTTTCCTGTCCTGTTTAGGAACAGAAATAGTGGCAAGCAGTATGCTTTTGGTATAACATTTTTAGACATGAGGAAAAGGTGGTGAATACTTTTTTGTCATGAGTTGTAGAGTATCAAAAAGGTATATGAAGTAGAATTTAAATCATACAGTCAGTGATGGACTGCCATTATTCTGTTAGCTCTAATTTTATAGGATCAAAAAGCTTTTATTGGTCTGGGCTAGTATGTTTGCTGAAATTGGTAGTGATCTAGACAGACAATGAACATATACTATATTATACCAGCTTGAGATTTGGGTCAGGAATTCTTTCATCTGCTTTGTGGTGGAGTCAAAAACTGCTTCAAACTCCAAGGAGTAGTAGTTGATAACTAAAAGTTTTTATTTTTGGTTAGAATTAAAAAGTGCTGAGTTTAGATTCCAGTTCAGAGTTGGATTTTTTTTTTTTATTAAGCCTTTTTAGCAGTCTTAGAGGAGGAATCCAAGCTGCAGAGACTTTTTTGACACTTCATTTCTGAATCCTAGAAAAGTTTGCTAAACAATTATTTTATTAATCTGTTTTTTAAAAGAAAAAAAACCCACCTCCTTTTTTCAGCTGGGGAATTAAATGTCAAGTTTCCTCCTGAAGGGCACATTTTATGGAGGAATTATAAACCCTGAAATTAAATTTGTAATGGAAAATGTGACAAACTCAACTATGGCAATGCAAAAATATATTCTTAACACAACACATAAAGGGCCATATATATGAAATGTATTTGCAACATAGTGCATGTTTATTACAGATTAAACAGTTAAAAATGGAAAAAACCAGCACATACCCCAACTGTTTCTTAAATATTTATTTAATATAGCCAGAACACATTGAAAATTGTAGGACTGAAGAGTACATGGTAAGTGTTTAAATAACATCAAATCCAGTAAAACGTTTCATTTGAAATGTTAAGCAGGTGATAAAAATGTCATGTAGAATTACTATTTGGTGTGCTTTAAAATAATTTAATTAGGAGAAAATGCATAGGGAAAACTTAATCACTAAAGCAAAACCTGTGTAAATGAGGCGTATTTGCATCTGTTCAGGTATTCAGAATTTTGCAGCAGATCAGAAGCTTTATCAACGGCTGAGCTCGACTGCTGCAGCACACTGTGGTGGGACTGGGCACTTCCATCCTCATGGGCATCGGGATGTGTGAACAGTGCAGTAGCTTACGGCACATGGTCCTGCCCCCTTACCAACCAAGCCAACAGATCTAGGAAAAGAAGTAATAAAGGAAGTTTTTTCTCCCCCCTCCACCTTTCCCCTCCCTGGAGGGGACAGAAGAGGTGAACTGAAAGCAGTGTGAATCTCCTGCAAGAGAAGGTGGGAAAGAGCAAGAGGGGTTGGCAAAGGCGAGGAAAGGAAGAAAATTTCTGGTACCTTTAAGCCTTCCTCACTAAAAATAAAAAAGAAAAAAAAGTGAAATAGGAGACATAACTCATGGGAGGTGATGCTTTGGGTGAGTAATATAGTCTGTCCCCTTGTTAAACAAAGGTCGGAAAATAAGTGTGCTCTACATGTTGCCTTGTAGCTATTTTTTTAAGTTGGGAAGGGGCAAGTAGGCTTGAGGGGAATTTTGACCATAGATCCTTAATATCATTTAATGATTTTTATATAGATGATATTTGTAGGACAGCAAGGATAATTTTAGAAGCTAAAATAAAGCCATTAGTATCATTATTGATTCAATATTCCTTCTATTACCAGAAGTTCTGCAGTTTGCCCTCTGCTGACATACACTGTTTTTCTCCTTTAGTTGCCTATGCTAAATCATCCTTTCCATTTCAGGAGGAGCAAGAGAATCTCTCGCTCTTGCTCCCTGTACTACCAGCATCCTCCTGAATACTTGCTCCTGTTTTGTCTCAGAATACTTATTCAGTTACCTTGTCTGCCTTTGCTGGCACCAAAGAGTTACTGTGCAAGGAGAAAGGTCTTTTCTGTCCAGTAAATAATAGCCCTAGTTATTATTTTGAGAGCAGGCATGAGTCACTGCTACTTTCCCTATCCTTTTCCTTAAGGCATAAGATATTTTCACTGCCCTGCCATTTCTTCTTTCTCCCCAAGGTCGGTTTCATTTTCAGTGGATACACTTAGGCAAGTCTTGGACTTGATTCAGTTAAAATTACTGTATATTTGGCCTCTGTATCACGGAAGCACAGGCAAAGCAGCTAAACACTGTGGAAAGTTGTTGTGCTCTGTTTTCCCTGGCCATGCATAAAGTTCTGCAGTGCAGGAGCTCAAACATTTTGCTTTGAATTGGGTCCCCTGGAATGATATGCTTTGTGGTCACATGCTAAATTGTAGACAGAATATAAACTAGCCATTGCTTCTCAATGCTCTTCACAGTAGCTGTTCTTTTTCTTTATGGTGGTATCCAGTCTAAGGTTCAGACTCTGTGTCTAGACCTGGGAATAAGCCCAACTTGTCTTGCCTGTATGGGGAAGAGATGCTGACAACTCTGATAGCTGGTGAAAAAAGTTGAGCCTCTGTCTTCCCCTATTCACAGGTACTGTACAAAATTAGAATCAGCTTCAAGAATAACTCTTTAAAACGGCCAGGGAATGTCTGCTTTGCCTTGCATTGCTTCAAGAGCTGCATTCCCTTTTTGCCTTTTGGCTGGTAACCAAAAGAGCAAACCAAACTGGCCCGGGAGGTGTCTTGACAGTGACTCAGTGGTGTGCTACAGCTCTAACTTGCTAGTCCTCTCAATAATTTGAGTTGTAAAAAAGAGGATACAGCGAGAGAGGTTAATGACTTCCTGACGAACACATACTGGGACTAATTAACTAATGCCCTGCATATTTTAAAATTACACAAGCTTGCGGAACAAGGGTCTATTTTGGTATCAGAGCAGTATGGCATCATTCAGTATAGCTGTGAAAGACTCTGCTGGCTGCAAGGTGTTGGAGAACCTGTTGTTCCGCTAGGGACAGTCTGGAGCAGAGATGGAATCGCAGGAATTTTCGAATCAGTATCAGGTGTCCGTTAGTCGAGACCTCTTCATGTTCAAGGTTATCTCCAATTCATTCTGCTCCTTTTGTTGGTGAAAAGCAAATCAGTGAAGTCCATACATGGAAATAGAGGTTTCACTTTGGTACTTCATAGTTTTCCTTCTTCAAAAACTGATGACTTATTATGAAATATTTCACTTGTAGCAAAAATTAGCAAACTTATTAAGTGTTTCTTGCCTTTGTTAAAATGACTGATGAGCTCAGTTATTTCATAACCAACAGCTCTGTTGGTTAACGCAAAAAACCTTGTGCAGCCTTACAATTTGCATTAACCTAATTTAGTTTGCATTTGGACTCAATTTTCGTTTAAGGTACCAAAAATACAGGTGCTTGCATATAATATGCTTTAAAATACTACAGGGAGAAGAAGCATCAACTTAGCTGTAAATAGATAGCTAGTGAAGACTGTTTAAAAATTTGAGAGTGCCTTTAAATGAATGTTTTTGACTATAAAATGGAATGATTTACTATTTATTACTTGCAGTATGTAGGCCTTCTGTACATTTAATATTCTACTAGAGGAGTGCTGGTGGTTTAATCACAATTAAAGCTATTTTAGAAAAGATGCCTTCAGATTAATTGGACTCTAAATGTCCTGGTTTCATTTTTTCTCACTATATTTCCGACTTTTTCATGATGGCAATAGCTTTATAGAGGCTGACCTATGTGTCTGTGAAACAAGCAATGTCAACAAAATGGTAACCAGGCTGTAGCCATCCTGGTGCAATTCAGCGGAACACAGGAAGTAGAGTGGATATTTTATTTCCTTGGTATTGTAAGGAAATTTCTGGTATTCATAATAAACATGGCAAAGGATTACAATGTCTCTATTTTTCTCATAAACAATATTGGGACTATTAGTAAATGTAAATAAGAATATTGAAATTGATGTAAGAAACATAACAAATAAATGTAAAGCAAAGTAGAACACATTTATTCAGCATTTGTTCATTCAATTTTATCTCCTTATGAAATATGTTTGCATAACATGCCAAACAGGTTCTGTAAGATCTGATTTTATTTTCACAGCATTTTGTGAGATATCACTAGTTGCTATGAGGTAGAGAGAAATAAAGAATATAAATAGAAACGAGGGTTTTAGAAAAAAAACATATTTTTTGAGACAGCTTGCATGCTTACATGTCCTGCCTTTCTGATGGTCTAGAGGTGTTTCTACCCTGGAGATCAGAAGGCCTGACTTCTGTTATAAACTTGCTGCAGGACTCTGAGTAAATGCAGTGTTCAGAGCAGTCCAGGTGATAGGGTGAGTGAAAACACATTCATGACAGTAGTTTCTATCGTCTGTAGCAGTGAGAAAGATTGATAAGCGCACAGTACAATGGAAGCACATATCTTCTCTATCTAGACATGTTCAAGGTAACTCAGAATCTTTGTTTCCAAAATAAGGATGTAATAGCCAATGTTGTTTACTAGAGCTGCTCAACAAAGACCATTTATTAATTGATGTCTATTCTCTCATATAATCTTGCACCATCTGAGAGTCAGGTTTAGACTGCCCAAAGCAAAATGAACTAATTGTGGTCAAAGTCATCTGACTGTTTAAAAAAGATAGCAGCTCCAACAAGAAGTTGCTGTTCAGCCTAACAGAGCAGTTAGGCTGACTACTCTACTCTATGGGTAGGGAAAAAAAAACTCGTATAGAAACACTCTGTACGCTTTTATTAACAGGACAGATTAATATGGTTATAATTACTCAAGTTTTAACTTTTTTAGGAAAAGAGCTCAATTCCATGTTTTTAATCATATTGGGTGGGCAAAAATGAAATGTTTGTCAGCTGTGCACTTTCCTTAAAACTGAGCGGAGTGACAAAGTTTCAGACAGCTTCGTTGCAGGTTGTCTTGACATCTGTTTTCCTTATTTGCTAGTTGTTTTGAAGTTCTTACAATCAGTGCTTTAAGTACACACAGGCATATATATAAATGTACACTGGAGACAGGTCCAACCTATTAGAAATTTAGGTACAACAGGGTTATAAATGTTACTTGATACCTTATAAAGCCCAAGATACCTGACCGGTGCATAGGCTCTGTTGCTTGATGTAGTCAGGTGATAACATGTGTACACTCATGCTGCCTACTTCAGCAAGTGTCAAAAGTTCATACTAAGTACTACATAAATTATCACCTAATTAAGCGCTGTTATGGTTTGGATTGGGAGGGAAGTGTAAACTTGATTCTCCTTAGAGAGCTATATGCAGAAATATGATGTAGAATTAATTTTACCAATAAAGGTCAAAGATCAAAGTCTGAACTTATTTATTGGAAGAAGGAACTGGAAGGGAATCTTGACTTCCTTAATTAAATCCTTTTCTGCTCATGAAAATACTAAGAGGTTAATTTGGTTTTATATGTACTTCCCCATTATATTGTAGAGTTGTCAGGAGTACTGTTCTGTTACTGGCACAGTTTATACCTTATAGGCTTTCTGAACTTCCCATTGCTACTCTTACATCAGTGGTTACTGAATCATAATTTAGGAATGCCAAAAAAACCTTTCACCTGGAGGTTGGACTTTAGGATTAAAAGATAATGCTGTTACCGAATGGTCTTATCTGAAGACATTAAACGTGTATATATGTGTCTATTGATTAACTATATTTGTACAAACGATCCAAATATGTTATTTGTGCGTTAGACCTGAAGGTACATGTACTTCTGCTGGGAAAGAAATGATATTGTCCTGGCTGGCTAAGAATTTTAAAATATAGAAGCTGATATCTGCATCAGTTCAAGGAAATATTTAAGATCAATAATAATCTTCAGACATCTGGGAACTGGCGAAAGACTTTAAAATAATTTTAGCTATAAGCTATTTGGTTACATCACACAAATTAATCTGTTTCTCTCTCCCATTTGTTCCAACAGTTTATGTGACTATATTAGAACATCCATAAATGTGAAAAATGTCTGTTCTTGTGATCATACCACTGTTTCCTTCAGCTTTTGAGTTGTACCTTTTGAAGAGGTATAATTCAATAATGAAAGTTTGTGGTTCATGCAGAGATCTATACAAAGCCCCTCTTGATGCTTTAGATTACAATGTCCTTTAGGAAAGGGACAGCATCTATCTATGTTTAACATACCTAGCAAAATGTGGATTCAATGGTGAGTGACCTTTTTTGCCACTGCTAGATCATAAATGAAGTAAAATCTGATAATGGTCATGGTCCCTGGAAGAGAGGGAAACAGTCAAAGATATGGAACTAAAGTGAGAAACCTGAAGTCAGGATAACTTTTAAGAAGCACTTTGAGAAGGATCAAACTATGTATTTTTAGGCAATAAAGAGATTCTTCTAAAGTAGTCTGTGGTACTACCACCAAAAACAACAAGGAAGTCAACATTAGCAGTATGACAGTTACAACATTGATTTAGAAAAGTGTATGATAGTTTATTTTTTCCTCCAACTAGACAGCTACCAGTTGAAGGCAGCTGAACACCTAGGGACATCTGTGTTAAAACAACACTTGCAAGTGGAAAGAAACACTAAGTGGAGAGAGGGGAATAAAATAGTCAAACACAAAGAAGTAAGGTAGGCAAACAGGCAGCTTCTTATCCCAAAATGCCTCTGACATTTCTTCTCTGTGCTTCAGGAAGATAGAGAGGGGGAAATGCCAGCAGTGAGACATTTTTTTGTGGCAAGCAGTTTTCCACATCACAAAGACCACTGCTACCACAGCTGGCACTGCAGGTAGTCTTTGCAAAGATGCTGAGGACTGCACCACTGTAGAGACCAAATTACTTCCTCTTCTCTTCCCCAGATGAAGTCTGAAACATGTTGGCATATCTGTGTTGGAAAATTTGTATTGGCATTACCAATACCAAGAAGAGATTTCCCTCGCTACAGTGTGTCTGACCTAGTTATGCATTCAAACTGTTGACTGAAGGAGAGAGGAGATGTTTGCAGAGTTCTTGATCTTCAGTGGCACCACACCACCTCAGTGCTGGTATAAATAGTAATATCTTCACTGCTTTCTATGGAGTTTGTTCTTTATGTCTGTTTGTTTTGAATGATGTGCTTTTACATATGACTTTTTTACTAAAAACTAACTAAAGACAAAAATTATACATATATATCTACATGTACAAGGGAATGTGCTTAACTAGTATTGCTGAGCTGGAGATGCTGCTCAAGAACTAAGGCCAGACCAAATGATTCTTAGACCGTTTTATATTGGTCTTCATTGTCAATGCATGGATGTCACAGAAAAGTGGAATACTCAATTTTTACTTTACCCCTGAACTCTATATTGTGTCCTCTATTGTAGTGCTGTAGTGCCTCTATGCTGCAAAATTGTGTATTCTGCTAATTTTGGTATATGCTAGTACCACTGAACTCAAAAGAGGAGGTGGCACCTATTAAAAAAAGAGAATAATTAATGTCACCTTAATACGAACATCTCAGTGCTTCTCTAAAGCTGTCGTGCTAGCAGTATGCCCTACAATGATCCCAGCCTTCTTCAGACAGGAGGCTGCTTCATACAACATTTAGAGACTACCTGAATTACCTGAATTACCCATTTCTGGGGCCTCTTTTTCATGAAGTGCTGCTTGTATGAGTGCGGGTGAGGCAATGAGGAGAGGGCTTACCTGCCAGCTTTTCCTGGCTTCTGAAACACTTGAAGTACTGCAGCCTAATGATGCTTAACTAGTCAAGGCTTGTAAAATGAGCAGTGTTGCAGGAATGCAAAGCATTATCTTATTACTAACAGGGTATCAGAGGTGTTCCCCAAAGGTATGTAGTGATGCCCAGATCTCACGTTCTTCAACCCTGCAGGAGCA
This sequence comes from Aptenodytes patagonicus, assembly GCF_965638725.1. Lineage (NCBI taxonomy): Eukaryota > Metazoa > Chordata > Aves > Sphenisciformes > Spheniscidae > Aptenodytes > Aptenodytes patagonicus. The sequence continues at coordinate 15,865,270 of NC_134952.1, read as the reverse complement.
GAACGGCAGTCAGATGCAGTCTTGGGGGGATGTTTTCCAGGGCTAATTGCCTGCAACTGCTGACAAGCCCTGCTTCCTTCTTATGGACTGAGGACCTGCTTTTGTTCATTGCAACATTCAGGTAACCCTGACAGAGTGTCCAGCAGTCACTCAACAACTTTGTTGTGGTTATTTGGTCAGGCTGCTCTGCTGTGTTGGTTCTACGGATGGTTAAAGTCTGCTGGTAGAAGAAAAGTTGCTTTAAACTGTTACCAGGTGGGTGATGATGTCTGAGCTGTCCCAAAAAGCAGGAAAATCACTAGTGGTTCTACAGCATCTGTTTCTCCCCTTCTATACCACAGGGAGACTTAGGATAAAATTAATTCAATGAAATTTGGATTTCATTTACTTCAGTGAATGAACAGTTATGTCCCATCAGTTGTCTGTAAAGCATGGTCTACTCCTGGCACTGCCATTTATTACCATTGTCATTGTGAGCCAGACATACTGCTTGGTGCCTCAGTTTTCTCACCTACACAGTTAAGACAATAAGGAAGGACTTATTCTGAGGCCTGCACTTGCACAGGTTTTGAATGTTTTTTGGCCAGGGAACAACGAAAAGGCAGAACAAGTGTGTTCTCTGGGTCTCCATTTTCTGTATGCACAAGCCAGCCAATTGCATCAGCTGTAAGTTTTGTTAAAAGGCAGACTGGATGATGCAGCAAGTATGCTGACATGAAAGAAACTTCATGGTCTGCTCTTTCAAGGTCTTAAGCAAAGAGGAACACATGCACCTCTGGCCTGAATTTGGTTTACTGATCTTTCAGTTCCTCATCTGAAAGCTTAGGATCAGCCAGTGTGCTAGAAATCCTACTGGACTCACAGTGAATGTGCCTGCAATGCTTCTTTCAGCAAATGCGAACCAAGTTTAAGGGCCTGGAAAACAGTACAGCAATTCGCTGTACAAAAGCAAAAATAAACCATACACAGTATGTCACATTAGCTCTTAACTGTCTCCAGGAAGTGAAATGTTTGACAGGGAAATATATTTGCTTGTGGCCTCATTTGATTCATGTTTCAAGGAAAGAACTGAAGTCATACCCCCAGTGGAGCACATACATCGATCAAGGGGAGGATACTGCAGCCTACAGGATGTCATCTTCCTGCAACCTCCTCCCTGCTTCCCTGTGGTGGCAAAGTGCCATTCAAGTGAAGGAGATTTTAGAAAAGGGTTACAATGTTTTTCTTCCCAGCACTGACAGGAGTGTTTTAGACGGCAAAAGAACCACATTGCACCCTCTCTGAATTACGGCTCTGAATCATCTTGTTGGAAAGCAGGAGATACTTCCCGAATCGTTTAAGAAAAGGTAGCATGCCTTCTCAATCTTTGTTCCTTCTCCCTCTGGGACATGCCGCAGGCTGCTGCTGATCACTGTTCATTCCTCCCAAGTCCTTGCGCCCGGCATGGCTAGCCTGATGAACCAGCCATCCAGATCCTGACTTCCAGCTACTCCCAAGGCATACAGCAAGTAGTGTGATTCTGTGTGGGATAAAATGGATGGGATCAGCATGAGTTAGGTGTAGAAATCTTTCCATATTGGGAAGGGATGATTTCATTGCGGTGGATCTCTTTGCACCTAACTTTGCACTCCCTGTCTCCTCCCAGTAGGATAACATGCAGAAATATTAGAGGAGACTTCCACAGAGTTAGTATAAATATGGAACAACTCCATAAAGAAGTCTGTGGAATTACCATCATGTAAAAAATATATGCCAGAAGAGACTGGGTCCAGAGTGTAGAATGCGATTTATAAAATACAATCAATAGAACACAATCCAATTTCTAATTTCCGATTTGGTTCCTAATCTGTTTTTTCTATCTCACTGGACCTCTGCTGTATCTGTTGGGGATGCTCTCTCAGACTAACCTCAGTGTTAGCTTTCTTGAGACAGAACAGTAAAACTTAGGCTTAAGAGTAGAGATAAAATGTGTACAGAGAAATAGAAGGAATTTCCTAATGTGATAGTCCATGAACCATCATAACAGTTCTCTTCCTTTCTTTGTCTCACCTTCAATTTCTGCTAATTTTTCCTTTCTTCTTTCTGACATGAAGAGTATCAGGACACTGTAAGAAACCTACTGCTAAACTCTGCTTGTAGCACCTCTCCACACTGCTGTGATTGATGGGGAGGTAACTCCAGAGCTTCATTAAAGATGTGAGTGTTTGTGTTTTTGTGCCCAAAATACTTCCTAAGCTATTTTAAGTAGGCAAGCAGATATGCTAAAGCACTAAAAATAAGTATTTAAAAATACTTGACCTCAAAATACTGATCCATCAGAAGCAGAGGGTAAAAAGACCTTTAAAGGGATCTTTTCCTTGCATCCTACCCAGAGCAGAACCTCAGATTTACAGACTTGTGGTTAAGGCAGATCTAGACTGAGCTGCCACCTCACTTGGCATCACAGGAAGGGCCAGATATTTTTCAGGTTTCTTGTTCTCTTGGCAAGGACGTTGCAGGTCTCAGCATAGCATGGAGGTTTCCAATCTGTTCTTAATGAGATAGTACAGTTCACAAAGGCCATCTTATGAGTCACAGCCAGTGCAGAGGAGATGCTGTTGTGAACACCACCTCTTACACAGTTGTGGCCATGGCAGGAACTGTGTTTTTGCACAATGTGAGCAAAATGGGTGCAATTTTACCCACACAGAAGCATGTTCCCCTTTTGAAAAGCCCCTTTTGAAAAGCCCTAATTCTACCATCAGCTTATTCTCTTGATTTTATTTACTCCCTTTCAGCTCTTCTGTTTTTTTTTTTCACAGCAGGGAAGGAGCCAGCCTCATGTGGCTCACCAGTTCTCTATGGAGTGACAGGAACTGGACCACAGCTTGGACACCTCAGCAGGCGGAGGTCCTTGCTCCTCTGAAAGGACCATCAGACGGAGTATTAAAGAAGGGTGTGTTCTCGCAGCTGCCCAGCACTATCAACACAAACCCGCAGGATGATCTGGATTTCTGCTGCCCCGTGCCAGATGGCAGCATTTTGATACTCCGGTCTTCATTGCAGGTCTGTGCTCTGTGGTTATGGCAAGACTTCATCCTGAAATAGCTGCTTGGTTTTGAAATTCAGGCATGGCCCACTTATTTGGATATTTCAAGCTACAAGTTTCAGTCAAACCCATAAGCAGCAACTGGGTTTAAGAAATGAGGAAAGATTTTCCCAGGTATTTAAAAGCTGGGCAGAATGATACAGTGTTTGCAGGCAGCTTGCTCCATGCTGAATGAAACTCAGAGATCCGTTGCTGCAGGATTTACACATCGCAGTGTACATCTGTAAATTTATATACGGCCAGAAAATACTTTGAATGCTTATGCCCTACATAAACCAAAGCGTCCTGCTTAATATCATGATAAATACAGAGGATTCTTCAATAATAGTGTACAATTTGGATTTTAATTTGCAACTTAGTGTTGCAAATAATTCATTCTTTTAAGGAAAGTTTATGGTCTTAAGATCAAAGCCCAAATCTATTTTTACAATTTGTATTTTGGACCCTTCCTGTTCTGAAGATAAAAAGTGTTTCATTAAAAAGGCAGATATCTCCATGAAGACAGAATACTTAAATATGTGAGCTTGTTTTTGTCTTACGCTGAGGGTTACATCCAGTCTTGAGAGGTGTGGGGACAGAGAGGAGAATTGCCAGATATAAATAATGGCATATAACAGCAAAGCAGTAGTCTAACATAAGAGCAGGCAGCTTTTGGGGGTTTTGCTGAGCAAATGTATCCCTAGTTCATATGGAAATACACTCCTTGTTGCTGGGACATGGCTAACTGAGTTTCAGTGGTCATCTTGGGTTGCAGAAGGTTGGGTTGGAGGTTCTTTTTATTTCTAATTGGGACAGCTTATTTTGCTATAAGTTCACCTTTTTCTTTGTTAGTGGCTTTGGTGTGTTGGGGAGACCTACTTCAACATCATGAAGCAGCAAAGTCTGAGAGCAGTAGAGATAGGGCCCGTTGTATCTCTTGAACGTTGGAAGTGATGAAGAAAACCAATTCACAAATCCTATTCTAAAGTTAAGGGTTTCTTTCCCTATTACAGAAAGTGAGAATATTGTTACAGGGAGCAAGTGATCAGTAGTGATGCTTACTTGCTACACAAAATACTTCCAACGCACGTCTCTCCACTAACTCAGCCACTGTTTTCAGGATGTTTTGTGACACCACAAAGCAGCTGTTCTTTACTCTTCTGACTAAGACATTTATATTCAACCCTGACATTTTAATCTAATAAAAAAAAAAAGCTTTTTACCTCCTTGCAGTATAAACAGAGAACCTCTATATAATGGGCATCTGTGGAATATGGAATTAATCCCACTAGTGCGGAAAAACCTTCATAACTCTCTTGCGGCTTCATCACTCTTTGAGTTATGAGGTCTTCCTCTCACTTGTGGGATAAAGTCCAAATCCCACAGAAGCTTATTATGTGTCCACTATTTATTAAGACTTCATCATTTAAAACAAAACACTTAAAAAAGACACTGGGAAACATTTAAAATCAAAGAGGTTTCAGTCTGAGGAATATTTGTTGTATTTGAAGGTTTTTCAAAGCAGAGGAGAAAAAGTTCATTTTAGTCCTGATAACCACTGAACTTGCTGCTTCTGCTTATTTTTCTTTTTTTTTTTCTTTTTCTCCATGGAGAGATTCTGAATGTTTTTCCTTTCTTTCCTACATGATTTTATAAATCTTTTAGTATCCTTGTGAAGACTTCACTTTTCTTTGCCTTGCAGCCCAATGACTAAAGCCATTAACCATGAGTGAGAGCCCTTGTTCCCTGGCTTATGGATGTAAGTGTATGTACTTTCTGTACCTTGACTTGCAGAAAGTCCTTTAAATGACACTCACTCTTTTGCAGAAGTGTAACATAACACAAATATACTAGCTAAAGCTTAAACTTAGTAGTTTAGCAGTATTAACATTTTGTACCAAGGTTGTTCTGGAGCTAAGAAGGTTGGGCAGGAGGTAGGGAAACCTGAGCTTGATTTAAAACTCTGTCATGTACTCTGTTTGGGCACATTTAAATCTCTTTGTCTTCCTTTGCCTTAGTTTCCACAGACAGACTGTTAGAATGCCGATTCTTTTTTTCACCTCTATTTCTTTATAGTCTCTCTGCATCTCAGATAAAGTAGAAGCTAATGTCCACCAAATCATTTGATAGAATGCAAATAAACATAGTCATTGTATTAGCCATGCTGCATGGGAGTGAATTTAATTACTTCATTTTAGTAATTTATGTTAGTCACTATTTTACAAAGTAAGCATGAGACCAGAGTAAAAAATGTCTTTTAATTGCCTATATGTTTTTTAAATCACGCAAATGCTACTGTTGTTATTGATATACTAAAAAATATTTTAAGTTTGCTATTCCTGGATTTGTAGCACTTTTTTCCATTTCTTCCTATTTCTAGGAATAACTGTTACCACCTATATAATTCTCCCCTTCCCTCCCACAGAAGTAACTAATTCTCAAAACAGTTGTGAGAAATAAGGAACTCTATCTTACAGCTGGGGAAAATGAGGGAGAGGGGGTTTAACTTACTACTCCAGTGCCATTCTGTACATCAGTGGCAGAACTGGGGTGAGAATCCAGAAGTTGTTTGCTGCCAGCCCTGAGCTCATGGCATGGCTTCTATGGTAAAGTTAGTCAGTGTTGTGTACTGAAATAGGCGTATACTTTTTCACCATCTTGCAGAGAAGTAATGGTGAGGTGAGAATACTGAAACATTTGTATGGTACGTGAGGAACAGATCTGGCATCAGCACCTTTCTAAATCTTGTCAGACACCTGGGGCTGAAGGGACCGTGCACCCATTCTGCTGGTACTGAGCTTAGACAAAAAGCACAGTGCAGTTAAAAGGTGTGTGCCTGGAAGACTGATGGTGTTGGACCTCTTTAGCCCTTAAAGTGAAATGCTAAGGTAAGAGAAGAGACTGCCTCTGGGGAATGGGGAACAGAAGAGGATCGCTCTACCTGTTGGAAGATTGCGGGCATGATGTATCATTCTTTGCCTCTGGAAAAAAATCAGATAAATTTAGATACATTTCCGGGGAGCAGCCAAATCTTGGGTGCATACTTGAACTTGTTCATATGTTCTTCCAGTTAATCACTTTTCGTCCCTTACTCTTAACAGAGAAAACATGATCTGAATTTAAGGCAGACAGGGGAATAAAGCACAAACAGCCATAGCTGCTGGCTGTTTCTACAAAAGCTAAGGCCTACTTCTAGTCTCCAGTGAGAACTCAGGATGGGCCTCCTTTCATGAGAATCTGTAAGATTTACAGCAAAAAACGTACAGCCAGTCAGAGGACTTCTACTTGATGACAGATCTTTCTGCTCAGCCTTTGCTGCTGAATGGAACTGAATTAGCACAAAATGACCCTTTTATTCTGCTGTAGCATGGATTTATATTCACAGGGACAGCTCCTCAGTAGGGGTAAATTGTCTTAACTCTTTCAAAGGATTTGAGTTCGGCTGTTTGAGGTTTGATCCTGGCAAAAGGTGAGCACATGCTTTCAAACTCCATAACTTCATCTATGAAAGCCACTGTCACCATGTGGCCCCTCCAGTCTTTAACTTAGTTGTACTGTTTTGTTCAGCTTTTCAATGACATTGAAATGAGTTTCAACCCATTGTAATGGATGCTATTGTAGCCTAAATGTAATACTGGTTTTGATGTAATCATTTTTAGGTGTAAAAAATTTTGGGATGTGATGAGAAGCAACTGAGATAAAATTCTTTACTTGTATTTTGGAATTACTTTGCCACCTCAAGGAAATTAAGATTTTTTTTCAAATTATTTGGAAGAATTTATTATATATACATTCATTTTAAAAGAAATCTAGGATCATTCTGATGACAGTGGTCTATTTTTTTCTCTGCTGCATGCATAAACATGTAATAATAATAAACATAAAATGTACATAAATTGAGTTTTCAAATTAAAAGAACATGAAAGGCAAGCAAAGCATGGGCTGCAGAAGCAACAGGAAGTGAAAAGGTGGCAAGAGTGAAACAAGAATGTAAATCACATTTTTTATGAGTGGCCACCCGGACGACAGAGTGCAGAAGCAGACCGGGTTGTTGTGAGAAATAACAATGAAGAGTGCACATGTAATAATACAAAGTGCCTAAGAGAGGGGTAGGGCCGGGGCAGTGGTGGGGAAGGCTATCGTAGAGCTGGGCTTGGAGCAGTCTCATTGCTTACGCTGCCTACAGCTTCCTTTTTGGTCCCCCCGACCACCCTTTTCTTCTTTCTTAAATGAGGTTAGTTTTGCTAGGGATGGTCCAAAAAAGCACCCTCTTGAACAATAAACAGAAATGACTGTGGTGGTCCTGTCAGCTTTGGGTCTTTGTAAAATAACCAGTGATCCACAACACTTTCTGGAATTGATTTCACAGGCTTTCCCCATACCTCCTCACTGACAGCCTGGAAAAAAAAATCCCCTACCACTGTTGGTGAATGCTATTCATTTTCCCATTATTGTAAATTCTTACATGCAAAGAGTCCTAAAGAGCTATCCCTTTGAAGCAAAGGTGATTTTGCTACTGAAGGAGTAACAAATCAAACACTATGCTCACAAACTCTTACATTTTGGGAAGAACACTTCCAGATGATTAAATAGTTATGCATGGCAAGGACTTGAAACTTTGATGATTTATTCAGACTCCATAACCTATAGTAAAATATAAATTTTTGTTAATAGTGGCATAAATGTAACATTCTCTCCTCCTCCTCCCTCCCCCCTTTTTTTCCTAAGTGTAGGACTTCTAAGATTTTTGGAAGAAAAAAAGCATCTGTTTTTCTGTATGTTTGCTTTTTTTATAGACTTCATAAATCCAGCAGGCTTCTATTTGGACCACTAGGCCCTTTCAATAGAAGCATGTTTTCACTGGGATTTCCACATTCATAATTATTCCTCTCGTTTCTCTGCTGTGAGAAGACAAGCTGCTATTTCATTGCTTTGGGGAAGTTAATAATATGGTAGGCAAAACATCAGGAAAAATTATAATGAATGAACCTATACAAATTGTAGGGAAACACATGCTGCTGTTATAAAATGTTCCCATCATAAATCCCGGCAAATCGCTCTGTGCACAAGTGAATAACTTTTTAACACATAAACACTCAATTAATTAAAGGTAATATACTATATACGCTCAAACTAGTGTGACACAGAAAAGACAGATTCAAATAATGGCATTCAAGATTGTGGGCCCAGTCATGTCTGCCACAGTCCTCCTGAGAGATTTGGGAATAATAACACTCCAAAGTAACTCTCCTCTATATCTGAAGTGAAAATGAAGTTCTCAGCCTCAGCTTTCCAAAACTATACTATTGCATTCACTTAAGACGTAAGTAGGAAAACTCCCTACTTTTTTTCTCACCTTATTTCATACATATAGCAAATGTTTCCTCAGTTTCATGTAGGTCACCATTCCCTCCTCCTCCTACCTACTATTTCTTAGTTATTGGTATTTTTTCCATCTTACCCAGCATTCTTGGAAGATTATTTCCTTTAACAATTGCATTATTTGCAAGACCAGTTAATTTATTGACATTGCCTTTTCCATCAGTGACTGTGGTTCAGCTCCACTAAAATATATCCGTTCATTTTGAGAGCCATGTTAGTTAGAATTGCTGGGACTATTTAAAAAATACTCATTAAATAAATTTTTCTCTCTAAGAAAAAAAAGAAAAAAGAGGGAAAACAAACAAACTTTGAAATGTTTTCAGTTTTGATTATGTTTGTGTCAAGCTCAGACAGACTCACCAGCTGTAGAAAAATAACCAACTTGTATACGCATAGGAAGGTACAAAGCAAGGTTCAGTTCCACGATGCAGGGGTTATTTAGTTTTCTTTTAAGTGGAAATACCTCCAGCAAAAGCCACTGAGAGCAACCCACCAAAAACTAGCTAAAAGTAGTGACTTGAATGCAAGACTTTTACATTCAAGAATACTTACGTTCATATACCTGCCTGAAGTTAAATGATATTGTTATATTATTGGACAGGTCATAGAAAAAAAATTAATGATAATCACATTTTTAGGTAATATTTTTAAGATAGAACGGGAACATTTTTTAATTCTTTGAAGGTTTCTGAAGTCAATAAACTTTTTCCATTCAGGTCTAAACTGCGTATCTATACTATGACCAGTTCCTATGCGTATTGCATGTGACAGAGTTTATGGATTGAATGTGTAACTTTGAGTGAATGAAAATTAATATTTTTTTACTCCTACTCTCCACTGCTCTTTTTTGCATAACTCAAGCAGTTATATGTTGATCCACTTTCATATCACTTTTATGACTGATAGGTCTAATAAGAACTAAAGTTTCCACAAGATGAGAAAATAAAGCAAGTGACTACTAAACAAATGAAATAAAGAAAGAATAATGAAGTCTAAGGCTATTCTCCCCCTCCCCAAAGTAACAGAAAGTAATAGCTGACAGTGATAACTGGGACTATTTTGGGTATGTGCTGTGTGATCACCCATTTGGAATTGATTTATCACACCTAACCTTCTGCCTGAGCACCGAACCAGAATGAGTATGCCGCTTCCAACACCACAAACAATAAAGTATCACATGAAAGGTGCGTGTTTTCTCTTGCCAGCTGTTGGCAGGTATTTTTCTTTTTATTTTCTAATTTAAGTCCTAGTTTTTCCTCAGTCAGTACAGTCATCTGAGCTGACCTGGATATTTTATGGAAACTTGCTGTCCTTTCTGCATCTTTCCCAATAAGAAGATCTGTAAAGATGACAATATTCCTTAAGTAAGCAGAGGTCAATTTCAGAGAGTGGCAGTCACAGACTAGATTTGGAAACCCTTTGGTGAGGCCACTCAGGTTGAATAAACTGGTGGGATAGGGTGGAAAATGAGGCACAGCAGTACATACATCTGTCCTCTCCTATCACAGCACCTCTGATGGTAGCCCCCTCAAAATGCTGTCCATGAGCACACCTGTCTCACCCAGGGCACATTAGTATCTTATAGAATCATAGAATCATAGAATCATTGAGGTTGGAAAAGACCTCTAAGATCATCGAGTCCAACCGTCAACCCAACACCACTGTGCCCACTAAACCATGTCCCTAAGTGCCTCATCTACTCGTCTTTTAAATACCTCCAGGGATGGGGACTCAACCACTTCCCTGGGCAGCCTGGTCCAATGTTTCACCACTCTTTCAGTAAAGACATTTTTCCTCACGTCCAATCTAAACCTCCCCTGGCGCAACTTGAGGCCATTTCGTCTCGTCCTATCGCTAGTTACTTGGGAGAAGAGACTGACACCCACCTCGCTACAACCTCCTTTCAGGGAGTTGTAGAGAGCGATGAGGTCTCCCCTCAGCCTCCTTTTCTCCAGGCTAAACAACCCCAGTTCCCTCAGCTGCTCCTCAGAAGACTTGTTCTCCAGACCCCTCACCAGCCTCGTTGCCCTTCTCTGGACACGCTCCAGCACCTCAACGTCCTTCTTGTAGTGAGGGGCCCAAAACTCAACACAGTATTCAAGGTGCGGCCTCACCAGGGCCAAGTACAGGGGCACGATCACTTCCCTACTCCTGCTGGCCACACTATTTCTGATACAGGCCAGGATGCCATTGGCCTTCTTGGCCACCTGGGTACGCTGCCGGCTCATGTTCAGCCGGCTGTCGACCAGCACCCCCAGGTCCTTTTCCAACAGGCAGCTTTCCAGCCACTCTTCCCCAAGCCTGTACCGCTGCATGGGGTTGTTGTGGCTGAAGTGAGGACCCGGCACTTGGCCTTGTTGAACCTCATACAGTTGGCCTGGGCCCATCGATCCAGCCTGTCCAGGTCCCTCTGCAGAGCCTTCCTACCCTCGAGCAGATCAACGCTCCCGCCCAACTTGGTGTCGTCTGCAAACTTACTGAGGGAGCACTCGATCCCCTCATCCAGATCATTGATAAAGATATTAAACAAGACTGGCCCCAAAACTGAGCCCTGGGGAACACCGCTTGTGACCGGCCGCCAACTGGATTGAACTCCATTCACCACAACTCTCTGGGCCCGGCCGTCCAGCCAGTTTTTGACCCAGTGCAGAGTACACCTGTCTAAGCCACCATGGGGGAGTCCTATGGGGCAAACCCCGTACATGGTCACAGGGAATCAAAGGGGAATCCTTGGTCATCCTAGGGGAGGGGTGTGGGTTTTCACACCACCTAACAATAATTAATCACCTTGATAGGCCTCACTCAGTATTCTCTTTTTAATCTGAGTGTGCCCAGGTTAGTTTGTGAGCCATCTGGATTGATATAGACAGTGCTTCCTGAAGTGTATAATGGAAAAACCACAGTACTGAGCACATACCTGTTGGACTCAGCAAGTGAGATTACAGATTAGGAAATGTCATACAAAATGACTGGCAGAGATGTTTCAGAGCCTAAAAATGGACCCTCATGCTTGGCCACAGCTACTTTAAACAATTCATAAGTATTTAGGTCATTTAAAGGCTTGTTCATTGCTATAAAACTTTACCCTGTTAAACCTTATCCTTCACTTACAACATTTGAAGTCTACTTCTAGAATTTATGTCTTCCATTACCCTGCCCTTAGTCATCATATTTCATAATTACTCTCTCAAGAGCATCTATTTTTAGCCATGGAGGTTATCTTATATAAGCATGTTACCAAATGATGGCTATTTTCATGCCAAATTTAACACTTCAGTCCCCAAAGAATCCTTTGAATCAAAAGTATACTGATGCTGACAGTAGCCGCTAGCAAATCTATAAGAGGAGACCTGAATACGAATTGATCCAGTCTAGATCCTGTCAGCTGGTGATTACCTAAGGAACGGATCCTCTGGGAGATTGTCTTAGACCTTTATCTCCTTTTTAATCTTTGGCCTTCACAGTGCCCTGTGTTCAAAACTTCCACTGTTTAGTTCTTTGCTATGTGAAACTTGATACCTAATGAGTTGCTGGTGGTGCTCTACTTTGTGTGTTGCAATATTCATTGTAATGTTCATCTACTTTGTTCTTATCTTACAAAAAATGGCTGGACAGTTGCTGTTAAAATTATTGTAAAATTCAGGCACAAAGGAAGCCTGGGAAATTCATGCTGTAATAAATAGCTTCTAGAATTGTACAAACAAGTAAAACCAGAAGATCAAAATGGAAATCACTCCATAATCTTTAACACTTATTAACAATGTCATACATTTGAAGCAATAATAGCTGAGAAAAACAGGACAAAAGGAGGATCAGAACAGGGAATATACTTTTTGGTGAAAGATGAATGAAATTTGGAATCATAGACTACATTTTTGTTATGTCTTTCCTTTTTAATTTGTCATTAATAATATACTGTTAATTATAAAGAGCCTTTTATAGATTTTTTTTTTTTAAGAAAATGTCCAAACTAGTAAAATTTTTGAATTGGTTATAAGCTGCACTGGTAGAACTTGCTTCACCTTATTGAATTCTGCCCTTTGAAAGCTAGAAACCAGCTGTCTTTTGAATAGTGTTAAACAGCATTTGCAGCCATTCAGGATGGAAAGAGAAAATGCTACCTTGGAAGCCAGTAAAACATAATTCCCTGAAATGAAATAACTGGGAGAATTTTAGGTAGGTGATATGTGATTACATGTTTGGAATTTGTTTAAGCTTTCTGTCTGACCATCAGGCCAGAATATATATGCTGCCTCCAGTGCCTGCGTGCTTCTGGCTTCGGGTAACTGCTGAAGAGAGAGACACTACCTACAAAAGAGAGGTTTTATACATAATATGTGCATGTGCACACACACAGATTATAACAGTGACATTGCTATAGAACAGCAGGAGGAGAAAAAAGGAAAATAAGCCACTCAAACAGGAAAAAACGTGCCTGGAGTTGTCCAGACACATGCATTCGTTAAACTGAGAACCAGCCCTCTGGTCCTCTCCTCGGAAAAACTCCTGATGAGGAGATGACTTGCTATGGATTTGTGAGGTAAAAGCTTCAACGGAAAATAAAATCTGGCTTCTGCTGTCTGGGCTGAGGCTCCTTCTACTTATCCGCTGGCATGACCTCACTGCGAGCGAAGTTGAAAGTCTTCGTGGGTCGATGCAATGCGCTGCTGCTGCTTACTTGCCGCCTTCCCTCCCGTCCTCAGAGATTACCTGCTCCTCCACCCAACTCCAGGCAATAACTCCTGCAGAGATGACGCATCTAGGCGGTCCCTGATGCCAATGACCAGGCACTGGAAACTCAGCCTTCCCAGACAGGATCTTAGTGTGGTCCTTCCTGCCACAGAAGATCAAACTAAACTGGAGGCTGACAGTGTCCAGAGCTAGAATAAAATGTTCTAGCAATAAAATCTTCCATCAGAACATATATAAATACCATTCAAAATCCCTCCTCTGGGCACTGTAACAGATTCATCTACCCCAGACGAGCGGACGGTGAAGTATTTCCTCCTTCTGCACTCCAAGTCTCCACACTGAGCTCAGATACTAGACTGATGGACAGTGCCTCAAAGTCTTTTACACTGTCCCCTCCTAATTGTACAATACATTTTCAGAGTGCAAAGTAACAACTAAGGTATTGCTTTTGCCTGTATGGTGACAAAATGCCTATTATAAGGAAGGAAGTGCAAACTGTATTTCCAAACAAAAGTATTGTAGTAACAAGAATAGAGCACATCAGAGCCTAACAGTTCTGCTGGAAGCAGGTTTTGTTCTTGTTGTTAATAACTTTTATAATGATTTGAACTGCTTTCTTTTCACAGTCTTCCAGCTGCTCCCAAAGGAAACTTTTTCCTTATTTAGTGCCTCCAAAGTTCCTTGAAATGCTTGGATGAATGGTCCTATATAAGAGCCAAAGATTATTTTATTCACTGAACTTTAGAACATTGAAAATGTCCTGTCTGGTTAAGGAGTGGCTTGATTTTGGGTCATCATGAAGTAATTTTTATGTAGTTTGGGGAGAAGGGCTGTTTGGATTGGGTTCGGTGTTCAGTATGCTGCAGAGTATTATTGAAATATTGAAATTGATACACTATTATGTCACAGAAAAGGTGTGTGTACATAAGCAAATGCCAGTTATACCCCTATTATGAAATTAAACAGAGCCAAGGAACTTCCTGGATACTGGAACTCGGACATCTACACTGCTAAATTACTAGAACAGTCCCTGGATGGTTTTGGCCCTGGTCAGCAAGCACTTTACCAAGCAGTTCCTGGGTTCAACCTGGAATTTAGCAAAGGTCCAGGACTAGCAGGGAGTTTGCATTTTGTCACTTCTTTTTCAAAGTCTAGAAAGTTTAGTAGTATGGATTCAGAACAGCTACATGCATGTTTAATATACTAGTGTAGACATAATACCTATAAAAATGTGCATATTTCTTCAACGCTGTTTGCAAATCAAACCTTGGAAGCAAATATTACAATTCTCACACTCTTTGACGAGCCAACCAGCAACTGCCTTCAGGTCATTGCAGTTACCTGGGATACAGTCGAGAAACAGAATATGTCTGTCCTTACTTCAGTATTTACCTAATGAGGGTCGATGGCGTTTGTGTGTATGTTTGAAAGAAAGACTATCCCAAGTTCTGAGGTGAAAACATTGTACTGATGGTTGCATGTACAGTGAGTAAATTAGTAAATATATGAAAGATATTGACATGTACTAACATTTGTTTTATGAAAGTATTCCAAGACAGACTCTATTTTTCCCACCAGACTGTAACCACTGCCATTTTTTAATAGGAAATTTTGATTGTTGAGACATAATTGTCCTTGTTGTCAATGAATCTTATTTGATCCTGTCAAAGCCATGACAGCAGAAGCAAAAGAAATGTCACTGTAGTTTATACAAGCTCTGTAAAGGAGATAAACATGTCCAGCTGCTTTACAGTCAACCATCTCATAGCTGAATTCAAGTACAAGAAGAAAGCCAAACTGAGTATGTCCCTATGCAATTACGTTTCCAGTCTCATGTGTGTGCCTGTCCAATACTTACAGAGCTCATGGAGCACCCATTTCCATGGGGAGGAATTAGATGATCTCGTATCAAAGCCTTACCTTTTGTAGACAGAAGAGTAAAAGGAGTTAAGGCCACGGAAAATGATCATCATAGATCAGTTTTCACACAAGTGGAAAGTGGTGGAAAGTGTTGTGAGAAAGATCCCTTTCTGAGCAAAATGTAAGATCCTTCTTAACATAAACTTAGCTCTGATTTTCTCATCTGAAATTATGTTCGTCTTATACCCATGTAGTTATAATAACATTTTCTGAAGCTACTTTAGCCATAGTTCTAGCTAAATTCAGTTTTTGCTTGTTGAGCTAATAAGAATGTGCTTAGATGGAATGCACTGAGAAAAAAAGAAGATTCTGTTAAATCTGCGATTATGTCAAATTTGCAGTTTTTCACATTTCGGAAACACACATGATACTGAGAACCAAGTTCAGTGAAGGTTCTGCAGATAGTGCTAGAGGCAAGTAAATCTTTGCCTCTGCCTATCAAAAAGTTAGATTATTTTTTCAAGACATTGTAAAATTGTGAAGCAGAAAACAGGGTGCTTGGGGGTGTGTGCAGACTTAAACTAGAATAAAATATTTCTCTCCAAATGCTGACATTTAGATGCCAATATTCTTTCGGGAAAGTAAATACTTTGAGGAAAAAAAGGATGAAAACCCCATTTTCTCTAACAAAATAAGGTTTCATCATGAGTTAAAGCTTTTAGTCGTGTTTTACTTGTCATCCAATATTGTACATTGGTGGTTATAATAATAATTAAATACATTATTGATTCACATCTAATCTCTATGAAATCTAGCAATGGTGACAGTAAGGATCCTTTTGAACAAAGGAAAACAAACAACAAGGCCCACGTAGATACTTGGGGTGAAATTCTGGCCTCGTGGAAGTAAATAGTAAAACTCCCGTTGACTCCAACGGGGTCAGGATCTCTTCCCCTTTCCCTCCACCCCCAGTGTGTAACCACAGCTGTGCTTTTGCTAAGCAGCATGCAAGAACAACTTATGAATCACATCTGGTGACCCTGTTTGGCATCCCAGCAGAGAAAACATCAGTAATATTAACCCCTTTGTTACATAAATTAAAACAAAGAGACTTTTGGATCCTTTGGATAATGCAAAAACCATGGGAAAGAAAATAAAAAGAGAATAAAAATACTTTAGGGGAACTGAGAATCAAGGCCACAGTGAGGAAGAAAAGTTGCTGAGGCACTGTAATTACAAAATTTAAGAACAAACACATTTTTCTTTCTCTTTTAGGTTAAGCTGCCAATGTAACTTGATAAATTTATTTGGTTTGTTTCCACTTGTTCTCACTGACGCAAGCTGGCAATAGCCTTTGTAGAATTTCAGGCTCTCTTGATTCAGTGTCTTGATCTTCAGTCAAAACCTCTTTGTTTTCCAAGAACCTCTTAATTTTCCATTTCCGCCTTGGCAAAACTTGAAACCTTATCCAAAAGCTGTATTAGCATTTTTTCACCTGAGACATTGGAATTTCCACCATCACTGGGCTTATTTCCCTTTTCTGTCTTCAGCAGCTATCTTATAAAAATCAAAAGTTAATATCCAAACCTCTGCTTTTTTTTTTTTCCTTTTTGTTTTCTTTTTCTTTTTGGAGTGTGTGTATATTTTCTTCTAGGGAGGAATTTCACAGTCTGAAGTATAAATCATAGCTATCTATATCCTGGGCTGAATGAGCCTTTTGGATATAAACATTCCCAAAACAAGGCATGTGTTATCAGAATCTAGAATGCAGCGCTGTATTTTCTCACTGACTAGGTACCTAACAGTAGCTGTAAAGAGACAAATTCCTTCATTTTAATCTCACTATAAGGCTTTAGGCTAGTTATTTAACATATATGACTTGTCATATGTGGAGAATTTTAGAGAAAGCAGAAAAATGGACTACACAGAACATTATAGACCATTATATATAAGCATATAAGTCAGCCTGGTTCTCCTGACATCATTGGAGCCATTGCCTTCACATTGCCTCATTTCTTCTGTTTAAACAGATTCTGCCAGGCTGTAGAATATGTTAATTATATCTGAGGGATAAAACACCCTGATTTAACACATCTGCTGGGCCATGTGAAGTCACAGACCTGAATTCTACAGGAAAGTCACTGTCTGCCAGAACTGATGGAGCTCTGTAAATTACAAATGACGGCATATCAGCACATTGGACATGTCTGGTTGAAGTCTAGCTCCTCTAAGCGTTTGACCTTTCAGCCATCTCTTTTGAAAATGGTATCTTTGCTGTTTGTTAGCATCTGGGTGCTCTCTAGTGGGACCAGGGCCAAACTCTCAGTTATGCAAGTGTCTAATCCCACTGAAATCAGATGCTTCAGAACAGTACTTCAATACAGAAATACTTCCGTACAGAAATAATTCTACACAACTTAATCTCTTTAAGTCCAGGAAAGCAATTAAAAATGTAATTACCATTATGTTCCCAGGTGTACAGTAAAAAACTAATAGGTTTTTTTTTGCTTGCTAACACATTAATGTGAGATAAAAGTTAGAAAAAGTAGACATATTTTCAACAAATATGAAATGAAATTAAAAAGACTACCTGGAAAGGTTAGTATAAGATGTCTGCATTTTGAACATCTGTGAATGACGTTTCTTTTCATATTAGTACGACAAGTACTTACAGAGTACTAGGATGTCTGTCAACTGTAGGGATCACAATGTCATAATGATGAAGAAATAACACTATATCATAAAAATGCAGAGGAATTCAGTGAATACAGAAGTCAACACAGGGAGAATGAATAGAATAGATGCAGGAAAATATTCCTGTTTATAAGAATACTAGTGTTAGCTCGTAAGTTACTAACCATCAAATCATTAAAATAGTATTGAGCAATGCTTTTTGAGAATTTCACACCAACATTACATTTTTTCCCAACATTTTCAAACCTTTTGCCCTGCAGAGACTTTTGATATTGGAACTCAATTCAGTATGAAAGCACATGCTACAGTTTTAATAACCTATGACAGAATATCCTATCGTGCAAAAACGTACTATTAATTTTGAAGTGTGAAGTGTCAGCAGGCACAAATAGGGCAACCAAGACTAATAAATGGTCGTAATGGGGCATTTCAACTATCTGCATAGAAATTCATCCTTTCCAATGGGCGATTTAGAGAAAGAACTTCTTGACCTCTCAGACTATATTTTTTATAGCAGTCGGTTCTACAGCACACATGAGGGAAAGTTACTCTGTCCTATGTAATATACAAGTGTTGGTTCAAGAAGTAACTATCGCTGAGCCACTAATTAATAGTGACCACAGCATAATTAAGTTCAATGTTCTCAAGGGAGTGCTTGAATCAAATGTGGGACTGTGACACTAAACTTTTGATAATGAAATTTTTTTCAAGGGGAAAGTTAGTTAAAAACCCTAAAGTCAAAAGTGAGGAAATTAAAATCCTTACACTCAGCATGGAGGCTTCTTAGGCATCCCAGGAGTCACAGAGGAATGAATGCACCTTAACAAAAAAGAAAATAGAAAGCCAATTAAAAGCTAGTACAGTTAGATTGCAAGGTTCAAGATGTTATTTAAGACAAAACGGTAGCCTTCAGAAAATGTTAATCTAGTCCAATACAAGGAAAGGAGCAGATATTATGGAATATGAGAATTATGGAGGTAAAATGAAGGAGTCATCATAAATACAACCAAAAATACTAACAATATATTTCTATGTGTCTCAGTTGAGAACTGTGTGAGAAAATTGGATGATTCATTTTTTCATCCTTGAGAAGTTATGGATAATATAGATATTAGAGAAAAATTTAAAACAATGTTTGTATTAGAATTCTTTTCAATGAGGCTGAGGTATCTGTAAAAAAAAATTAATCAAAGGAATTCACTGTCAATACAATAAACTGATAAACTGGAAAGCACCAGTTCACAAGGCCTTCCAAGAACTCAGACAGAAAAAAGGGGTAGCCGAACTGTTAGTAGGAAAGCGTAACTTCATATGAACTGTGTTTCTAAGCTGAAATATGGAGCAGCAGCAAATGTTTAAAAAGTATGTGAGTCACTCAGAGAGTTACGGGTGACTGTAAGTAGAATAATTCATTAGAATAATCAGTAGGAAAAAGGATAAAAGAAAGTTGCTTTCCTAATTTTTTCCTAAATCTTTTGGTTTCCTTGATGCTGAAACAAACCCCTCATGAGAGGCTGCTGGGGAAATGAAGAAGCCCCTGGCTAAGGGCTGGCATGGCATGGACACAGAGAAGAAGTGGAACAGAAAGTGGCAAAGAGGCAGGAGCTGCTGACTGGTGGTGGATGAAGAACGGGTCTAACAGCATCAGGCTGAAGACCTGCCGTTTCCCCTCACCCCAGCTAAGTCGGTGAGTGATTTAGCATTGACTTGAATGCAGCAGGATCTTACCTGCAGGCTCTGGTTTTGGCTCCAAACCCAGACATTACACTGGTCACATTTGTTAACCTCCTGACAGCATTCACCATTTAAACAGGACTATCTGTGTCTGACAGAGACACCTCCTCTAATTATACCTGATGCTCCTTATGCGTAAGCTGAAACAAAAACTGAGTGGCGTCACAGTATTTTCTCATGTTATTTTACTCCAGAGCCTCGGTTACATTATACAAATACTGTTCCTGTTTCTAAACAAATACAGTCCTGCCCCTCAGTCAGACTTCTGAACTGCAGTAGCCTGACCTATTTCAACAGAACTGATACTGGGATCTAAGTTGTATATATCGTAACATATATATTGTTGTATATATCGTAACATCCAAGCATATAAGGCTTGGATGTGACTTACACCAAGGCCTTGATGTGACTTGGATGTGACTTACACCAAGGCCTTGTTAAATAGTTCTGGTAATGAAAAGAACATTAATTGAAGAATGTCTGCTGGAAGGATATAACAATGTTCCAGTGTGAACAAACATCAAGCCCTATATTTTATACACTGATTTTTGAGATATCTAATCTACAAGAATGAGTCTTATTTCATTCTCCCTTCTGAAGGATACAGATTCATTATAAACTTTGAGAGACAATCTGACTTTACAGAGAGAGGAACAAAAACCAGAGAGAAAACACATGGTCATTTTAAATTACTTATGCATTTCTAGAATAATTTTCCTGAAAAATATAATGTCCTAAAGGAAACATGCAGTCTGTGGTGTTGATAGAAAGGGCTTACTCACACTCAGTTTGTGTAACTTGCATAACTCATTTACAGCTTTGCTTTTCATGAATAATGCTGTCACTCCAAAGTCATGTCAACAATAATGTCTTTACACCAATCCATAACGTCGGGTGTTTTGTGCGTACATACATGCAGTACGTAGAGCTCCTATCCAGATAATAAACCGTCAGACTAGAGACTAAATTCCATTTATCTTGCACCTTGACGTCCTCCCATGCACTAATCCATTTCCACAGGGACAGTTTTTAACAATCTGACCCTCCCAGCAATTAAAAACAGCTGCCATTTTTTTTAAACAAACCTGCCAGGAAAAAATTTCTTGCTTTCCTCACAAACATGGAATTCTGAGCCACCCTCCCACCCCCAAATTACATTGGACTGATTCCCAGGCTGTGTAATGTTCAGTCCTGGACTAATGACTGGTTTAAATTTCAATAACGCACAGTTTGTTAGGACCAGAAATAGATTATACCACGGTAGAGGTGGGATTCCCCCTTTTCCAACAGGATATGGACTTTTTTCCTTCTGCTAGGTTTGGTAGAATATAAAATACCAGAGTTTAAAAGTCAAAGCTATGTAGGTGATGGTTAATGTTTTAAAATATTTTCTATTGGGCTGCTGCCTACTGCTGCAACTGCAACTGAGGCCCCAGTGAAAAGCTGTTGCAGAAATGCACGGTCACAGACAGCTCTCACCACTGGCACTTTATGTTCAAAAGGTGGAAAGAGGAGAAAGGAGGATGAGTTGGTGAAATGAGTTAACTGTAGTCCTGCACAAAGTTAGTGCCAAGCTGCGATTAAATGCCATGTCTCGGCTCCTGATCTACTGTCCCAGCCTCGTGAAAGCACCAACTCCCCAATTAAAAGTATTAGTTTTAACTTTTCATTTTCCAGTTGAAGACGGGGCATGCGAATTTGCAGTTTTTAGGCAATATGGCTTTATAGGCACTGAGAAAAGTGACTCCAGCAAAGAGCTTAAAAATCCTGCAGCATGTGTAAACCAGCTTATTTGTGTCATGATGTAAAATACCTGCTGACATAAAGTGGCCTGAAGATTTTATTGCTGTTCCATGGTCAGCTTAACTCATGAAGTCAGACATACATGACTCGTGTGCTCATCTTATTCCCACTGGCACCCAACACTTCATTTATCTGTTCTGTTAACATATGCAAAACCTCTCTATTGAAAAGATGTGAGCACTGGTATGTTTTTACAGTTAAACTTCACAGTGTGCCTGTCACCAGGATTGAACTAGAGCCTCCTACTGAAATGTGCCTGCCTTTGATTTAAATCATTCTCATTCCAAATGATATGTCTATGCTGTAGGTGCAACTTGGTTGAGAGGGCAGGCAGCAGAACATCTCCCATGACAAGAAAAGAGTAGTAAAATGATTGTTCAACCACCATCAGTTGATGAAAAACTAACAAATTGTATTCTTCAGTAAAGCATGGGTGTTTTCCTCATAAAGGCAAGGGAGACAACAGGTTGCCTGGCCTATGAAGGGATCCTCTATATACGATAGGTGTGACTGGTACTGAAAGAAAGGCCTCCTGCTCTCCACCCTTTCACTGTTTTGGAAGGATAGATCTGAATGAATCTTTGCTGTGTTCATCTCTGGCCGTGGAGTTCAACTCATAATACACAAAGCTACAACATCTTAAAAAATATAGGGAGTTGAGAGCATCTCTGCAAAGGTTGCAGTAAGTTCAAAACAGTACAGAGGTGACCTTCAAACCACCTTTATGTAGAAGTCTTTGGCCTCTGCTTTTGGCATATCAGCTGCATCTCAAGATTTTCCTCAGTAAGTGGAAGTGAGGCCAGCTTCCAAACACTATGAAATAACAGCAAGCCATGCAACTTTGCATGCAGATATTTCTCCTTCATAAAAATAAATGTTTGTACATAGCTGGTTTTTGCTTCATGCTTACATGGCTTTGTTTTCAGCAAATCATTAAAAAAGTGATGACTTACTGCACTGCTTTTTTAAATCTAGTCACAAACCACAATCGCTTACAGGAAATGGAATGTTTACTTGAGTTTATTATACAAGGGTCTGGATATGAGCTGTGGGATTTTTACACCTCATAGCAACGGTATTACAATTTATTTACATCTTCATGTTGGCAGCTGCACAAACTCTTATGAAATAGGACAATCACACCTTAGGGAACAGTAATTATAGGCAAAGGTATAAATAGTATAAAGAAGTGCACGCATTTGGCACTTAAGTTGAAGAGAATAGAAACTATTCTGGCAAATCTTCAAAAACACAGCCTCTTGTTCATTATGAGGGCATGAACTAATTAAACCTAACTTGTCAGAATCGGCTGCATGAATAAATTCTAGTCAACTCTGGCACAGTCATGCTCCCAACCCATGAAGAGCAAAGTTGTTTTAGTGATGTCATAATTTGGACGTTTGGAGTATGATATCACTTTTGACAGAATTAATGCAGAATTAATACCATATGTATAAGCATTAATAGGTATTTAATTGAACACCCAGTGATAAGTCTGTGTTGGTTTCCAAAGCAACAGTCTGTTTTTTTCTTCATAACGCTTACATTAATGTAGTATCAGAAGGCAAATTTAAAATACATTTCAACACTTTTATAAGAAAGCATTTAAGTTTTATGTCTCTGCCTCTATTTCAAAAGCTGTTTGCATAAGAAAAGCAATTAAACTTCAGTGCTACATTTTCAATAGTGACAAAATCAGTGTTGTAAGAGAAGAATTTTAAGGGAATTGTAAACTTAAAAGAAGTTGTCACCATTTGATATTGAGAATTCCTCTGAGGATCAGTTGCTCCATTTATAAATCATTTGGTCTTTTTATACAATGAATTCTGAAGTTAAAATGTTGTTGTATTTAGCAGCTTGTTAGTTCCTAGTTACTGTCAGTGACCAGGTGTTACTCTTTCCCAAATGCTTTGGCTGACTCCTTCCTTTCCTAGCCTTGATATATTAAATTCTTTCACTCTTATCCTTGATGGTTCTTAGGCTCTTCATCTTCAGTTTTCCTTCCCCTCAGGATATAGTTATATTTTGAGGGTTTACGGCTGAAACAGAGATTGCACCTTCGTCTTCAGATGTAAGGGTGAGTTAAAGAGCTAATGAACAGAGCTTGAGTAGCGATATGGCAAAGTTTGCCGATGGAGCTAAAGTAAAAACAAAATTTCACCTTGGGGTGAGAGAAGCTCTCTTGACACTGAGTACTAATGTAATAAAGCCAGAAAGGAAATTTAACACTGACAAATGCAAAGAGTTGCATGTGAGGAAACAGCCTCCATTCTACATTCATAGTGGAGGGATATGAACAAAGTGTTGAAAAGAAGAAAAAGATTATGGAGTTATAAGGGTATGAAAAGTCAGCTCCATATTCAGTAGTAATAGGAAGAGTAAATCAAATATTAGGAATTAGTAAGAAAAAGGTGGAGAAGCAAAGAGGAACTCTCCTTTTGCCCATGTGCATCCCTGGACTCCTCAATGAGGATGTAGAAGAAATGCTAAAGATAGGGGGAATGACAACATGGTTGATGAAAAATAAGGAGTAGCTTCCATGTGAAGAGTAATTAGGTAGACTAGGACCCCTCAGCCTAGAAAAGAGGTGACTGAAGGAAGTATGGTACAATGATTGCTGACAAAGACTAATGTCATTGAAAATACTACCAGAGCACTCTCACAGTACAAGAAATAGACATTATTATATAGTAGTCTCATATGTCAGGTTCAAAACAAATAGGGGAGGAATAATTTAGTGTAATTTAACTGTAGAGTTCATTGCCATGGTCTAGGTGTGGCAGAAAACAATGATACAAATTAGTTTGTAATGATACAAACTGGATTTGGATCTTACCTAGAAAGCCTGTCCATATGCACAATGCTATAGTGACAGCAAATGGTCCTGTTGATGGTCTTGCTTTGTGTCTGTCCGTATGTTATTGTTCAGGCTGTTCTGACATGTAAGTACTCCTGACAAGCAAGGGAATTTGAAATCGGTATGCCTCCTATTTATTAGTGTACTGAACACCTCTTCAGTGTGCCTGAGAAAGGGCAGGCATGGCCAGAAGCAGACAGGACAAACTTTGAGTGAAATGGTTTTTTGGTGATCGGGCAGTAAGCAGGTTTATCCTATGCAATGGGTTTATTGTCTTTAGACACTAAGATGGGGATGGATTCGGAGCTGATTTACTGATAGCCAGTGTCTCCTACGTCATCCTGCTCTGCTAGAAATGCAGTGTTTGCCCTTCTGATCACAGCCAGAATCACAGCTCAAACAAAGTTGAATGATGGTCTAAAAGTGTTTATTCTCTCTCAGCTGAGTGCTTATTGTCAGTAGTCCTGTTCAGTGCTAATTTGCTTTATGGAAATATTTGTAGTTGTTCATGGTTTTATAATGGCTACGGTATGTTCTGGAGAAATATTGGGTTTGATTTTAAGAAAAGATCATTACAAATGAAGGCAAAATAAGGAGAAGATCTCATTTCCCTCTCCACCTTCTTGCTGATGATTAAAAAGCAAACTGAAGTAAAGACTATTTTCAGCTTTCCTTAGTACATCTCCTGATTTTGTTTGTCTCCTTTCCAAGTTCTGTAGTTTTAAATAAAGAACAAGTAATGATCTCAAAAGCAAACCAGTGTTCATTGCACTTGCACCTGCCTTGGATTCCACCCTTTTGTTTTCATATTACCCCTCCGGGTTTCTGATAAATTCATAATATGTTCCAGGCTATCTTTTCATCGTATACCCACAAAAACACAGATCCACATGGGAGGTTTCACAGAATGCATTAAGTATGCAGAATTCCATTATTGCTTAAGTAAGAAAAGCAAACTATCATTTACAAGGAAATCAGAGCATCAAAGGGGGAAGGAGAAAGATTTAATTATACAGTAGTTGCACATTTGTTGTATCTAGTGGAAGGATTTTGCTTTAGTTCAATCTTAAAGATTTTAGATGCTGTAATATGCAAGGAAAACAGACAAGGACAGTGAGGAACAAGCATTGTTTTTCTATTTCAGCAACACCAAACCAAATTCTTATTTCTGTAGTCCGTCAGACACTGATTTGCTCTAAGGAATTTAATTCAAAGTATTTTTAAACTATGGTCTGGTGCCCCTGTCTTAATTTATGTGCTTTAAAATTGAATGCTAATCACAAAACCTGTAGCTCCTTCCACTTCTAGTGATATAGATAAGTTTTATCAAGTACATAATATTCTGAGTGACTTTTTTCTTCATTGCATAGGATTTGTCCCAAGCATAAACATCAATATGACATTAATTTTCACATTTCTAGTTCCCTTGCTATGGTGGTTTCCACACCAAAATTTTCAGAAGTCCCTTTTTTTTTTTTCCTCCTGGGGATATTCCCTAGATGTGAAGGTTTTTGTAAAGAGGAATGTTTTACATTTTGCTCTTAAGCTAGCAAAGTCTGGACTTGTTTTGCCTTGGGAAAAGGAATGGGATGGTCAGAGCTATATGTGAAAACATTGCAAGTATCAGCATCGGTGGGTGAAACGTGGTCTCAGTGAAGAAAAAATTCTGAACTCTTTATTGGGTTAAGAATTTCCCCCATTACCATGAACAGAAAAAACCAGGAAGGTCTTGAGGTAGCCAGGCCACTGCGGTATGTTTCACAGAATAAGAGCAAGATCTTGTAATGGCTCAATTTCTGTGTTCATCAGCCATGAATCTGTGTGTGAGAGGGAGTGGGATCTTAATTCTTTTTTGGAGACATAGCCCTACTGACTAGCATTGTAATGAAATGTAACTGTATATTTCCCCACAGAGTTGGTAACTGAAAGACAGTCCAGTCTGGGATTTTTAAACATGATATTCAAATATGACTTTCATATTATATTTGGTATGTCTTCCCATTTGTGGCTATAAAGTCCAGACTCATTTTCCACTTGGGCTTTACTTAACAAACTCTTCTTGTGTGTTTCTTACTCTGTTTTTAGATTGTTGGAACTAATTCTTCCCTGAATTTCCACTAATATCAACCTGTCAAAAAGGTATTGTTAGACATGAGGGACCTGGCTGAAATGTCTGGGTTTAAATATGGCTGGTTTAATTTGCATTGAGCATTATGATAGTTAAGTGCTCCCCCACCCTCTGCGCGCGTGCACACACACACACACACACTCCAACACATGATACCAAACTACTGAATGTGGTTATTAGATGTGGGGTTGTACACTTTCATGTCAGGCTCACATCAGAACATTACAATCTTCCAGATTTTCATATACAAACCAAGGAGGTGGGAGTGACCATAGGGTTTTATCCTGGTCCCACTGCAGTCACCTGGAAATTTGCCATAAGCATAATCAGTAGTATTAGACCCCCGGTAAGGAAGGTAAGATCAATGTGAATGCATAATAATGTTAATTATCATAATTAAAATTCAGACTAGTGTTCAGTGCTTCAGAAACATAAGCAACAGGTAATCCAAGATTTCACTTTCCCAGGGAAATAAAATATTTTTCCTGGCCTCATATGATTTTCTTGCACACTTTTTACAATGTCTCATGTATTTTAGGAGATTTTTTAAAGAGGTCTGTCTTTTTTATGATCCTTTTGATGTGTTTTGTTTAAAATGTATACTTTTGATGGGTTTAATATGCCTAGAGAATCTGAAAGGCACCAGCAGGGAAAAAAGTCTAAACAGATAAATAAAGAATACAAATACATAGAGTACATGGTTTTCCTCAATGTCAATCCATCCATGTTAATAAGAGAGCTTTGAAGAGACCATGTAACCTTCTTCTGACCTTAAAAAGAGAGATGCCCAAACTTTGCTTCGTTGAGAATCATACATTACCTCAAATGAGTAAATGAACATCTTGGGTAATAAATTTGAGCCGTATTTTATTTCAAGTTAGATTTCCAGTTTAGGTCTGCTTAGGATTTCCAGACCTTTTGATACATAGCAGCTCATTATAAATGTTATGAGAGTTGTGCTGGATATTTCCATCTTTAAGAGGAAAACAATTCCAAGGCTGAGAAAAAAATGTTAAGTACAACATAGGAACATAGACCTACATAACAGAAGGCTGGCATGGACATCAAGCATCCAGTCCCCTATATACTGAGTAACCATAAAAATCCCACTCCTGAATTGGTTAAACATCTTAAAAAAGAGAACTTTTTACTGCAAATGTTGTCTGTGTTGCAAGGCTGGTCCAGATCCTCCTCTGACACATAGAGTCTGTCTTTTAATTCCCAGCTTAAATGAGCTGGTTAATAACTCTTTTTTTCTTGGGCTGATATTGAGTCTAAATAGTTCTTCAGCTGCTTTGGTGTTTACATCTCATGGACTAGGAAATATCAGTTCATCACAGTGCACTGGTGTAGACTGTCTGCTTTAAGGACATAGGCAGAAGGGGGGCCTATGTTCCTCATTTAGAAATATGTTGCAAGAGAAAGAAATGGGAGGAGGAGGATGTCTTTTCAGATGCAGTTAGGGAATAGATACACTGGAGAAATTTTTTTTTTTTCCTCATTAGCTGCACAAAAAAAGCCATCCACCTGTGTTTGGCCAGATTATTGCAAAATGTTTGTGTTTGTAGAGAGACATTCATCCACAGATGAACACCTGTTACTTTGTTCTGGTGTCTCTGTTGGTTTGTTCTGTTTCTTTCTTTCATGGGTTGTAATTTTTAATGATTCTCTCAAATGTTGTTGCAGCCTCTTGATTGTTCATTTGGTTTTTAATTGCCTTTGAGTGTTGTGTCACCCCAGCTGTCTTCTGTGTGATCAGATACAATTTGAAATGTGCATTCTGCACTTCCTAGAGATGCCTATAGCAATCATAGCTTCAGGGTGCTCTTTTATACTCATCCCAGAATGATGACACAGCTTGAACTTGCCTGAGATATTATTCAATGTACTGATTTCAGGCCACAGGGACTATAAGTAGCCCTTCCATGCTTAAAATATGTCAAAGCACAGCACAATAATCTAATTTCTTTACTGTAAAGTAATTTTTCTGTGATTGGTTACTAACACAAATTCTTCATCTTCTTTGCTCCTGGCATAAACCAAGGGATTTTTATGATGATACCTTTCTTTTTTTGAACATATTGTTGAAAAATAAAAAGAGTGTTTTTTTAATTCTTTGCAAGGGCAGCTGTGGGTTGGTTGAAGACAAAAGATGGTGAAGCAGAAATCAAGCATGTCATTATAATCAGAACAGTCACTATGTCACAGAAGTATTTCTCACACCACATTACATCACTGCTTATGGAATCACAGCCTCTTGTTTAGGTGCCTTTTAATGACAGAGAAAAACAATTGCTTCACAAACAAAAACGCCCCATTAACAGCTGAAGTCACAGCTCAGTTTGCCTCTTGGCTGGGATACACATTCCATCTGGAGCGCTATCAAGACAGTGCAGGGAGGTCTGGCAGCTGAATAATGAACTCTAAGTAAATAGGTCATTACAACACATTGTTTCTGTGTTACCGGATTTCCACAATATGTCGGACTGGTTATGAGCTTGCAGCCTGCATTCTCATCTCTCTAAGTGGGTTAACTTTACCTTAAAAATTCTCTTACTCGGAAAACTTCTAGGATTCACCTCTCCTAACTTCAGATAGCAGAGATGTCCACTTCTGAGCCATCAAGGCCACCCCAGTGTTCTTTTTTGAGCACTTCCTGACCAGGTACAATAATGCATGTGTTAGCATGTATTTAGATATGTGCTTTCTTTAAGATGAAAAAAAACTTGTACCCAAAAAACACTACACAGGGTAAATCCCCAGAACTATAATATTTAAAGGTTTGTAGACTCATTAGCATCATTCAACTTCACATAGAGAAAACCATACAAGTGCTCTGCTAACAAGTATTTCTTTAATACATATATATACTCTGAACTGGATCTGAAATATTAAACAGTGTTAAAACTCATCAGTACTTTTAAGTAAATCCATCAAATTTCCACTTCTGCTATTATTACTATGCACATGTATGAAAGAAACCATGCTTTTAACACCTATTTCAGCATGCTCATTATACTCTAGCTCATACTTCAGCACATACACTTAAATAATTTTTGCTCCTGGTCTTTCTTTGAGAAGTCATTTTGTAGTCTGCAGCATGCTGTATATATCATCTAGATTTTTTCAGAACTCATGGCAGAAAAATCTGATTGTTGCTTGTCAAAATTACAGTGAGAATTGTGCTTTGTCCGCCTCTTGTTCTAACTGAATAAACTTTTTAAGAGACAGGATCAATTCCTTACCCCTCAGTTTAAATAACTGGTGTTTAGTCAGACTTTCTGAATCCCTGGACTGCACCTCAGTTTGGCCTCCTAATTAGCAGTCCCTCAGTCCCATTTGAGATGGACTTGGGCTAAGCAGAAATCTGATCTGTCCAGTTATTATTTTTGGCTGATTTGCATTTGAAGCCACTTTGCATTTGAGGCTCATCCTTGCCACTGTGCCTTGGTTCTGTCATGCAGCTTTGGTGCTTTACACCCGTGGCTGCCGTAATTAAGTGGAAAGAGGCATGCACCATGCTATAATCAATGGTAAAGACACATCTGATCTTACTGTGCTTCTTGTCTGCCACAAGTCAGTAGTTTGGTAATAGGGCCGATTTTCTCCCAGTCTTGCAGTCTGAGACCCCTTTTGATGGCAAATGTCATTCTTAGACTTCTTTCTCCATCTTCCACCCAACCCACAGCAAACTTGTTTCTTCCCAAATAACTCTTTCTGGGTGTGATGGGTTCCTCTCTCAGACTATAAATACAAGAGACACAAACTAGTTAAATACACAGGACACCAACTAGTTTTCCTTTAATTGTGCTTTTAGCTTTTATTGCCTACATAAGCTTAATTACTAGGATTCTTCTATTTACTTCTGGGTCATTTTAATCAAGAGTTGCACTTCTCTAGAGACAAATATTTCAAACAAGACTATGCTCTCTCTTTCTGGAAAGAAAGACCAATATAAAGTATGAGAGTTACAATACCCCATCTGCAGCAAGACATGTACAGCCAGCCAGACATGCCCTGGACTAAATCCTACGTAGATATAAACTCTACGAGGCGTACAAAGTCCTTAATCATGAAGCATTTATGACTGGACATTTGGATTTCTTTTATTTTTCCCCACACACTGCTTGTAAGTTGTTTCCTCATGCTATCTCTTCTACAGTGAGCCCTTCCCTCTCTCTTCGTATTTATCTGTTTCTTCACCACTGTTCTCTTGGAGGAAAATTTGAGCCTGGATTTTATTTTATTTCCACTTAAATCCTTGAAATGTGGAATTCTTTACTTCAGGGGTTTAAACTAGACCCTCAAGGCTACGTTGGCAGACTTCTGTGGTTTTAGAGGATAGATTTTTCTGTTTTGTTTAAGAAGGTATTGCAAGAAATGGCTCTTTAGAACCTTAAGCATGCAGTAAAAAAATAGAGATGACTAATAGCTATTTAGCAAGTAATGATGGCTTAGCAATATTTACCACTCCAATTTAGCCTCTCTGGCTCCATTACTTAGGATATTTTCCTGAATTAAATTTGCCTCAGTTCTATAGCCAGCAGCTGTCCACAGGAAAATAAAAAAAGTCCCGAATCCTCCAGAAATAATGATTTCATATTTCTAATAGGTTCCTTTAACGGCACAATCAAAACGGTCTCTTGTGCCCTCTAGCATGTGGTATGTCATAATAAAAAACTTCATGTCGAACAGCTAGAGAAATACAGGCAGAATAAATTAAAACTTTGATCTTAATGGTTTTTCATGATGCTTCATTTATGTGTATGTAATAGTTGATCAATATAAGGGGGAGAATGTATATCCTTTGTCTGTGGAGTTTTGCTCTGGAGCTAAAGTTGATAACCACATTGGGCCTATTGGAATGAGGATGTTCATATAAAGTCTGTGTCTGCTTCCCACTCCCAGATTGTGCTGTTTTTCCATTTATGTCTAAGTGTCACAATATTTTGTTTCTAAACGGTTAGGTTAGCTCATCTTGAGACCAGCTGTTCTAAAGGATTTAAAGGAATACAAGGACACATATACTTAATATTTTTTAAGCTCTAATAAAATTGGTGCCCTAATATATTTAGCCTAAAATCACTAGACAAACCTGTTTCTGGTAACTTCAGTGGAGTTGTATGTCAGTCCGCAATACACTTTTTCCCCCAGAAACTTTGCATTATTATCATGTTTTAAGACATTTATTGCTATACATCACTTTTATTTTTCTTTGTGGGCAAGAAGAAATATTTTTCTCCTTTACTATTTTAAGTGACATCAAAATATTTGCTAAAATTCTGCCAGTGTTGTTTGTGGCTTCTGAATCATGAATTTGTTTATTAAAGCAGTTGGTTTTAATTTAATAGAGGTTTCTTAAGATCCAAATGTAAATTTTAAATAAAGTATAACCAAATAAATGAACAAGCATATCCTAACTCTTAATGATCAAGTAGGGATTTTTTTTCTAAAGTTTTCATCAATATTATATGTAAGAAAGGACTATACCAGCCACACATTGACAGTTCCGATTTGTAGCAATGTAAAAAATTATCAGATCTACATTTCAATTATACAGGAATTAGTTCTTAAATTCTCTCAAGCCACTACTAGTTGACGCTAGTATTTTGATACACTGCTAAGGTACACTATGAGTTATTAAAGATTCACTATCATTCAAACAGTGATAGAATTGATTGCCGCCAAAACATGACAAATTATAGCTCCTGTGCATTCTGAACTGTAAATCATCCAAGAAAGTATATTCAGGACAAAACACATTTCTTCTGGAGGAAATACATATGTCAGGTCAGAGATTTTAAGAACAGATTAAAGATTTCTTTTTCTAAGGAATCTGAGAACAATATTAGAACTTGAGACTTCAATAGAAAGGAGGACTCCTTTGACAACTTTAGAAGACTTGAGTCATGCTCCACTTGAGAAATCCTCTAAGAATTTATGTAAGTGAAAGCTGTGTAAGTCATTTAAGTAGCCATTTGAAAGTTTCATGGTTTAAAGATCCATTTTTGTTTTGTACAGCAAAGAATCTTAAAATTAGTAAATTTTTTCCCTAGTTAGCTGAAATATAATTTATGGTTTTGACAGTCCT
This sequence comes from Aptenodytes patagonicus, assembly GCF_965638725.1. NCBI lineage: Eukaryota > Metazoa > Chordata > Aves > Sphenisciformes > Spheniscidae > Aptenodytes > Aptenodytes patagonicus. The sequence continues at coordinate 15,832,962 of NC_134952.1, read as the reverse complement.
TTGACATTTTAGTTTGCAGAATAACCAATAAATACATAGGACATACAAATTTTTTTCCCAGTATATAAAGTGCTTGGCTATAAAAAGTCCCAAGGAAAAGCAATTTAAAGAGGTTTGCACAAAGCTGTAACCAGTTATTCTCCCTGAATCAGGTGCTTGGTTTATAACAGTTTAGAAGAACCCAAAAGTTCAAAGTTATAGTTGTTAAACATTTTAGACCCTTTTACCAGAAGTACCCTACTAAACAGAGGGTGATGTTTAGCATGACTATGTAACTTTGATTTTTGTTTAAACTCATAAAACATGAATTTCCTGATTTTGCTAGTCCCACTGTACCCAATAATATGGAAAATGTTGCTCTCCCCAAACCTTAGGTAGTTTTCTCTTGTATAAAAATATGTTCTAACCCTCATGAGCATAGTAAGCTCAGCTGTAAAACCTTATAAATTTACATTTTTTTACATAAAAAATAACTAACTTTTTCTAAGAAATTATTGCTTTAAATGTGTAAACTGTTTTGTTCACTAAACTAAGAAAAAATCCTATTCTTATGCACAGTTTTGGAAATATTTAAAGGGGTGGATAAGCAATGGAGAAAACAGTTATAACATTTCACAAACTCTGTATAGGTTTTTTTCAGCTTCATTTGTGTACATACCGGTGGAAGTGAGTGTCTGTTCCTGTAAATGGTAACAAAAGACAGATATTTAGATAGAGAGTTAAGATTTGTTTAATTGTAAAACAAAATGTGTATGATAGAACAATATGTGCGATATATTGTACTTTTTGCATAGAAGTCAGAGCATGTTTAAATCGTCGCAGATTTTCTAAATACAGAGCATGGGAACTCTGGTACTGAAGCAGCTCAGTGGTCCACATAGTCTTATTTCTGATAGTGTTCAGCTGCTAGGGAGAAGGTTGTAAGAGACAGACATAAAATCTGTCCTGCTTATTCTTAACCCAGTCACATAGTGGCTGACTTCTGCTTTACAATGAGAAAATTGGTATTATACAGATGGAATGTGTTTTCTATAAAGAAAATTTCCACTTCTGTTAAAATAAATAAAGAAAAATTTTACTGAAAATATCTATTAATCTACTTTTTCAGTCTGGAAGTTTTAACTTTTCTTGTGAAAAATAGAAAATTTTGGAAAGAAGACACCTTTAATATTATTTTTTTCTGCAAGAAATTTCTGTGGATGTTTCAATGGATATTTTTTCTTGTTTCCAGCTGAACAATATAATTTAATATTCTTATTATTCATATATTTTTAATCTTGGTACGCCAATGTCCTCAGTGATATCTTCTGGCAATCAAATTATACAATTGTGGATTTCTTGAAAAAGAATTTCCCATATTCTGTGTGGTTTGTTCCATTTTCTTCAACTGCCATTCTGCATTTAAGGTGGAAAAAAAGATGAACAGCAGTTGTCCATGCAGTTTCTGTGCCCCATTCAGTGTTCTGCTTTGTCCAACTCTCTCTTTTTATCCTCCCATCTCTATTTTTTTCTTGTGAAATGGAAGTGTTCCCAAGCCTTGAAACTTGTTTCCCAGTTCTCAACCTTCCTTGAACCTTCACACTGTATTTACAGCCAGCATGCTGGAGGGACTGTTTCTGGACTCAGACCATGCCTGACTTTTCCTAAGCAGCAAATCTTGTTGAAGGTAAGGAAAAGTGATGGACTGAGATAGAAGGCATGGGAGGTGATGGAAAGTAGCATCTAGTGTACAGAGAAAATGAGCTAAATAGATTTGTGAAAGGGGCAAGGATGGGGCAATGAAATGTGCATACATGTTTAATAACTGCATGCACTCTATTATTGCCTGACAACATTGTATGAAATTCACTCGTACAGGGAAGCAGTAAAAGGAATAATGTCCCTCCATACCATGTCACCATATCGCGTCTCTGTAGTCCTTTCAGTTTAACTGTCCTCCCTGCTATAGAAACTCGGAAACAGCTGCTCTTTGCAGAGGTACCCACAGATATAACCTTTTTTCTTTAAGAAAATTGTCTATATTCTTAAAAAATGCATGCTATTGCATTTTTGAGCAGTAAGTAGGCACATTGTTTTAAAATAAAAAGAATAAATAAAAAAACCCCAGAAAAATAAAAAGAATAAAAAACAAATTCTGAATGACTTTTCCTGTTCTCAGACAACTCTAAGTAAACACTGTAGAGATGGGAGGAATGAAGGCTATCTTTGTGCCACATATTCCATTTACTAAGAGGCAAGAGAGTCATTCACAAGTTCCATTATGTGCTCATAAATCGTAGCAAAATTCCTTATGTTTGTTTTATTAAACGAATTTCACTGTCTACTGATAAATTGAACAAACCCTGCTAGATCACAGCCCTCAGGCCTCAAGGCAAAAGGAAATGTGCATCTTACAGAGTTCAGCTAAGCCGACCTCTGAACTGAGCTGGGAGAAAACAACTGTTTAAGGTCTATTCCGGCAGTGGCAAACATCAGTCATTTTTAGGCCCAGACGTGTTAGTCAGAAAGGCAACCACTATTATAAAAAAACATTTCTGTGAAGCATGCATAGATCACTCGTACTCTTCCATCTCTCCTGGCCAAGGTATAAAACTAATCAGTTGAGCAGCAAGCCTGGTAGCTGTCTTCCTAGGGCTCTTTCACAGGTAAAACTTTTTGCATAATGGTCCCCTTTAACAAAATATTTTGGTATAACTAATCCTTTTAAAATTACACTCAACAACTCAGAACCACTACATAGAAATTCCAATTGCAGCCAGTGTTTTTGAAATCCTATGCCACAGTTTGTTTTTTAAGACAACACATAGCTGCTAACAGATATAATAAATGAATATATTAAGCACTATCCCACACACAGAATTAATTCAAATATAAAGTATCTTACAAGAAATACTCTTGAGTTCCCTCTTTGGTCCATTGTTTAACTAAATTGTTCTATAAAATTAGTGGTTCGGCATTACTCTAAATTATTCCATTCATTCCACTGAATTTGCATTATGGCCAAGGTTTCAAAAAGCATGCCTCAAATTAAATGGTCTATGTCCTTATTTCTATGTCTAAATGAATGCCCCAAGTTTAGAAATGACCTGACCATCAAAAAAATGGATTCCACTGCTGTTGGAAGTGGTTAGTACTCAGTCCCCACATCACCCCTATCCTTGGGCTGGTGTAGATGGTCTATGTGGCCATTCTGACTGAGTCATTGGCTTGGGATAATTTTATTTTGGAGACGTTACCCAGCTCAGTGTTTCAATTATGTTCACTGCATCACCATGCAAACAGTTATGCTGTCTCAAATGAGGCAGCGGATGAAAATGGGGCATGGGAACAAGAAAGACTTGTTCAAACTAGTATAACCCCAGAAAAACACTTTTGTGAACCCATGGCCATAGAGGACACCTTTATGTCAGCAGAATGGTTTGGAGGAAAGCTGAAAATAATTTCCTATAAAAGTCTAAAAAGTTAGTGTGTTCAGCTCTGAACAGAAAGAACTGAAAATGCATTTTATTTTTTGATGAAGCCAGGAGCCAAGCGAGCCTTGTCCCACTGTCCCAGCAAGGGAGTGGGGCAGGACTGGCTCTTACCCACTGGAGGTCACAGCTGGCCCCACAGCTAAACCCCAGGAGTGGGAGATGTGCATGGGTCCCCAGCAGTCTCCTCCAGAAACTGAGCAGGGAATGTAGATAAAACTCTGTGTTCATTCGAACAAGGCAAAATTTTTAACTTTCAGTTTACTTAAAATTTTAAAACAGTATTTTGTTTGGGATTTATCCCAAGTGAATGTCCCTGCTTGCACTTCCCCTCACCCTGCCAGCCATTTTTCTGGCTGACTACAAAGCTGACAAACCAACAAAAGACCACAGGTATTCATATGATGCTAAGTGATATTTGGGGGGATCCAAGCCCATTTTTGAGTTGCCACAATTTGAATTTTAGCAATTTCATGCCTTGAGAAGTCTGCAGTTGCTCTTGCAATCCATTGCGCTAATTTTTTTGTCTACCTGCTCCTGCCAGCACAATGGCACTAAAGAAAAATAGATCCATGAAAGCAGCCATTGCCTTCACTTTTTCTCATAAAGAAGTGCTGATTTTTGTCAGTAAGGGATAAAAAATGAACCACGAAGAAAAAATATGCCTTTAGAGTTATTGAATATGAACGTATATATATTTGTCGTTAAAAATTATAAGTATGCAATGAAAAAGAAGCTTGTTAGAACTAAAACATTCTCATGATTTTATTTTTAAATGTATCTGCTTGAGAAAAATTTACCCTCTGTGAATTTTGTGGGGTAGCAGTATTCTCTTATTGATAACATTGTAATTAATTTATACTGTACTTTAAAAACCTAGTTTGGGAAATCAATAACATGGATAGATTAATCAGGAAAAAAACATAGAATGGTCTGGCAAAATCCAAGACAATTAGTTTTAGTACCTTGAGTTGTGAGTCTTCAAACTATCGCTAGCATTAATTTATTATTTTATACTAATACCTAAGAACAGTGGGTCAGGACTCTGCCAATCAAACATGAGAGAATGCATTAATCACTGTCCAGTCTGTTAACATTGTCCAAGAGAAAAGACAAGATAGAGACTGGTGGAGGTAGGAAGATGTATAAGGAAACAGTGAGACAATACTGATCAGCATCACAACAGTTTCAATGCATGAAGATCAGCTCATTGCCAAGTTCTTTGCAGCTTCATAGAATAAAAGAGATTGAAAGGGTACTGCAATAGCTGTATTTATATTTATGGAAAACTCTTTCCAAAAAATGTGGTATACCAAAGGAGAGAGTGTGAATGTATTTGCTGGAAAATTTAATGAATAGGTACCTATGAAAAATGATATGGGGAGAGGAAAAGCTGTGAAAGCCTTTCAAAGTGAAGACATAAATTTTGTTTGATACAATAATGAACAAGGTTTCAATATAAGAATATACAGAATTGAATGGAAGAGTATACATGGATTCATAGCACAGGAAAAGGACAGTTTAACTTCCCATATTAGTATTTTTATCACATATTACAGTGGGGCTTAGGAGAGCTAGTCATGTTCTTGTGGTAAAAAAGCTCAAAACAAGCATGTCTTTCAAAAATACTTAAAATTTCTTTCACTACTCTTTCTATATATCTTATCTTTGTATGCCATTGGGTCAGATTTCACAATAGCTTCACAACGGCATTAACTTTGCTTGAAATGATTAAAATTTATATAAGAATTTTAGTAATTTGAAACCTTATTTTTTGGTGAAAACATCTCTCACTCAGGAGCACTTTGAGACCCAAAGTGAAATACTTTAACTTTGACACCACCCATTTGGTTTTTCCCACTCTGGAGGATATCTTTTTAGACGTTCTCCATTTCATAAATATTAATGTTCACTTTATGAATAGCATTTGCCCATTCTGCCACAAACTAGTTTTTAAAAAAATATAAAATACTTTGCAGAAATTCCAAACTCTGAACTGTCCAGAAAGAAGCTCTACCTCCCAAGTTATCTCTGGGTATCATGTCACATGTTTAAGTTCCAAGAGCCTGATCCGAAGTCAATATTTGTAAATACTACCGCTGTATTTTTTCAGCTGAAAAATCCAACCTGATAATCTAGGATCCAGCTGGATTGGGATCAATGTTAGATGAAACCATGCATTTTGTAGGAATTTTATGTGAAATAAGCTGTCTGAGCATAGCTTGTGGATATATACACAAGGCTCAATTCACCAGGGGAGGACTTTATTCTTATCATCCATCAGCCAAAGTGAAGTTCTCACTGTAACTCCACTGTAGATTGTATTTAATATAAACTTCCTGAGTCAAATACCATTATTTCTAAAATAACTTGAAAAATCATTTGCATATTTCCCAGAATGTCACTTTGGGATATTGGTCAGACTTTTAACCAGTATAAACCTGACAATTGTTTCTGCTCCAAATATGCACATATTTTGACCATCCCAAAAGCTTTGTAGGTTTGGTAGAAAAACAATTTTTTGAAAGTAGCCCAAAATGCAGTATTACCTTAAACAAAAGAGTTATCTCTGAAAACCACCATTAACTATTAGGTCTGTATACAAAAACTGCATTGTTTACTAATTTATCTATATAACACACACAAAAAAAATTGCTAAAGCCAAATATTATACTGCTCTAAAGTACTGTTTTAATGTGTCTGAATATCCTTGATTATGGAATGAAATGGAAATATTACTGTGCTAGTACAATAATTTGAGTAGAGCTTCAGGACAAATTTGCAATATGCTTTGTGATAATAGGGATTGTGACCAGTTTTTCTAATGGCAGAAACACAGTCAGTCTGGAGCTGCAGATCGTGTAGAAACGTATCTCAGGAGTAATTGCACACAGACTCGGTAAAATGCCTAAAATAGAGGACCAGATTTAAGTGCCATTTTAGTACTGTTGTGGTGATGGAAATGTGCCAGAGGAGGCCTTTCTAAAATGCTGGTTGAACTGATGCTGAAGTGAAAGGGTAATTTAGGGTAAGGTAGGAAGGAAGATGTGTAAAGCAGCAATTTCAGCATGGGGCTGGATATCGGGCAATCCTCAGTCTTCCCCGAAAGTATCCATCACACTGGAAATGCATGTCTGGTTTGAAGATGGTTTTCTTTTTCTGCGTAAGTTCCTCACCATTTGTTGTACTGTGGCATAATTATATATGCTTATAACTCTATTGAAATAGAAAGAAAATGCATTTCTGCTCTTCGGTGATCTCTTGACCTTTATAGTCTGTTTTTCTCTGTTCTTTCCCCTCCACAATAAAGTCCTAAAAAAGTAGAACTGCAGTATTAGGGGAAAATGAGAGGAACCTATCCCAGAACTCTTTATAACCTGATCTGTCTAAACTGTGTCCTGTACAATCTTTTAGAGGACCAAATATGAGCCATCTTACATGGGCTTTTTCTTTCCTCTTCTAAATAGGTCCACTAAATTAAAGAGCTGGCCCCATCAATAAGAGCTGCTGGGTGAGGTTCAAAGTTTCCCACACGGTGTGAATTAAATTCTTCAACAGATCTATAGGGTCTTCATTACAGGTCCATGAAAGCTGCACTAAAATATCAAGACTAAAAATATATCAATAACTCCAATATATAAAAAATAGATATTATATATACCATATATTTATTATATATTATATATTATATATTATATATTATATATTATATATTATATATTATCGAATATAAGCATTATATATAAGCATATATATTTTATATCTATATATAAATAAATATATAATTTCATAGTGTACAGAGAAGGTGAAGCAATGTGCCTGTAAATACTACCTGGTCCATCAAAGAGAAAATACAAAAACTTAGTTAAGCGTCAGGCTACACTTCAATGAAAACACTGAATCAAGCTTGCCATAGTTACTTAAACTCTTGCTACGGATCCCAGGCATCGAATATAACTTCCTTTATTAAAGACTATCAACAACACAGTTCAACATGACACACTTGGACAATCTCTGACACCTACACATCTTGAAAAGAATGTATATTACATACAGTCATTGTGGAGACATTTGCTTCATGGGAAAGAAACGTCCCTTGTTTACAAATATTGATTTTTTTTGAATTTGTGATTTTTCCACAGGTGTTTATGTGATTAACAAAAGTGAACAATGAAAATATGACTTGGGCCACAGTAAATATGACTTATCTGCTTCAATGATGGAAGATTTAGAAGTCTTGAAATAAATAAGTGGTATGTTGGAAGAATGGCAAGCTGTTTGGCTGTGAGGTTCCTGTTATGTTTTATTCCTCTCATAGTGTGCACTAAAATTCTTGCATAACACTGAGCATTTGGGATTGTGTATATAGGTATCTTTCTTAAAACTTGTTCTTTCAGACTTCACACTTGGATAAGGTTTAGCTCTTTCTCAGAGGTCAGCAAAGTATTTAAGTACACATTGATCTTTCAAGAAAAGTAGTACCTGAAGTAAATGGGACTCTCTATGCTTGAGGGTCAGCTTGCGCTTACGTGTATTTTGCTCTGTCAGAAAAAGTGCTCAGCATTTGGTAGGACTGAGCCTTTCCACTATTTGAGAAGGTACTGTGGGCAAACTGTATTGTCAGGTACTGTGTGAAAAATGTTGTGATCCAACGTGGTAAGGAAAAAGGAAGGAAAAGGAAAAGCTGGTAATTAGATAGTAATAGCTACAGCTATAGCATGGTCCCTTTATCCTCTGCTCCATACATGGGCACGGTAGAAGCCAGACCCTCTTGTTGGAGGTTTGCACCCTAAAGCTGAGCCCTAATACTCTGCCCTGAGGTACCAGAGAAGCAGAGCCCAGAGTCCAAAGTCACAGCCTCCTATTTTCTCTTGCCTGTTCCAAGGTTTGAAATAAAATCCACTTAGAAGTTTCTTTGACTGGGCACAGTTTGCAGTCCTGGCTGGGATGTCCCTACAAACTGGTCTGCAAGAACTGTAGGCCAAGCAAACCTTGAAATCTTCCTTTCCTGGAGGGTTCCTGCACAGGTTTAGGCAAGTTTGCTTAATCCTTTGCCATCTTCTTGCTAAAAGAACAGAGCCTCAGCTAGCAAAGGGGGCTCTTATGATCTTTTCATGTCACTGTGATACCTCTGCATGGCCTCGAAAAGACTGAATCAGTGATAAGAATTGTGTTCAGAATACCTGACTGAACCTCTCACTGAAAATATAGCTTCTTTTACTGTTTTCCAGGCTAGATTATTACTGACTAGTGTTAGCATACTCTCTAGTGATTGTTACTTCCTGACAGTTTTTTTACATAAATAAAATAATTTTTTTGCATATTAATCTAGATTTCAGCTGAAAATTTTGTTTTTATGCATTTTTATTTGGAAGAGACTGTCTCACCTTTAATTCAGTGCCAGCCTCTGTGTGTTTGTGTGTATGCATGCATACGTGAATAGGCTTACTTTTTGAATATATTTTTTTATTAATTAATCAGAAATGCTAGACAGGGTTGTCTTGCCAGGTGTAATTTACTTCTCAGAACCAGACCACTCCTTTGGATGATAATTATAGGTTGCAGGTGTCTAATTATGGAAAAATGTAGTATTTTCCACATCAGCATCTGCCTTCATGGCACTGTCTGCAAATACTTATGCTGGTGGTTTAGAGATTGCTTTCTGAGTGTCATATGGTTTGACTACAGATGAGCTTTCTAAATTCTTTCTACCTATTTTCTTTGCCCTCTTTCCATAAAATAACAATATTGCTTTTTTATTAATGTATGTAGAAATCTGTGTCAATCCCTTTTACATTAAAGCAAAGATATCAGTGCATCCTGATGCTTCCAGTGTATCTTCCTCCTCATTAATTTATTGGTACAGATAATACTGAATGTGACAAAATGCTTTATCAGTATATGATGAAACAGAGATCTGCATGATGATGTTAGATTTATTTCCATGAAACATGGAGTATTCACACTTTATGTTAGAAATCTGAGACAATTTTTTACCAACTCAGTTAAGGGGGAACCTTTGTAAAATTAGACTTATGTTCGGATGAATACACAGTGATCCAAATGCTATTTAGTTAGCTCAATTAGATGAACCTCTCAACAGTTCAGACTCTGTGATTTCTAAAATTCACCTTTAACTAGACTATGGACAGGATCAAAGATAACTGAAGACCTTGCAAAGGTTAATTCTGCTGATTTTCAGGTCATTCTGGAAAGAAAAAAATCAAGGTTTCTGAGGTTTTCTTCAGTATGATCAGTTTGGACTCCAACTGCAGTCTAAAAGTTCAAGTGGTTAATATTTACAAAATTGAAGGTAAAGTTTTCAAACTTCATTTGATGTTACAGGAATATTATCTCAGGAACAATTTTAGAAGTGTAGACTGGTTGGTCTCTCCCATCTTTCATTTATACTTTTAACTGCATGGCTGCAGGCAGCAAATTAGGTAGACTGAAGTTCTCCTAATTTGGAAAAGGCAAACTGGAAATGAGGTCCACAGGTTGACTCTAAGGAATACAAGATATTATTGGCCCTCGCTGGGAATGCGTACGTGTACAGCAGGTGCACTGATGTCTGTTGCTCCTGGATACAGAAACAAAAAATAAAATGGGAAAGCCCAGAGCCAGTATAATCTCACTCATTCCAGAAGAGCTAAAACTTTGTTTTCCCATAAAGCAAATTAGATATTGTAGACTTCAAATTGCCAACCTCCCTAGCCAAGGAAAGCAGAGTTCTATACCTCATTGCTGGGGCCACCTACTTGGTTCCTCCTCCCAACAAAGCATAAGAAAAAGAAAGTGCAGCCTGATTGTGATAATTCCTGGATATCTAAATTTTATTCTGCTTTCAGAGTCTTCATGATGCAACTAAGCTGCAATCAGGCAGGCTGGTCTGAAGTCACCCAAGCATCATCTGTAAGTATCATTTGATACATAGATGACCTGCTGCGAGGAAGGGTGGATAACGTTAGCTAATGCTGATGGTTTGCTGTGTCAGTGCTTACCTTTTCTTTGGAAATGCAACCTTAAGGGCCTTTGAAATAACCTGCTCAAGTGTTGGGGGGAGGAGGTCTGCTCACTGATGGATCTGGCAGAGTTTTCATTTATAAATAATCCAACTTCTATCTGTGTGGAGTGATTAAATATTATTGAGTCAGATGTATGGAGGAGAAAAGGATGTGCATTCAACGCCAGTGGGTAACTGAAATATAGTTGTGATCTATTTAAATAGATCATGTCTGCTAATATTCCAGGTGTCAAGAAATATTTTTCCTTTCGCCTTCAACTGATCTTACTGCTGTATTAACAGGGATATTATTACAAAAATAAAATTATTGTTCCTGGAACTTTATCACTTGGATTTCCCTTCATTAAAGTGTAACTTCCATTCCAGACCACATTAAGAAAAAAACACATGAAGAAATAGTGCTCTGGATTTCTCTTCTTTGCACGCCTGTTAAATCAAACTCAAATCACTCTGTGACCTGGAGTGATACGGTGGTGATCTCTGTAGTGGTGATCTAGAGTAGTGAAAAAATTCTACTATGTTATTTTTGGTTTTTATATGTTAAACTCATGGTAACACTGCTATTCATGTATATTGGCCACTGGTGCACTTAGAGTTTACTTCATAATTTTATATTTATATTTTTGAGTTTTGTGCAAAATACTTGTACTGATGTGGTTAGGTGGAGGAATCATTAAAAGCCAAAACAACAGTTTCATACTTTTTTTTTAAAGTATTCATTATAAAATGAAACCCTTTCTTGAATTGGCAGAACTTTTCAGAATTTCTTTTCTCTTTTTTTTGGCTCCTTTTACCTTTGGTTTCTGTTGGGGTTTTTTTGACTGGTTTGCTTTTCTTTTTTTTTGGTGATTGACTAAATCACACTCACATTTGGGAATGTTTTTACTTTTTAAAACTTTTTCATTCTAAAACTGTAACCTTTTAAAAGCTCCTCAACCCTTGCAAAGTTTGAGAGGAGTGCAACTGAAGCTAGAGGAAAAAAAAACCACATTGGTCATTGTAGAGAATGTGATAGATAACGTGAAAAGAAAGGGAGGAAAAAACAGAAATAACAAAATAGCAACCAAAACTTGGCAGTGTTTTATTTTACAAAAACATTCAACCAAAATCCCATGGCAACTACATCTTACAGAAAATCTGTATTTTGGGAAATTTCCAGTGCAAAATGAAACTTAAAATAATTAACAATGGATTTTAATTAGCCTTAAATCAGCCATGACAGAATTACCTTGATGACATCTAAATCGCTCTAACCAGGTGCTGGAGTTAACACTCCCCTGAGCTGACAAATGAGCATTTACACTGTCAGATGGTTCCCTGCCAGCCCTCACTTGGCTCACATTCAGACTTATTTTTTGGACAATTTTATTTTTTCCCTGTAAGAGAATGTCTAAATTGTGCAGCACTTATTTGGAGCAACAATTCTTTTTGTTCAGTCATTGAAAAGCACGGCTTGTTTAAATCCTGCTCCTGTCACTGGAGTCGTGGACACAGGTTTGAAGTTTGTTGACATGCCGCTGTAGTCAACAGCTGATCTCTGAGCTGAGGTTAAAAGACAGCAGAAGGGGAAAAGTACCAACCAGCACAGCAGCTACAGAAATATGAACAGAAGTGGTTTTAACAACTACAATACATATGGTTTCCTGCCTACCTCATAATTTGCATAATTCAACACTGACAGGGTTTGGGTATATTACAGACATAATTGGTTCTTGGAAATCTGGTTGTTAGAATGACAGTCTTACAATTGTCTGGCTGTGGGAACACCACGGCTTTCGCCATGGGATGGAGAGCACACTCACACGGTGTGTGTGGCCCCGGAGCAGGGAGCTGATCGCTAAATTAGCATCGTGGGCAATTTAAGAACAAATGCAATTTGCAATGTACTCTTTTTAAAATCTTAGAGAGTAGATAAAGCCAGATTTTTATTTTTGCTTAATGTTTCTTTGTTTGTTTGCCTCTTCTTTTTTTACAAAAGATTATTTATTCCCTCTGAACGTTCTTTATTTTGTTTCTTTTTTTTTGCTTTTCTTGCTATTTATCTTTTATAAAAGAATTTCTTCCTCCCTTGAGAGGACCTTTTTATATTTTGCATTCACAATATGAACTCATTAAACAATTACAGAATATCATTAAGCGGAAATACAATTCCTTTAAGGTTACTTTCTTTTTACTTCAATTCATTTTGATTACTTTGCTTTCTTTTAATTAAACATCAATCCGTCTTTTTCATTTAAATTTAATGTCTTCAGTACAAGCGGCTCCTTATTAGATTTATCTTTTTATTTCACATCTTCCACCTCCTTTACTCTTTTGTTGTGTTAGCTTGGATTAAAATGAATCATCTCTATTTCCCTACCAGCGCCGGTTGCAATTTCTTTTCCCGTCAGTAGGAATGAAGTAGTGAGTGAGAACTGCAGAAACGCTGTCAGTTGTTTACTCTATGGCCAGTGCTATCTTAGAAGGCAGCTTCCTGAAGAAGCTGTGCTTACAGTAGCGAGGGAAGCCAGCGATGACTCATGGCTCAGCACCCCACTTATCATACCTGCTGAAAACCGGACCATCCATTCCCCACTGCCAGCCGGTGGGTGAAACTGCCCCTTCGCCTCGCAGAGGTTTTGTCTGGAGCCAGCACAATCTGCCTCCCCTTAATGGTGTGAAATAGCTGACTGTCCTGGCTTGCTGATACTTCCAGAGATTGTGGGCTGGCAAAGATCCACTATAATCACATTTTTATTTAATCGTTTTATCAAATCCAAGGGCTCTGCGCGGCAGTTCCAGGTAGAGCAGGAAGTTTGGGAAGTGATGGTGCCAGCTCTGCTGCTATGTCCATGATGCAGGGCTCTCCCAGACCTACCACCCCGCTGAGGGACCTGGGCAGAAACACGAGACATCTGGAGGGAGGACGTTCAGATCAGGACCCAGACTCTGCAGCGTGGGTCTGGAGGGAAGGTACCCTTTCCTATTTAAAACAGTTCTTTCCTGCTCCCTAAGTCTTATAGCTTACCTGTAACTGCTCCACTTTATCAAAAGAAATCTGACCCCAAACATACTTTATCCAGCAGTTCTCCAGGGATTGCAGTTTTGACCCAAAAGAGCTGTTACCTTCCTCAGACCTTTCCTGGCTATCCAGCAAATTATGGAAAAACCCCTAGTTGATCCTTTTGAGACCAAATCAAACTCTTTTCCCCACAAACATTCAACAGCATCAGTGGGGAGGTCCCTAGTGGGAACAACCAAAGGCAATATATGAAAGCTGCAAGAATAGAGCTACCAGTTCCCGTTGGCGCAGGGAGCCAGCACTCTGAAACCATATGTCTATTATATACGCTACATGGTAAAGTAAGTGAGTATAACTGAGAACTTGAAGTATGTGGGACATGAAGGATTGAAAAATATGGTTGTATAATTTTCAAAATAAAAAGGGTGCTTTAATTTCTTTTTATTTATTTGTTTTGTAGAGTACAGCAGGTACAAGGGGGAATTTTCTAAAGGAAGTGCTGGAGATAAGCAGCAAAGCGGTATGTAAATGCTGCAGCTATGAATATTGGATACAGTTACGGGGTATTTATATAGTAAACAAGGAAAGACAACATAAAATTGCAATAATAAAAAAAACCCCATGAGTTTCAAAGGATACATTAAACTTCAGGCTTCTGGGTATAACTCAATTTTTAAATGACAGAAATTAGGGGGAGAAATTAGCACTTATATTATTTCACAGCTGCCTTTGTGTTTTTGGCAGATTCCTCTAACCCAATGGCAAGATCCAGTACAGCAGATCTTAGGACTTCGCCTTTCTCACTTCCCATTTTCTATAGTTTTACAGCTGTTTTTCAGGACACTGTTTTGCATATGTAACTTATGTGCGCTTTTTTTTTTCCCCTGTAATGTAGCACACCGTTTGCCTCTTGCAAAGCACTTTGGGAATCTTCTTGGAAAGCTAGCAGGAGGAATTTTAATGTGATATAATATTTTTAATATTGTATGAAATTAGGAAGCAACACAAACAGTGTTATTATACATAACTTTATTTGAGCCTGTAATTTTTCCTGTATGGTTTCATGCATGTAAATGGAATACCCAGGGTCTGGCCATGTGTTAACATCTCACATTTCCTTTCCTGCCACAAATGCTGCTTATTATAATAGTATGAACTGAAATATGTATTTTTATTGCTGTTCCAAATGAATAAGAAAGTAGAAACACACAAATATGGATTTGTTTTCCAATATTAACTATGTCTGTTTTATAGTCTGATAAAAGTTTTAGTTGACACAGTGCTGAATAAATGTAGCCCTGTACAGTATGTTTACTCAAATATTTAACTTGTGAGGTTTAATAAAATAACAATTTAAACAGATAAGGATTAGTCAAATACAAAAACTATTAGAAACATTCATAGAATTCAAAATAAAATTCTCAACTATTATCAGATGTAGGAAAACCACATTAGAATCCATAAAAAAAGTTTTCAAGCTCCAATAAGTTAGATATAATAGACCTTTTTTGTCAAACACAAAAATAAATATTATTGATTTTATGAATAAATACATTTTCTTAAATGATTTAGAAAGCTCTGTTTATTCATATACAGACAGTGTTTAGAATATGTAGTAGCCAGTATGTCTGCAGATATATTTATGTTGGACTGTTTAGATTGGCTTCACCTCTGTAATAATTTATAACAGTTTCAATGTAAACCTGCCATTGAGCAGGTCATAAAGGTCCTGCATTTTAACCATCATAATTTCAGATAAACCCACAAAACTATTTCTTGCAGGAAAGCTCTAGTTAATCCTTGAATATCTTTGGGATGGAATTTGTTTTTTTATTTAGGCAAATTTAAAGAGCAATAAAGGCTGCATTTTAACTGTGTTTGATATTCTAGTACTGGTGATAATTTAAAATATATACATTTTGTTTTGTTATATGGCAGTAACTCTTCATTGACACTTATTAATACAAAAATTCTGCCCTTCAATAGATTTCAAGTCTTGCTCAAAAGAGAAAGCTACTGTTCATTTTTAAATGTTTCATTGTACACTAGAAATGCTAACATAAATACAGTAGTGTTTTTCCACACTAAATGAAGATAGATCAATGCCATTTGTTTTTCACTTGATAGAAGTTTCTTAAAGGCATGCCTTTTGGAAGTGTGAGAATTACTTATTTAATTTCTAAATTAAAAAAAAAACCTGTTTTCTCAAAATAAGCATTTTCTACCAAAATTTTACAAATATACTTATGTTCAATGAAATGTTCTTGAATACTAAAAGCTAAACTTTTTAAGAAAAAGCTGTTATATTAATTAGTATTTTAAACAAACAATGAAAAAGGAAAAAATGCAAATATAAAAATTGTGGGTGGTGTGTTTTGGTTTTTTGTTTGTTTGTTTGGGTTTTTTTGTGTAAGGAAAGCTTCTATCTTCTTTTGAGCATCTTCCTTTTCCACCCCAGAAACACCTAAGGATGCCTCATGCTCTCTTAAACTTCAGATCTTATCCAGGAAGTTCTGTGGTTCCATGTTGATGCCTACTCTCGCATGGGACCTATAGGAGAGCTCTTGCTCTAAAACTATGCTATCTTCTATGAGAAATTCAATGAATCTGAAGCTTATTTTCTGTAAATACACAAAGCTCCAGGTGAGTTTATCTTTTCACATGGATTTTTCATGTTGTTCACCGCTTGCCGGCTCCCCTCTCCTCTTGAATTAAGGCAGCCCAGGGTTTGTGGTGATAAGCACAGAGGATGCCTGCAGGATGGCTGCAAGAAATTGGGTAGAGTTTTCCCATTAAAAGGAAGAAGTTAAAAGCCTGTGGCATGTTTCCTAGTAAAAGACTACATAGAGCTATGTCCAGGCAATGTGACTATTAATTTTTTACCAGCTTTCAGTGCCGCATGAACAATATTTCTGCTAGTCCTTGTCATCCCTCTAACCTCTGATATCCAAAATGTCAGTAGAAAGATGGTTAATTGGCTTCAATGGGGAATATAGGGGATTATGTATCTAGGGGAAAATATAACCTGATTTTTCCAGTTTGAGGTAAGTTTTATATGTACTCCACTATTTAGGGTCACAATTAGAGTGTTATTTGGATACTTTGCTGGTTGAATTCTAAAAAGTTTCTAGATATGAGGCAAAACACTGAACAGTAGCTCCAGCACTGTAACCTCTTTTAAATGTATTTTCCTGGATTTAAAATTAAATTGGATTGTTGTGGCAAACAAATTGTGTAGACTGTGTAATACTGGTCACAGTGCTTCACTTACTACCATAGGGATGAGCTCTTGGGATTTTCCAATGTGCGGACATAATTCCAAAGCCATTATACCATTGATTTTCAAATTAAATTGGGGAGCTTTTCAAATGTCATTTTGTGCTAGTGTAAATGACCTGATGATGAAATGTAACAGAAACATAGTTTCACATTTTTCTTTGTATAGTTATCATTTATCCCCTGCCTGTGGCTCAGAAGTCCCTTTGATATGAAGCAGTGTACAAGCATGGAGGAAAGAACTGGTGATATGAACTAACATTTTGTATGGTTTCCTACATTTGAAAAATGAGGAACATAACGCTTCTCTTTGCTAGAGAAGTTAAGGAGGAACTTTAGTGGCCTTTGGTAATGAATGCTTATTTTGTAAATAGCTCAGCCATCAGAGAGATCAAACATATTATTATTGAAACCATGCTTTCCTCAAAAGTGGGAAAATGGAGCCTCCGTTAAGAGGTATGTATATTACTCTATACATAAGTTAATATATATACTGATAACGGACTCCGGTCCAAATGATGTAGATGACATTTCCTGTGAGACTGCTATATTGCATCTGTATCTGAAGGATTATTTTGTATGACCTGTTCTCAAAAGTACATAAATCTGTTAAGCACGGCTTTCTCTCTGCATTTTTATCTAATTAATTAATCTATCCTACACTGCATTTCTAAGGTATTTATGAACATGAGACTGGTGTGCCAAACAAATGTAGATTTTTGTGATGCAGACAATACCAGACAAAAGAAATGATAGGGGTGGGCAGTGCAACTTACTGTGGCCCTGCACAATATAGTGAATAACCATTACTGATAGCATTTGTACAGACAATGGTTACTTGGTATTTCATGGATGGAAATGTCATACTTCTGGGCCAGGGCAGAATCTGGGCAGGGAGAGGGTCCATTTCTATCTGCTCCTATATGTGTAACTGTATCTCCAGTGGTTACTGACTGACCAGATGCTCTTTGTTTTGTAAATCCAGGCGAAAACTGAAGACCTGAATGTTGCTTTGCACTGAAGCATATAATAAGTTGTGTTTTTAAAATACCTTGAATAGTTCATCTTTTCCCCAGACCCTGGCTCATTCTGCAAGGTAGCATGATCAGGAGTTGTTTAATTATTACTGGGTGCTCAGATTCTCCTGAATGGCACAATCTTCCCTCTGCTTCTGGCTCAGCTTCTATAGTTGCAAGCTTTCCAGGTGTGCAAAATAATTGCTATTTCTCTTCCATGCCCTCCACCTCTGATCACTGAAGGCTGCCAGGTTTTGTGCTTATGCACAAAAGGCTTATGCACCTGACAACTTCCAAATAAGAACTGCTGGAATTAGACAGTGGTGTTCCAGACTGCAGTTTGATGGTGAGGATGGAGATGCATGGCTCGTTAATGAGGATTTTCCCTTCTTCACAAACATTTGGGTGATCTCGACCATAGGGGGAGTTTCCTATTTTTTTTTTCCTGGTGCCACATTTTTATTAGCTTTGCTTATAGAAATATAGCAAAACAGAAAAGGCCACACTGACTTTGCTCTGTAAATATTTAAGTATAGACTGTGTGGACACATGGCAGGTATAAACCAGATTCAAGCAATCTCCAGGTTGGTGATGGTCTGTCTAATCTAATCTAAGTATTACTGCATGTGGTGCACAGTACCTCTGAATTTATGTGTAGTCATGGCATGATGGGCCTTTCATGACACTATTTTCCTAGTTATAGTGTAAAACAAACTCACACTTAGCATAACAGAAATGCTTGGCAGGAATGCTGTTATATTCACAGTATATGAGACAATGACTGATACCTTGTTTAATCGTCTCACAGCATTAGCAAGGAAGCTGAATCATATGCACTCTCTCCACCCACATGCACACAAAGGGACAGACAGATTAACTCAGCCTGCTACGCTTCACTGTCTTTACCCCCACTACCTGCAGCTGGCCCCTTACAGAGCTATTAAAACAGATTTGCTGATATGTTTTTTTTTCCTCACTCTCTTTTTGCCAGTCTGCCTCTCTCTGACTTTTGAATTTCTTTTGCGTGTGGCATTATGCTCCTTTTGCTGAGATCATATCAAATTCTCTGTGTAAATTGGCATGGCTACTCAGCACTCAGAGGCTCTTTGCCAGTTTACACTGAGAATCTATCCCTAAACAATTATACTCAGCAGTACCAAAAAACCACTTAAATCAACAGAAAATGTAGGAGAACTTTTGGGCCCAAATCCCACTGCCTTCAGTTTCTTGAATTGGAGAAACTACCAGGAAACAAGGACATGGAAAGGGAGCTGGGGGAGAACTCGGGGCACAGTCAGTCTGTTCTCTCAACAATCAGCGGAAGAAATAACAATACAAATCCCTTGCTGTCAGATCCATCAGCAAGAAGTAAACAAGAATGAGCAAATCAGTTAGTACTTAAAATAAAAGCATTCTCTTTGAGTTTTTCTCTATTTCTCACCTTGGTTGTAAATCACTGTGCTTGACAAAGACAAAAATAGATATGAGCATTTTATCATAATTCCATAAAAAATGGTAAAAATAAAGGGTCAGCAACTACATTAATGTGCAGCTGGCACAACATTCTTGAAGGTGGTGAATCAGAATAGAAGAAACCATGAAACAGGTAGGTGTGTGCATCCATTAAATGGAGGGTATGATGGCTGGCCTTCTGTCTGCATGTCCTGGGTTTGCTGGTTTGCAAAGCCAAAGCACAGGATGTTGAGGACATGTTGTATGACAGCTTTGTTCTTCTGATCATGAGTCAAGTTCTGCTCATATCATTCATGCAAATTGCCCCTCTAACTTCAGCAGCTATACTAGCATGATTATTGTGAGCAAGCTTTGGCTTCAACGCTAACTGGGTCTTCAGCAAAACTAGACTTTTGTAGTCATGGAACAGGAAATGGTTCTGTGCAAATATTTACCAGTGCTAGAAACTGTGAATTTCACATTTACAATTACACTAATGTCTGCCTAGGGTAGAATGAATCATGTCTGTTCCTAACAGAATGATTTATCCTATAAATATTTATTGTAAAAGCAGGACACACTATGCTAGGCAGCAAGGAACTAATTTCACCTCTTCAATTAGAAGAAGTACTCTAATTGACTTTTGACCTTGATAGTCCTATAAGGACTCACAGAAACTCTCTTACCCACTTTACATTATGTCTGTTGTGTAATGTTTAAATAAGGCTGTAATTCAGAGAAATGCTTCCCCTTGTTAAAGTGTCAATAAAGTTGTTATTGTTTAAGGAAACTCCTGGTAGAATGTCTTGTGCTTCAGCTGCGAATATTTCTTCTTTAAAAAAAAAAAGATCTTGGCTCTCTTAATTTTTCTTCTTTCCTTCAATGTTCTGCACAAATCTAAATTGTACCTGGCTGATTGTTGTGTGTGCACGTATATGTGCATACTGCAGACCAAATCATCATACCACGGCCAGGTTCTCCTGAGGGATGTGACCTTGAGCTTACCCTATCTCTACCTTTTGCTGTTGCTGATGGATTTTTTCTTTAATGGTTCCCGGTTATTCATTCCCAGTTTTGTGACCATCCTGGGGCAATGTTAAAAGAAACCAGAATATATACTTTCATTCTGGTTTCATGTTTATTCAAATTTATTTTCTATTAGGGAAAAAACACACAATCAAAACAAAGATAGGAGTGACAAAAGAATTATAATCTATGTGGCCCAATAGACAACAAACTGAGAACTGAACACTTGCTTATGTCCGTAAAGAAAGTCTTAACTGATAGTCAGAGAATATTTTTTTCTACTGGTTCATGCTGTTTGACTATCCTGAATGGGAAGAAAACACACTCATGTTTACATTTCACAAGCTGACAAGCCACTACCATGTGGCCATGTGGCGGTTTTCAGTGAGTTTTGGCCAGGCAAGGAGACCCAGAGGGACACGTTTCCTCTCTACATATATATCCTCCCTGCCAAAAATAGTTGTGATATTAACAAAGGGCACTTACAGCTGTCTTCTGTGTTATGTTTAAATGAAGATGGTCAGAACTGTATTTACTGCAATTTTGTTAAAATTCTTTCTAGAAATTAAACTACGCAGTTGTACACTCTGTCTTTGCCTCAGTCATGGAAATACAGTCATCATACGGTTAGTTTTAGATGCTCTGTAATCCCAGTACCTGCCAGACTAAGAAATGGGAAGAATGCCAAACCGTGGAGTTTGCTGGGCTCTGCGGCAGCCAGGACGAGCCAAGGGAGCTGAGCCTTTCCTGTGAGCGTTCCTTGGGAATGGGGAAAATCCTTCCCCTGGTGTGTGGAGTCTGAGAGGTATGTGGAGCTCTCTAGATATGAAAAGTGAGGAGGAAAATGGCTAATGCCTTCAAATCTGGACTGGGGAGAAAGGTAACAGCATGTATATGAACTGGGTTGTGCAATCAGGTGAAGAAAGAAGAGCGTCACGAGTGAGAATCCATTACATGAAACTGGATACACTGGTGAAATCAGCTGAAGAAGGGAACTTAAGACAAAATCATGAAGTTACCACTTCAGGTCAATTGTACACAGGCAAACAGCCATCTCAGGAAGTAACTGTGTTACTGTGAGGTCAAATATATTAGCCCTATGTAAAAGATAGCAGAATTAGTGCACATTTCCTTCCCTTGTGAAATAATCTTACAAATTCTTTTTCTCATGGGGCAGTTGGGCTTCCTAAAATAGCCAGTTTTCATGTCTATGCATAAGATTAACTTTTCATTCCCTTAGCTCACCTCACATTTGCATATTATTTGTCTCTGTAATTTTTTTTAATTTCAGTCCAAGATGAATTTTAAAAGAAAACTAAACTTTTTTTTTTTTTTTTTTTTTTTTTTTAGGCTTGCACTTTACTTGGTTCCATATTTCTGACTAGATCTATGGATGCAAGTCTGTGCAATCAGTCCTGGTGTCAGGCACAAGAAATTTAGGAAACAAGCTTGCAGCTAAATTGAGACAACAAACCTACAGAACATTAAGTTGAGTATTACACAGTCAGGTCTCTGAGGTGCATGCAGTGAACTTAATCTGAAAAAGTATAGTTGTCACTAGTTGTAAAAGATTTTCCTGAGCTAATATAGTAAAAATACTATGGATGAAGTGTATGAATGCAGGTACATCTTGTAGGGAAAGTCACCTCCAAGCTGTTAGCTTTCTATAGCCAAAGTTTTTCTGAGACCCACAGGAAGGTTCTGCCTAACCAACAGCGCTGGCGCCTCGACCAGTATTGACACGGATACTGAAGAAGGTGGTAAAGGAGATGGGTATATCTAGGAGAAGACAATTCAAGAAGTAAAATCAACATTTTGCATGAAATTCTATCGATTGCACAACTTTCTTATATCCATGGGGATAAATGTAAAAGCAGACATATGATTCTTGATTGACAGTGCTTCCATTACTAATGTGAATGAATAAGCTATTGCAAAATATGATCAAAAGATTTTTGAAGCCTTCATAGCAAAAACCCGCAGCAACAAGTATCAAGTCTGTGCTTTTTATTCATGAAAATAAAATACAGTAAATCTCCCTTCCTGCTGTGTTTCTTGCCTGCAGGATGGAGCGGGATGAAGGAGTCCTTTGGAACACAGGTTCATTTATGCACGTCTGGTCTGCCTGAGTCAGACAAGTGAGAGAAACACAGCAAAGCAAGATCTCCAGGTACCTATGTTTTTGGAAACTTTCTATTCTAGTTGGCTAAAATCAGTACCAAGCAACTGTGTCTGCTGTAGATGAGAAAGCTATGGACAACCAGTGAGCAGTTCCTGATCTGCTATCCAAAAGGCAATAACCCTGTTCTCTAGTTGGTAAGTCTGGAATCAATACAAATTTCTGATTGTATTATGTCATGTTAAGAAAAAAATTAACCTGCTCTCATTTTAACCAGGTCAAAAGTACACCCTCAGATTTTGACTGCTCACTTAGTTTTGTTTGTTTTCATTTTATCTGTTCATGGCAAGTGTGATGCAGGCTGCTAAACTAGACTATCAGTAGTCTGACATTATAATTAGCATGTCTTTTTCATTTCATAACCAATACCTCATTTTTATTTTTTTTTTTCTGAACAAAAAAGGAAACATTCCTGGACTTGCTTTCTTGTCTGGCATACATGTTAGGGAAGAAATGCTTTGGTTTTCAGATTTTTCTCACTGTTACTTTAAGGGGCGAAAGTAGATGCATGTCCAATACACTTTACTGCTTGTAAAGTCCTTCTGTATTTTAATGTGCCTCAGTATGACAAAATAAGAGGATATCTTTAAGTTTAGTAAGTCTCCTTTTCCTGTGTACTTTAATTTATTTTTCAGTCATTTCAAAGTGACTGTGTGGCACTCTATACATTGTAAAAAAAAAAAAAAGCCTCTAGAAATGCTAGTCATGTCTAAAGTGAGAATAATTGGCCCTGACAGAGAGGAAAGTAGTAATTGGAATGAGACTTGTTTAAATAACAGTTTAAATTTTCTTTCCTTACTTTTCCGATTATATGCACTATAAAGCAGGATTTCTTTGCCTTGGGTGTTTCACAGAGTCGTTTCTGTATGCAGCATGCCCAGTAGTATAACTCAAGCAGTAAGCCCAGCTATAATTTGGATTAGACTTTGAGTTTAGCTCCCTTACATACAAATACGCCATTCAATCACTATTAACACTGTATCATCAAAATATTCAGTAGGCTGAAGCAGGACAGGCTAATTGCGTCCTCTAATTCTTCTAAGTTATCATCACTCCTTCATTCTGAATGGTTAAATGGAAATTCAGACGCAACACTAGAGGAGAAAAAACATGCTTAAAAACTTGAGGTATGAATACACTTCATGTTCTGCTAAACACTCTCCTCACTGTTAGTATCCAAGGAAGAGTAAAGTTACTATGTTTTTCAGCCCTTCCTCTATGTGATTTGTGTTGTTCTTAAATATAGCTTTGCTCAGAGCTATGCAGAACAGGTGTTTTAAAAAGCTTTGGAGTATGTCAAGGTTTAGTACTGTAACATGACTGAGATTATTTTCCTATTGAGCACATCTGTCTCCAGCAGTAGATGCAGCCCCCATCTAAATAGTAGTGGGGATCTGCGTGGTCACATCTGCCCTCCTTCAAAATATTTATGGCAAATATAAATCAAGGCAGGGATTGACTTGAGAATCTGGAAGGATCAAGTGACATCTGCAGTGGAACAAATGAAATCGAAATGTGTCCTGATTTGCAGAATAATATGTGAAAAACATTGTATGAGCTTGGTAATTTCCTACTGCAGCTTTGATGGACACAGCCAGAACGTATCAGCATGGCTAATCTCAGAGATCAGTTGTCCTTCTGACAACCTTTGATGTTTGTCTCCTGAACCTTTAGCTAAAACCTTCAAAGAGGCTTAGATGATCTCAGTTTGGTGTTTGTTTTTCTGGTTTTGTTTGTTTGTTTCTTTTGGTTTGGGGTTTTTTGGATTTTTTTTTGTTGTTTGTTTGTTTGTTTGTTTTTCTAAAAGGAAACAGTCATAGGTGAAATTTGGCTCCATTAATGTGAGTGATAAATCTCAACTGACTTCAATAACAAAGAATTTAATTCTTCTAAAGCATTGGCTGGTCCACTTTTGAACAGTGGATCTGAACTCTCTGAAATTCAGGATTCAGAATAATTTGGATTCTTGATGCTGTCTGAGCTGTAAAATGGAGGCCAGTAATTATAATAGTTCATAATTTATGAGGGCCATTTCCCAGTTATATCCATTTGACTAAAAAAATCTGAACGCTTAGCAGACCTATCTGCATGAAAAATAAAACTACCCAGGAATTTAATAATACAGAGATAACAAGATGAGATCAGGCTCTTCAGTTCATCAATATATATATTTTGCTCTGTCTACCTTTTGCAATATAGATGATGTTACATCAGCTAATGGTGTTTTTTTACCTGATTTTCTTTAATCTTCCCAAAGGTATTCAGTATTTTTAGTATGAGTTACCTAGAAACTATTTATATGTGGAAAATGCTAATATTTGTTTGAATAAAAGTTAGCATTAAGCAGAACGTGGGGATTTTGTGACAATTTCTGACTTCAGTAGCAAAGCGAAAATTTCGGTCATAAAAAATATTTCCATTTCATTTCAATTTCTGTTCAGGTTTATTAACAAAATGCCTTACAAGAGGTTTAGTTCAGCTGCTCATATCTTTTTCTCTCTGATGAATCAGGCCTCTTCTGCTAAACTGCAACTCCCACAAGACACCAGTGGCTTTTCAGTCTTGGGGAGCTGCACAGCCTCTACCCCAGGCCCTCATCCAGAGGCAGAGCTGATGGGTAAAACCAACTAGCAGGGTGGGACAAACGCAAGAAGCACTCTGACTGTAATTCCTGTGAGCATTGGCCTCTCAAGAGCATCTTAGGCTCTTCCGTTACTTTTTTGCAAGAAACAGCTCTAGAGCTGGCAGTAGTCTGTGATCCCCATCAGAGGTTTAAGTTAGTTTGGAAGCTGAAGAGCCTTCATGCACAAGAGCAAAACTGGGGTTGCATCAGACTGGTTCCAGTCTGGGTTAAATATGTCTGGCCTTTCTGTATCGCAGATCAAGAGTTCAAGTATAAAATGACACTATGTTTTAAATTTTCAGTGTAAGCAGCAGCTGCAAGTGCAAAAAGCAATGATTTTGCCATCACACCCCTAACAGTTAAAACTGTTTGGAAATCTCATTTGTTTTTCATTAGTTACCGCAACAGTTCGAATAAAATCCTGTTCAATCTCAGCAAAGAGTACTTTGGAAATGTTAGTCTGTTATTCTTTAAACAAAGTTCAACAGCTATTAACAGAGTACTTGTTTATGATCTTCTATAAATATTATGTTTCTGTACTTCTTTGAAAATGTGGACTTTTTAATTTCATTTTTATTTTAGTAAAAACTGTAAAATTATGACTCACCAGCTGCAGAGTGCCAAGACAGGATATTTCCCAATATATGGGGCAAACAACATTTTTATGTATTTTTGTTACCAATCATATAAAACCCAGCTTATTTTTATAAATGGCTCCATAGGCCTGCACCATAAAAGTTGCATATAATTTTATCCCAGTTTTCAGGGATTTTGGTGCCCATTACCTAGGAAATGTAAACTCTCATGTTCCTGAGCAAAGTCGACGTTTTAGTGATCAGTGAAACCCACTCATTTTCATGCAGAAGTGGCCACCTTTCTTCTACTCAGCCAAGATCTTACAACCCAGACAGAAAGTTGAACTGGACAAAAAAAGGAGAACATGCTGCTATGAGGTTTCAACACAACAGCTTAAAAGGAAGTTGCAAAATTAGCAAGGGGCAAGTGGTGATATTTTTTTTTTCTTATTCCTTGAGTGCATACTCTTGTGGCATAGCCACACCGATATCACCACTTACCTGTAAATCATCCAGAAAAAATCATGTCTTAAATTAATGAAGGGAGCAAGCTTCATTACATTATGATGCTTATAAAGCTTGCTGTAATAATACCTATAGTAGTTTAGCTCCGGAACACTGAATGTGCCTGACCAAAAGGAGTTTTATTGAGCTATTTGTGTAATTAACGTGGGGACGTTAGTGGGTAGTTTAATCCCCAGATGTGTATGTAATAATAGCTTAACTTTCTCCCTTATGACTACTGCTATTAAAAGCAGTAGATTTAGATTTAAATCCAAATTGAATGAGTTATGGCACTGCTTTCACTTGTGTCTAAACCTTTCAGTGGCTTTTCTCAAATCTGAGATAAAATTAGATGTAGCTTTATGGTTTAGGACACGCTAATGCATTCTAGTTTCACGTAACACCTTTGATTTTGTCACTACTTGAACTATTTTATTTTTAACTTAGGGCTAGATCCATGCCCCTTAATTGGAAAAATGGACATGCAAGATTTTGTCTAAAAGAATAAGCAATCAGTTTAATTTTTGAAATTGAGTTTATGTTTTTTGTTCCAACTTGTTTTCAAGTGGTGTCAAGGCACAATATGAAAATCCCAAATCTAACCTGAGTAGAAGGTAAATGAAATCCCTAGGAAGTTTTTTCTTAAATGCTAAGAGCCTGAGGAATAAACAGGAAAAGCTGTAAGAGTGGTAAACAAACTCAGAGAAGGTTAAGTTACTAAGAAGCAAAACTTGAATGTGGAATTTATCTTGGGAGAAAGGAAGGAGGCTTACTTTAAAGGTTGATTGACTTTTTATTATCTTCTATAAGGAAATCCTTTGATGGCTCTGAAGAGGTGGTGTTTAAGAAAAATGAGACCTTCAAATACAGTACCATGTGCAGCATCACCACATGTTGTAGAACAGGAGTACATCTTTAACAGGCAATTAGCAGGGGCCAATGAGATGCAAAGAGTGATTTGGAAATTTACCTTGGATATTAGACAAAGGAAACCTAGCCAGAGGAAGGTAGGATGACTGTTAAAGGCTTAACATTAGAAAGAGCCAGTATCTGATCAAAGAGACGCGCAGACTAGGAAAGTGTTAGGAGCTTGGGCAGGCTTAGTAAGACAAATGAGAGTGGATTAGCCTTGAAGACTCTGACAGTAAATCACAAAAAGTATATGGAAGGAAAGACTAAGACCACCATTGCTTATGATCTCTGTCTGTTGTTCCTTGGCTGTGCATCTCCATAAAGAGCCTGACTCCCTCTCCCTGATGCCATCCTCTCATGTACTAGGTGCTGCTGTTGGGTCTCCCAGGCTGAACAAGCCAAGCTCCCCAGCCTCTCCTCTCAGGTCAAGAGTTCCAGCCCCCCACCATCATGGATGTCCTCTCCTGAACACATCCTAAGGTTTCAACACCTTTCTTCTATTAGGGAAGCCATACCTGGAAGCAGCATTGAGATGCAACCTAATGAATGCTGACTGAGCAGGGATAATCACTTCCCTTGGCCTACTGGCTGTGCCCCTGTTGATACAGTCCTGTATCCTGCTGGATTCACTGCTGCTCGTGTTTATCTGCTGCCCACCAGGACCCCCAGGTCTTTTTTAGCAGAGCTGCTCCCCATCCAGTCAGTCCTCAGCCTGCCTCGGTGCAGGGATGCCAGTCCCTCCCAAGTGCAGGATGTTGCATTTGTCCTGGCTGAATTTTATGAAGTTCCTGTTGGCCCGTTCCTCCAGCCTGGCCTGGTCCGTCTGGACGGCAGCCCTGCCCTCGAGCATGTTGCCTGCTCCCACCTCCATCTGGTGGTGTCCATAAATGTGCTGAGGGCATGTTCAGTCTCCTCCTGCTCATCGACAGTGAGATTCAGCAAGGGAAAGGAGAAGGCAGAGAGCACTGCACACACAGCAGTTTAGAGACTGGAACTAGGTAATTACTTTTTTTAGATCTTTTTAGACAAATTATGTTCATAAAAGCAAATAAAGTCCTGAAATTGTGAAATGTGAAATTAGATTTTGTGTGAGAAGCTTCTAAAAACCCACATTCAGTGGGACTGAGTGGTGCACAGGCTGTGCAGGCTGTGTCTGTTTCAGCCACAAGTATTACAATAAACAAAGTTAATTTACTTCTGAGATAAAAATAATTTTGTGACATTCTTCTCGCTTTCAGGATATAGTATTCACCTAAATCTATTAGGTCTGTCATAAACTATCTTTTCAAACAGCAACAAAGTGTTGCTGTATCTGGCAGCCCCTCTCGTGTGACGCTGGGTTATCATTCTGCAGGCCAGGTATGACAGAGTAATGGGCTTTGTGAAATACACAAGGTATAATTCTCCTTTTTTCCTTTTGCGCAGATTAGAAAAACAGGATGTGAAAGGAATGAAGTTCAGACACAAAACCAAAATGAGATTAAAAAACCTCTTTGCAGTTCATGAGGTGACCATTCACAAGCTCTCAGTAATTTATGGTTATTCCACAGTACTGCATAAGATTAGTTCAAGTTACATTTGGCTAGAGTGCTTGACTCTCACTCTGGATAATCTGACAGGCAGCTCTGGGACTAATCTTGGTGTGATAATAAATTAAATAAGTTTTTTCTTTCCCTCCTTTTTTTTTCCCTGTTGGATTAAGTTGCAGTGTTGTCTTTTTAATAATGCTCAAGATTACTTCCTGGGCACATGATGTTACTGGAGTTTTGGACTGTTTTTTCCCCAGTTGCCAGCTTTTTATGTTATTTCACTTTATATGTTACATACTCCTATAGTCATCTTACTTTTTAAAACCCAATGTCAAAACAAGATTTGAGCCAGTGGGAGCATGTAAAAGTCTGTTCACAATTAACGTGCTGAATTAGAAACCAGATTTTTATTCAGGTTGTTTTAACTCATTAGTCAGACTTTGTGCAACATCAGAAGTCAGGTTGGGTGAAATTCACTGTGCATTGGGAAAGGGATGAATGCCAAAGTAACATTTAAAATCACACAGAATACAGAATGGGTTTAATTTTAATCACGTTTATATCAGACCAGTTTATAACAGCTATGTCCAATCAGGGAACTGAACCGTGCTATGTGATCCAACACATTAGTCACAAGCAAATGTCTCATGTGAAACGATCAGCTAAAAATAACAGTTCATAGCTCAAACCAGTTGTAAAAAATTAGCACTTGAACACAATTCATAAATTAAGGACTAAAATTACAAGTAAAGATTGTAGACAACATTTATAGGAGACTAATAGTTTATTTAAATATTAACATCCAACTTTCAGGTATCATCCTCCTGAAGAACCTCCCACGCAGCTGCGTTCTTTAAGAACCTGAAATTTCTATTAATAAAGAGCCCTGATTCCTGCATTTCTGAAGGCCTTTTGCAGTCACGTTGGAGAGCCAAGAGCTGCTCAGTGTCCATTTTAAACACATACTCTGCCAGGATTAATAGTTCTTCTCTCACCTTGCTTGCCATGGTCACCAGTTTAATAGATATATTGGAGCGGCTCCTCTTAGCCTGGTGGCTGCTGAAGCACTTTGTTCTCCACGTGTGTTGTATGAGGGAGTCTGAACGAGTCTATTAGGTGACAGGGTGCCTGAGGCTTTGTTACAAAACTCAGTATCCCTCTGTCTAAATCCCTGTTCTCAACCTAATGTTTTACTTTTGTGCTTGCTTTTATAAATTGCTTTAAAATCCTGCTACAAGTTTCTCTACTAATAAATGCCGAATGGTCCACACATGGTAGACCTTCTCTTGTTTTTGTTTTTGTACTTAATATTTACTGAATACTTGAGGTATGTATGGTTTAAGAGATTTTTATTGTATGTGGCATAGTTTAGGCAGTAGCGGTAGTTTCCAAGTTGTTAGAGAAAGACATTCTGTTTGATCGAGAACATGTTTGTTCACCAGCTGTGCAACTGCAGTCATCCAGAAACCCCAATTCAACTCCTCATATTTCTACTGACAACAATTAAAAGTGGAGAATCAGAGAGAGAAAGGAGGAAACACAGTTTGCTTGGAGAAGATATTAGATCTTCTAAAAAGGTTTCCTTTTCTAAGATGAGGAAAATCTTATGATCATTCTAGCAATTGCCCTGCCACTTCATGATTGGAGGCTAAACCTTGCCATAAATTGAGAAATAAGTGATTTATTTTGTGCAGTCATACTTACCCTCCTTAATAATGTCTTTCAGGTTCAAGGAAGTGACATGTTGGTTGTTCTATCTCAGACTATAGAAACCAAATAATTTCCAGTGGAAAATGCATCTTCACGACTGGTGGCTGCTTTCCTGCCTGAGGAGCCTCTGCCTCCAATTATTCCTCCAGGTCGGTCAGCAAAGCGCTGCCTTCTTGGAGCTGTGAACAGCAGCTGTGATGAATGAATTTTGCCTTAGGAACAAGCCTCTATGCACTCATTTGTAACGCCACATTTTAAAAGTAGAATTCCTTTCTGAGCTCAGCCTTAATCTGTTAGTGGTTATTCTGACATGGCTGTTTCTGTCCATCTATGAGCCATGCATGCTTTACTCATCGTTCTGCTATACCTGGCCTGGAGGAAAGTATAGAAGATGCCATATATCCATTTGGATATTGATGTAGTATTTCATTTTTTAAGTCAAAACTTAAATTAGTTTTTCCAAATGCTGAAATGGCAGTTGATGGTCAGTAGTAGTTATCTGCATGGCTCCGCTTCTGAAGAGGCAGCTTTGTGCCTGGAAATTATTTTTGGCTAAGTCCTGGTCTGCGTTGACACCTTATCTGTGAGACAATGAAGTCCTAAGTGGTAGAATCCACTTCATAGACTTGCACCTTCTCAATTCACCCATTTTGTTCTCCTCAGCCTTCATTTCTGTCCTTCCTCAACAGTTTCTTATTCATTCCTTTTATATATATATATGTATTTATATTTTTATTTTGTAGTGAACATAAAAAATAATTTGCCATCTCTATGCTTCTCCAGGATGAAAATTCAGAGTAGCAAGAAACAGCTATAAGAAACCAGAGTTATGTCTTCATTCTCTGCAATGAGAAGAATGCCACACTGTAAATCTTCCACCAGGTTTTACCGCATCAGGGTTCTAGAAGTTCAATTTTGTTCCCAGATGATGTTCTTCAGCAAATACTTCCCTTGAAATCAGAGAAAAATTAGAATGACATAAATATTCCTGTACTATCAGAAAAGAAACAAAATAACAAATTTTGCAGTTGCATGACTATTTATCCTTTACATTGTAGCTATGAATGAGTTTTCAAGAAAGACGTCTTTTCACTCAAGCTTTTTCACTGTCATCCTTCATTAGAAGTCCTCACAGGCCCTATTCTGTTTGAACAAATAGTCAGCGGAAATGATCAGCAAAGTGTAATATTAAGACGTTGTTGTATGTTATTCAGGTCTATGGGACTTAAGAAAATACATATCTATTAAGAAAACTGTTATGGGAAGATGCTTACCCATGGTTCCCTGTCAAAACTGAGTTAGGTATCAGTTGGATTTCTGCACTTGCCTATTGAGGGTCCAGGGTGTTCATCCTTTTCCTTAATAATTTGGAGGAGGGAACAGACAATCATAGGGTTAGAATTAAAAAGGTACTAGGTACATTTGAAAAATGGTCTGAAATTTAAAATGAAATTCAGTAAGGGCAATACAAAATGCAGGGAAAACTAGCTGAAGAAATATAGGATGTGGGTGGGCTAAGTTGACAGGGAAACTGCAAAAAAAGATGAGGACTTTAAAGAAGCTGAAAATGAGTCTGCAGTATCATCCAGTTGTGGAAAAGACAAGTCCACACTGGGGTAGATGACCAGAAGTGTTGTATGCAAGATCTGCGATGTAAACCTTGTGCTACTGGAATTGATGGGTCCTCAGCTGGAGTATGGGGGCTTGGCTTTGGCGCTACAATTCAAGCAGCATGTGGACCCATTAGGAAAACACAAGGAGCAACAAGTAGGAACTTATTACTAGGAAAGGTAGAAGGAATTAGGATTGCTTGACAGTGGGAAGATAAAGCTGAGGGTAGATATAACAGGGGTATTTGAATATAAATAACAACTATGAAGAGGAAGTGATTAAACTCTACTGCGTATTTGGTGTGGGTAGGACAAAAAACAATGGACTTAAATGACAGCACAGGAAGCTTAGGAGATATAGCAGGAGAAACTTTTCAATAGTAAAGGTATTGAAATACTGAGAAAGGTTGCCTGAGGAATCAAAACAATATCTATCACTAATAAAAGTTTTTCTGAAAGGGTAGATAAACATCTGCCAGAAAATGGCACAGGCATAGTTGACACTGCCTCCTGAAATCTCTTCCAGGTCTTTTATATGATTTCAGATTATACAGTTAGTATTGGCTATATGACCTCTGCTGATATTTTAGCTTTTGTAAGAGCCAGTGCTTTGCTGAACTGAGAGCTATGTTCTTTAATCAGGCACGAGGTTAATCTCCCATGTCTAGCAGAAACGACACAAGTCCACAGTTTTCCTTTTCTGGTTTCAGCTGCTTATCTTAGGCTTTAGAAAATATAATTATGGATGGTGATCATTTGTTTCCTGGAAAGCATAACTCTGCTACTGTTGCTGACTCAGCAACTCACATCTGATTTTAATGTACTTATGCAAAACAAAGTGGGCACATAACGATCTATCTTAGAGCATGCAAAGTCACGCAAACTGATTATGACCCTAAGAGTCCTAATCTTTTGTAGAACATTTACTTTGACTAATTTTCCCAATATTCAGTGGAGGGTGTGATTGAGAAGTACTTTGATGATACCAAAAAAAAAAAAAAAGCTAGGCATTTTCCTGTTCTCTCAGGAATATTGTTTCTTAGAGGGAATTTCAATGATGTAAAACACTGGAATGAAAAATTATTTTCATGGGAAAACTTCCAAGAAAGAACTGTCCCTTAAATAAGAATACATATGACTTCATGCATATTATTTCAGAACTCTTCAGGTCTTCCAAAGTCCACATTTCAAGAATGACAGTAGTCTGAAAAGTATCTCAGTAAAAAGAGCATTATGAGGTTCTATGTTTATTGTATTCTCATGCTTTGTCTATCTAATGTGCTCAGTTTAACTGGGCAGATAACTCTGGGAATTCAGCCTCAAATCAGAGAGTTAAAATGGCAGGGCTGAATCAGAGTCACAGAGTCAAAGGACAATGCAAGTGGGAAGGGAGCTTGCAAGATCTCTACTTGCCAGGTCTCCAGTCCAACCTCCTGCCCAAAGCAGGGTCAGCTCATGCTCAGGCAGACTGCTCAGGGCTGTATCAGATGGGTCTTGAAAACCTCTGAAGATAGGGACTACACAGCCTCTCTGGGCAACGTGCTCCACTGCTCAGCTGCCCTTATGTGGAAATCTTTTTCCTTTTATCAAGTCTGAACCTGTTCTATTCCAGTTTATGACCTCTGTTTGTTGTTCCCCAGCCATGCACCTCCATAAAGAGCCCGGCTGCGTCTCCTTGAAGCCCTCCCTGCAGGCAGTGGTAGGGGCTGCTGTTGAGTCCCCCTGAAGCTGCCCCTTCTCCAGGCTGAACAAGCCCAGCTCTGCAGCCTTTCCTCTCAGGGCAAGTGTCCGCCATTGTGGCTGTCCTCTGCTGGACGTTTCTCAGGCTATCAACTTCTGCCTTGTATTGGGAGGCCCAAAACTGCATGCAGCATCTGCATGTAACCTAATGAGTGCTGAGTGAAAAGGGTGTTAGCAGGGTAAACCCAGTAGCGGTAACAGGTAGATAAAATAGGAAGGAAAAAAATTTGTCACTGAAATAAAACACCTGCCACTGACTAAACATAGTCATGGTATGTGTTCAAGCAAAATAAGATTAGAGAAGCATCCCACTGTAGGTTTGCTTTGCTATTTGACAGACTGGATATGGGCTGGATCTTTTGTTTAGCTGGTATATTTTAATGCTGCTGCTTGTTCTCTGAAGTAACCTTCTCTCCTACTTGGAGAAGGTTAGAAGGAGTGTTTGAAGACATAAATGATGTTACTGTCACATAACTTAGCTAGAAGTCCTGTAGCCATTCCAAAGAGACAGTCAGTTAAAGCTCTAGCAAGTTAATCCCTTAAAACTGAAATAGCAAAAATTCAGCCTACACTTGGCCAGCCATTTTTATTTTAGAAGTTAACAGTCATAGAAAGAGTGAAAATACATCTATATATTCAGGGATAAAACCCATCAATAATATTTTTTTTTTTAATAGTGCTGTCTCTGGAGCACTGTGGTTCAGAAGAGTACCTGAAGATGGAAAGAATGTACGTTATAACTGTGGTCTTTTGAGACAAATTTAGTGCTAACGATTCATTTCTAAAGAAACAAGTTATCACTGCAGGAGGCAGTAAATACTTAAGAACACAGAAATAAACTACGCTCATATGCTTGTGTTTGGACAAACAGTTATGAATGCTACTGTGTGTGTACAAAGTTAGAAGCTGTTTTGTAAAACACTGGTCCCAAATTGTTATTTTAAATGTACCATATAGGTAATGGCAGCCTCACAAACGGTCATTGATCATCACTGGCTAATCTCATCTATGTGCCAGCTGACCAATGAGCAGCATCCATGACTGAAGCAGTTTTATTCCTTCCTTGCCTGCCAGTAAGCGTTTATAGGCTGGAGGCAAAATAAGTAATGATCTTTAATTTGCATTTCATTTTAACCACAGAATGTTTTCTAGTGCTTTGTTCAATCAGATTTTAAAATACTCCAGAGATAGGGCTACAACCAAAAATCCAAACCTAGCATGTGGCTATTCCACAGCCTATTAGAACTTGCTATAATTTTTTTTTTATTTTCTAGATTTTCAAGTTTTTCTTTTGGAATTCTCTGCGGACTTCATTAGAACAAATTGTCCCCTTCTTTCACTTGTCACTGTGGTAGAAGTTCAATTCCTTTGTAACATAAGAGAATCTGAGCTGTATACTTAAAACCCAACATTAAAATTAGAAAATATTAATTCACTCCAAAACATGTCCAAAGGACTATGAACATGTACATTACTTTATATATCAACTGTCGATGTAAGTCTCTCATTTCCTGTTCACAGTGTCAGAAGGCCATATCAATCAGTACTTAAAGTCCATGGACAGTGGAAATTTCTCTAAAGATGGTGTTTCAAGAAATATTAAGTATTAAAAGGTTAAAAACTAAGAAAACAGTAGCAAAAGAGAGAGAAAAAAGTTCTCCCATCAGGCCAATTGATTCTAAGGGCAGGGTCACTGAATGTAGCATTATTTCTCCTGGTCATGTTTCTTTCCTACCAGAGCTCCAAAGTAAGCTAACTGTGTAAGCAGGATTGAAATACACAACCCCCTTGTGACTGGAAGCAGTAAAGCATTCTCCACTTGCGGTTTTCTTCAAATGAGCCTGCATGGAATATGTGTTTGAAAACAGTGAAACTCTTTATTAATCAAGTACTTCACTTGCCATGCCAGCATAAAGTTTCATTTATGTCAAAACTCCCTTAAAAATGGTTTGGAGTAGTGTCTTCTACACAGACCTTCAACAGAAGAAATGTTTTTGGAATTGTAAATACAATAATCGAGGCAAATATTTGCACTGTTTGAGAAGCGGCTGTAAGATCTTCGATTATAGGTTACAATTCCGACATTTTACTTTGGTTTCCTACTGTATGGAAATAAGGAGATTATATAGCTCTGTATCTAAAATATGGTGTCAGACAAGCTATCCGAATTACTAGAGGAGGGCTTTTGCTAACCATATCTTGTTTTCATAAGAAATATGTCACAATAAATAAAATAACACTCTATATATCCCCATAAGAAGTGGTATCTAAAAGGAAACTCAGCTTTTAGTATCTGCTCAATGTTAACTCAAGGCTCTAAACTGTTATCTGGTGTGAAAAATCTCTTTGAAACTATGGGTAAGTGCGTAATTGAAGATAGCTTTAAAAAGGTGTACTTTCTTGAAATAGACCCCTAACACTGTTGAGCTAGCAATCTCCATTCACAACACCCCACCTTCCAGAACAAAGGCTCATGCAATGCATATGCAGGTGAATGGCATTTTACTGGGTATTTTTTTTGTGTAGCTGTAAGACAAATTCATGGGAGAAGCTGAAGAGGGCA
Organism: Aptenodytes patagonicus; assembly: GCF_965638725.1. Classification (NCBI taxonomy): domain Eukaryota; kingdom Metazoa; phylum Chordata; class Aves; order Sphenisciformes; family Spheniscidae; genus Aptenodytes; species Aptenodytes patagonicus. The sequence goes on along the minus strand of NC_134952.1, from coordinate 15,796,752 downwards.
TAAGGAGAGTACTGTGTCTATCCAGCACAAGTACACAGAGCAAGGAGAAAAGCCCAGAGAGAAAGGATTTAACATCTCTGTAAATAAGATTGCATTAAAGAGATGCCTGACTTCATTACCTCCTATTTCTTCTCCTAACTGGAAACAACCTGAATGACCTTGTACATTTGGCTGAGCACTAGGATTAGAAATGTTTATCAGCCCTATTGACAGATAACCCCAATGGACTCACTAGCCTGGACTCTGCTCTCAGTAGCATCGCCTTCCCATTCAGCATCCGCAAGGGAGCGTGGAGCTGTCCTGCCCTGTGAGACACCAGGGACTGAACTGTAATTTGGATAGTCACAATCAGGCTGCTTTTTTAATAAAAGACAGTTGCAGTGGGGCACGTGTGTGTCAGCTAAGACACGAAAGGTTGGTGCAAGTGTCATGAGCACTGAGCAGCTATGGGGAGCCTAGCTCCGTGGAGATGGAAAGGGTGCAAAAGCCTGTTCAGTTCTCTGTGCACACACAATTTCATGGTGTCCTCAGCATGTTCTCTGTGAATATCCCATAGAAGCACCATGGCTTATATCTTTTGTAAAATGCTGTTTAGCTAGCATAAGGACAGCAAAGTCTAGCCCTGTGTTATAAATGTTTACTTGTGTGAACTGTTTTCTTTTTTCAGTGGCTTAAAAAAGACCAGCCACTGCTCATTCATTCACTAGAAAAGACCCGCTGATCCTTTGACAGGTACAGCAGAAGTTATTTTTCATCGTGGCACGAATAGTTTGTTTTGTTTTACAAAAAAGCACTTCACACCAAAGCACAGCCAGGAATTATCATTCTTCTTATGCTTGTACAGGTGCACTTTCTGAATTAGGCACACAGACTCAGGCGGGCTCCTAATGGAGTGATGACACTAACACTGCAACAATAGAAGGGGCCTCCAGGGATGCTGGCTGTGGAGCGGCAGTGCAGGTAGGAATGTGGTTTTTAAGAGGGCTACAACTTAAAGCATTCTGTGAAGCTGACAATGCTTTATACCACCACTGTAGACTTCTCACTGCACAAATAAACACAAGTACAGTAAGCCATATCAGACTGTGGGATTTAAGCCTCAGCAGCTTGTGTGGGAAGAGCTTGCAAGAAGTCAGTTTTCAACACAGTTCACCTGAAGGTGTGTGCTGAGACATCCAATCCACGATGCAGGTCTTCAGCTCATGTTCTGTATCACCGATTCTTTTGTTGTTTTCATCTATCCATCTATATAGCTATTTATTTATTGAAAAAGGGATCTGGACTCTACACACGAACTGTGTGTGTGTTTATGCGTGCATGTGTTTGAACAGGATCAAGTACAGCCATGTGAAAGAAGGAGTCATGGCAAAACTGTTTATTGCGATGTGTGAACAAAAAAGCTGAAGTATAAATAGTTGTGTGAGTGGCAGGGGCAATGAAGCTTAGTTTCCTGTAGAGTTAATACTGAAGGCTGAGATCCCATGCAGATTCACTGGTGTCTAGCAAATGCCGAGGATAACATTGCGTTGTGTGAGTGGGATCAATATGGTCTCCCTCTTCTACTCAACAGCTTATTTTAACAAAACTTTCAGGAACTGGAAAACTTGGAGAAGAGAACCCCTCTGATGAATTTGCATGGCTACTGCATTCAAATGCTGTTAGGAGGAGCCCAGCAGCAGCAATACCACATATGCCTCATTTGTTTAGGAAACCAAAATAATTTAATATGTATTTTAATATTAAAAAAAAGACAGTAATAATGAAGATGAAAGTCCCTGTTTGAGTATCTGAAACTCCACTGTTCACTGCTGATCCAGATGTCTGGGACTCATTTCTTGTTCACTGTTTCTGCTTATATTTTTGTAGAGCCAGGGGCCATGGCTGGTGCTCAAGCCAGTTGTTGCACCAAAATGCCTCTGTAACATTGGTTATTACAACAAAGTACATCAATTCAGTGTAACTGCGTAGTCCATTGACTTGCATAGAGCCACCAAATGCTTCAATTGCAGACTTGTTTAAGTAACGTGCAGAACTGCAGCCTTAAATAGAAAGTATGTGCTAGAAGTATGTGGATCATGTCCATTCAAGGTTCAGAGGTACTGTACAGGAAAGTTTGGCGCTAGTTCAGGTTCTCCAGTGAAAATAAGGATTCATACTTTTAGGATGAATCTTGCTTCTGGTGTTTGTTATCTTTGCAGAACACCCTTGATGTTTGAAAGCATGGAAAAAAGGTCATCTACCACATATTTCTGATATGGATTCCAGACAGGCAGATGGAAGTCCCCATTTACTGATATGACCATGTTCGGGTACCGTTTCCCAGACCCTTGTTCTTTGGGGGACATTTTGCCTAGCGTCAGTTACCAGAAAGATCTAGCTTTAAAATACTGCAGGACCAGCCATCAATTTTCTCTGCAGGTTCTACGTTACATTTCCACCAATAATTGAGGCTAGAGCACATTAATCATACAGAATGACAATTTCATCTCCTGTGCTTTTAATTCCAGTGCCAGCAACCCGTTTAGCAGTAAGCACCATCGGTTGTGCTGTGGCGTGTCTCATGGCACTGAGGCATCTTCTTGCAGAGTAGAGATAGCAAGGCGTAGGTGTATGTGTTAATGCGACGGTCCCCAGTAGGATTTCACCCAAAGTAAATGTCTTTGTTTCTTGCTGTAAAGCTCTGTGGGTAAGAGCTTTTCGTTCCATATGTATCTGTCTAGTTCTTGCATTTTTCTCTCTTTTCTTAATCCTTAATATCCTCAGTTATTGCAGAAAAGATAATTTTATTCATGTGGGTGAATGACATTAGAGTGATGTGTTGAAAGCATGATTTGAGAGGAAGTTGCTCATAGTAGTTTGTGGAAGAATGATTTGAAAGGTTAAAAAAAAAAGATTTACAACTAATCGGCACAGCTCAGTATGTGACTGAGGTGCTGTTTTGTTTGTCTGAGCTGATAGTCACTGTCTGCAGCTAACTTACTCTTTCACAATAATTAAATGTTATGATTTGAAACATACAGCAGATCTTATTGCTGACAGGGTATGGCTGTTTTCAAGAGATAGTGCTAATGCAGTGACACAAGAGAGACTCTGTTTTAGAGCTATCCAGCGTTTTGGCGAATAGTGGCACCATTTCATGGAGCATTCATGAGCTCCTCTCCTGGAATAGTCTGCATTCCTTGAGATCAAATGACAAAGTAGGGTCTTCAGTCTACACCCTCTCTGAGACACACTGCATTACCCATTCCTTCTTGTGTTGTACGGCCACCTTAGTGCAAACTATCACGAGAACACAAAGCAGCAACTGGTCACCAGAATTCATGCTGCCATTCAGCAAGTTGGAAAAATTAGTTTGAGTACTTCTGCTATGATGGCAAGGGAATTTAAATGTCATCTCATGAAAGCCCAGAGGTACCTTTTGAAAGAAAGCAACATGACAACTTTGCTTTTCTGGGTCATCTCAAGCTTGGTTCAGTCCAAAAGCAGCAAGGGTAATTTTTTGGCGTGACTTCTCCCTTGAGGACCCATACAAGGTATCCCATGAGATGTCGTGGGAATCCTTGTGTTCTTTACATGTTCCACATATTAACATCTTAAAGTCAAGTGTGTGGATCACTGGATTTCTTGTTTTTAATTACGTTCTGTCAATACTGATAACAGAAACCTCAATCATGCTCTGTATAGTGATCAAGAAGTGTGGTGGCCAATCAATCCCAAGGCAAATTCTCTGTTAGCATTGTGTGTTCCCACATGTCTGTCCTCAGTAAGGCAGCTCAGCAAATTGCTGGACCACACTCAGGTGAGGGTGCTCAGGCAGTCTGAAGTGTGTCAGCACTTGTGTCACTCCCTGGAGGTTCAAGGGCAGATTTCATTTTGGGGGTTCATAGTTACAGTGGCTCGCCAGAAACATTTTGAGAAGAACAACTCTTTGCTCCAAAAGCGGTATTTGGCACTTTGCCTGTGCTGTTTTACAGGGACAGATGTACAATGTTAGGGCTATGCTTATGTTCCCAATGGCCATAAATCCCTGAGAAGAATATGCTGATACAATGGAAACACCACAGATTTCATGGAATATGAATATGAAATATATATAACACATACATATTTATATAAATAGAGAGAGATTAATATAATGTTCATTAATAGTTAACACTAATATGCAAATAATGGAAAACATATAAAGTAGACCTCTTGATTCTCTGAACATTCTTGTGAATATATGTTAAGTTTAGATATGTTTTAGAAGAGTCTATAGGAGCAAAGTTCCTCCAGCTCAAATTCAAGTCTATTTTTAGTAGAGCAGTTGAAGAATTTCCTGCAGCTGAAAAGGACCTAAAGTTTTTACAATACAAGTTTGAGGGCCTGTGTGTGAGTTATTCAAAAGTGTCTGGGTGATTTTGGATTATAGATCCATTGAAAGTCATGGGGGATTTTGCTCCTAAAATGCTTTTGCACTTTTCAAAATTCTGCCATAAATCCCTAACTCTATGTTTAAAATTAAGCTGTAATGTATACTTTGTAAAAATGAGATTATGATGTCCACATTTGTTTTCTCTTGAATCTACTTATTGAATGTGTTTAAAGGTGTCTTTTTTAATTGCTTGTCCTGGAAGCTCATGCAGAAATCTGAAAATCAGCAAGTTTGTTTTGGCTCAGTCACCACTAAAAAAGTGCATATATCAGAACATAATGGTTTTGTTGATGCACACAGCAAAGTATGGTAGACTCATCATAGCATCCATATGGAATGGTTTCCATATCTCTGTATAAGATACAGCAATAGAGAGGTATGATAGAGGTCAGCAGAATTGTAAGAGAAGAACCATTTATGAAGCCAAAATCTTAAAACAGACAAAAGTGTCCTTTTCACACATAAGTATAATTAGCCACCAGATTCAATGCCACATGACGTTACAGTAGTCAAAAACATAAGAGAGCTCAAAAAGGGATTAGAGCATTATGGAAGATGGGCTTATTGGCAACTGTTACACACATTGAACCATCTAGAAATTGGTGCCCATTAAGATCCAGAGCTATGGCTTGCTGGAAGCCAGGAAAAGAAATGGTGGAGAGGACTGACTTATACATGTAAGTTTTTAATACTTCTCTCTCTCAGTCTGTGCTAATGATCACAATAGAGAGGAGATTAGATGCAGTATGGTAGTCCTCAAGTGAATACTATTTATTGTTGCACAGATACTCATGTGTAACAGCAGTGGAGAAGTGCAAACTATTTCCATATGGTTCTGATTCATGAATACTGACAAAGGTAAAGGCTATTTAGGAATCTGATATTACTGATTTCTGCAAGAGCAGAAATGTCAGCACCATGTCTTCTTCAGGAGCTCTTGGTCCATGGGAACATGAAGAAGTATTTTGAGATTTCTGTGAAAAGTAGGGTATGTTCCTAAGGTTCACTGTAGTATACTGTCTTGTCCCAAGCTCTTTGAGGTTTGTTGGAGTTATTTAACAAGTTCGGAGAACTCTTGCATGAGGGCAGTGTGACTCAGAGGAAACTTCCTCTTCTGTTTGTCAGGTTGTGTTTTTAAGTTGAATTCTCCTTCAGTTGACAGCTCCAGAGCCTTCCATGAAAAACACGCCTTCTCAAAAAGAAAGTGTTTCCTGAAGCTACAGACCTTTTTTTTTTTTTTTTTAACTTTTGAAACTTTTTAACCAGTCTTCCCAACAGCTGCGTTTCTTGACCAGGTGCCATGTTCATGTTTGTGGGAGAGCCATCTTTTGTTACATTAATGATGTTTCAGTTATCGTTTACTATGCAACATTTTGGGTTCCAAGGAAAAGGAAATGTTAGATTTCCGACGCAATACATAAGCCTTATCTATATCATTATTAGATAAGATCCTTAGGAGTCCTCACTCAGTGTGGATTCCTATATATCAGTCTGGACAGGTGCACATATACATTTGCTGTGAGTGTGCAGTGAGTCCAAAGCCTCTGGATATATTGGACCTACAGTCTACCTACTGAATAGAGGTGAAGCCCATATAAGATATGTCAAACATGTTCCTGATGTGTCACAGGTGCAGAATGATTTTGCTGCACACACAGTAAGCTCAGCCTACCTGTGATGCACTGACCTCACTGCCTCTGCATGCATGGACTTGACCTGAGCATCTACAGCTGCCATCTGGCAGGGAATTTGAGCTGTCAGGTAACTATTCGGCTGACCAGTTAGCCATTTAAAACCAGGACAAGTGCATGAAACTCACATTCACCCTAGACAGAACAGCAGGAAAACAGAGATCATGGTTGGCCCCATGTTCTGACATTTCTGAAGCAGTCATGGCAGACATCTGATTTTATTTTTTTCACCTAGCAACCTTCTTTGAAATAAATAACATTTTCAGTTAACACATGGCTTGCTAAGGCACTGTGCTTAGATGTTGAAATTAGTACTACAGACTCCTCAATTTTATTTCTCATTTGGGAAATTACAGCTTTCTTCTTCACCTCTCAGGCTTCTAATGAAGCTTATTTGATATTTATAAAGTGCTGGACACATAACTGGCAAAACAAAGTTCAAAGTACTTCGACAACATTGGCCAAAAGGTAGCTTAGAGGAGCACCTTGTAGGTTTCTATTGTGACCTTGAGAAGCACAGGAAGGATCCGTACTACTGTACATCCTCAGTAGCTGGGACACAACAGTCACCTCTGTGATCCTGTTCTTAACTCCTGAAACAAATTTCTTTGCTATTGTGTAGGGACTGAAAATAAGAGGAAGCTCATTCTTTCGGTCCCAGTGAAGTGAAGAAAGTTGAAGCTGAAAGTTTTCAAGTGAAGAACACTGATGTCACTTTCAACACTTTCTAGATGAGTTGGAACAGTCTTCTGTCCAAGGACCATGACGTTTGCTGATCATAATTCCCTTTTTTCAGAGATTTTAGATGAGCTTCTCCATCCTAGCAGCTCATACAGGTTGTAGAGGCATGATGATTCCCTCTTGAAGCACTAGGACCGTATTATGCCAGCCTTGAGTTCCTTAATAGGCATGCATTTAACTCATTAAGGGCAGTTCAGTACATTTAAGACAAGTCTTCTGGAGACTACTGTACTTTACACTTGCATAGGAAATGTCTAAAAAAATGTGTTTGAGAAATGCCTATTTTGAATGAAGTCTAGCCGTCATAGATCATTACAATTCATTCTGAATCGGGTATGTCTTTCTCCCTCCGGAAAATCATGAATACATCATGGCCAGATTCATCCGCCACACAGACTGGCTTAACTTGAATGTGACCTCTCTAACTTGAAGTGAATTAGTACTATTCTGTGTCGTTATGAAAGGCAGGTCGCTTTTCTAGTCATTTGTGCAATTGCTGAAGTTGTCAGCTACTCCTACGTATAAGCTATACTATGCTTTAGTACATATGTAATCTACACTACAGTGGGTTTCATTGAGAAGATGGAAATAACATGAGATGTTAGCTTTTCTCCTTGGTTTGAGAACTTTAGGCAGTTCTTTTCTTTCCACTAGACTCGATAATTGATTTATATATTCCTATTTCTTCATATCCAGACACAGAGCTTATGAATGGATATACAGAAGGTAGGTGCACTCTGCATGTTTCTCCTTCCAGGCAAAAGATTTCCTTCTGACCTCTCAGTCATACCCAAACAGAGTTTAAATTTTGCCTGTGGAGTACATCTGCATGGAACTTTAGGTGCGTAATCTGCCTGGCATTTGGTCATCTTATGTTTTAAAACACTTGGCTTTTAATGTTTTGGCTCAGAAGGAGGGATTTTGATCCCTACACATTTTACAACAGACTTCAAATATGGTCTAGGGAAAATTAAAATGTTACCCATATATGGAAGAAAGTTGTCAGTCTCAGAGGATGTTCTAGATGGTTGCTTTGCAATGTCCAGGGAAAAGAGAGCTGGGAGTAGCTCATTTTATAGCTAAAGTGAAAAATGTGCTTTTTGTAACATGAACAGCCCACTGAAAACATGATCAAATATTCCCTTCAACAATATTACATTTTAGTTTATTTCCCATTGCCTAACACCAGGCATTTAGATAATGATGGCTGCCTTATAGGAAACTAGTTGGATGGATCAAACTTAAATTGAAAATTTTCAATAGGAAATCAGGTAGCATAATTTAATACTGTGCATGGTGCATTTTTGTTATCTCCAATATCCCAAGTTAAAAAAGAAGAACACTATTTTTGAATGTTTTCTTGTAAACAGAACCTATTTACAACCTATTCTCAGTTGTTTAGCTTAGTTTGCAACAATAATTAAAATATGACCACTTCTGCTTATGCAGATATGGACATAATGGAGAACAACCCATAAGTGGTTTTATTGACTGCCTGGGTCAACCTAGCATAGAAAGGTCCTTTTAAATTGGAGTGTTAAAGCAAAAATTTTGAAGCGTTAGTCTGAATTATGTGTAGGAATCATAGAATCATAGAATCATAGAATCATTGAAGTTGGAAAAGACCTCTAAGATCATCGAGTCCAACCATCAACCCAACACCACCACCCACTAAGTCATGTCCCTAAGTGCCTCATCTACTCGTCTTTTAAATACCTCCAGGGATGGGGACTCAACCACTTCCCTGGGCAGCCTCTTCCAATGTTTCACCACTCTTTCAGTAAAGACATTTTTCCTCATGTCCAATCTAAACCTCCCCTGGCGCAACTTGAGGCCATTTCGTCTCGTCCTATCACTAGTTACTTGGGAGAAGAGACCGACCCCCACCTCGCTACAACCTCCTTTCAGGGAGTTGTAGAGAGCGATGAGGTCTCCCCTCAGCCTCCTTTTCTCCAGGCTAAACAACCCCAGTTCCCTCAGCCGCTCCTCAGAAGACTGGTTCTCCAGACCCCTCACCAGCCTCGTTGCCCTTCTCTGGACACGCTCCAGCACCTCAACGTCCTTCTTGTAGTGAGGGGCCCTAAACTGAACACAGTATTCGAGGTGCGGCCTCACCAGGGCCGAGTACAGGGGCACAATCACATCCCTCCTCCTGCTGGCCACACTATTTCTGATACAGGCCAGGATGCCCTTGGCCTTCTTGGCCACCTGGGCACACTGCTGGCTCATGTTCAGCCGGCTGTCGACCAGCACCCCCAGGTCCTTTTCCGCCAGGCAGCTTTCCAGCCACTCTTCCCCAAGCCTGTAGCGCTGCATGGGGTTGTTGTGGCTGAAGTGAGGACCCGGCACTTGGCCTTGTTGAACCTCATACAATTGGTCTGGGCCCATCGATCCAGCCTGTCCAGGTCCCTCTGCAGAGCCTTCCTACCCTCGAGCAGATCAACGCTCCCGCCCAACTTGGTGTCGCCTGCAAACTTACTGAGGGTGCACTCGATCCCCTCATCCAGATCATCGATAAAGATATTAAACAAGACTGGCCCCAAAACTGAGCCCTGGGGAACACTGCTCGTGACCAGCCGCCAACTGAAGGAACAGCCTTACTGAATGTTTGAACACATTTGAACACATCAGCTTTTGATAATGCTTGTTGTGTCATGTTACCTGTATGAATTGCAAGATTCACTTCTTTTTCTTCCAATATTCTTGCTGTTTGGTGGTCTATCAGATTTTACTTATACACCAAGTAACACTTTGTTGACTTTTTTCTTTCCCAAGAATAAACAAAATGACTCCTGTTGTCCAGAGTTCCCAGCTGTACAAAGACAACTTCACTCATAGAAATTTTTGAATATTAAGTATGTTTAAATTTCTTGATACAAAAAGTACACTCTCTATAGCTGAGCTTTAGACCAGAAAGGGTCTTTACTGAATTTGTACTTAAAATGATGCTTTTTTCTTAACAGAGTTGTTAATACACCAGACCCGTACAAGCAATAAATGACACTGATAAGAAGAAAAGTTTAGTAACAATAGAGTTTTATTGTGGAACAAACCGAAGTTGTTACCCTTATAGCTGTTTAAATAACACACACTAGGAGTACTGCTTTTTAATCTGTTTGTCGATTTTAGTGTTTGTACTGTGCCCATCAGAACAGTGTAAAAAGTGTCTCCAGGGCATGTAAGTGCCTCAAAGCATTTAAGATCCAAACTCAGGAAATGAAAGACCAAACCCCCCCACTGTGATGGAGCCACTTATTTTGGTATGATTTTCTCCAGAAACTACCTGCAATGTGAATAATAAGCCTATGAAAATCAGGGTATTGACACTTCTCAAATATGCTGTAGAAGAGATTTATTTCATCTTTTTAAAAGGTCCGGTGTGGACTGACTGTCCCCTGGACCTGGCAGTCTGATGGAAGCAAGGCAGGGACTCACACAGGGTAGCAGAGGAGGCATCATCCAGAAAGCAGTTTTGATTGATGGGGTGAATTCCTGTGCTAGCATTTAACTTTTCACTCCATCTCTCCTAGAAGATTGGCTAATCCTGCATATTCTTAAAACTGAAGTATTTATCATAGAGACCAGCAGTAATATTTTCAAGGTGAGAAGCAATGGAAATTTCATGTGGTTGTTACTTTGCATGCATATTCAGCCAATAATAAATATGAACTGTTCATCATACAAAACAAATTTAATAAAACTCTTAAACCTTCTTTCATTAACAACCAATAATTAACAGCTTCCATCATATAGCATTAGTTGTTACTGAGTGATCAACACTTACTACTGTCTGTTATAATATTTACTTAGTGTTGGTAAACATCAAGTTTCATAAATTTTATTCAGTTGCATCTTGGTTAAATCTGGCACAAAATACTGTAACAAATAAAATCTGGGCTTTCATAAGTTGTGGATGCTGCATCCAAAACATCTCATTATACCTGGCAGTAACTTGGCATAACATAACCTAGGGAGGCTTTATTTTAGCGTTAGGCAAGCTCAGAAATAGTTTGTGGCAGGATGGTTTAGGACTGTTGTCTGAGTGAGATCAGGAAATATATGAATCCCTTACAGGGGTGGACAAAACAAGCAAGTTACTTTTAAGATCAAACTAGAAAAACATTACATGTATAGTAAGTATTAAAAAACCCCAGTAAACCCTTAAACCCTTTGAAGTTATCCATTTTTGTGTTATGTTTACTTGTTCTTTATGTCATGATTAAAGCAATTCAATACTGTCTGTGAAAATGTTGTTTTAAGAACACTGGTTTGTTCTTAAAAGCTTCTTCTCCGCATTATAAAACACCTTGAATAATTTTCAGATGATATTTTTTTAAAAAAGCCCAAAATATTACCACATACTTCTCTGTAGTCTTAGCACTTACCACTTATAAAAAATATTTATACAGACATTGCAATACAATCTCCTTATTGTATTTCATGTTTCAATTGAAGGAACTCTTTTGTTAACGTCTGCGTCTTGTTTCTTGGATGTCTGATATCATTGCTGTTCTCTGGACACTTTATTGCTGACCATACATTTTGTTAGAGTTTAGCCAATCCATCTCACTACTCTGGGCCCTCAGACAGGAGGTGCTTGCAGTACACAAGCAACAGGAGAATACAGGCATGTGTTTATTTAAAAATGTAGAGACAACATATCAGGAAGTCATGCACTCCAAAGTGCTTAATGACTATATACGTTGGAACATCATGGTATGATTTATTATTGTGGTATAACTCAATGAATTACTTAATGACTTAGAGACAGTGGCTGCAGCCCTTAATCAAAAAAACTGTAATTTAATTAATGGAAGCCTTTCTCTGTCTGGGACCACAGCATTTTTACTTGGGAAAACAGGACAGAGAAGTATTTCGTTGGTTTCCACCTCTGTATTCAAAAAAGAGAAATGTAACTGAACCTATATTCCTTTTGTCAACCTTCAGCAAAAAACCAAATCAGACTGCAAAAGGTGTTTAGTCATTATCTAGAGAGAAAAGACAGATTCATGCACTTTGGACAGTGAGCTTAATTCTAGCTCTACTGTCATATGCACTGGATTAAATATATAACTCTGTTTTAAGAAAATGCATATTTAAGTCTGACTTTTTCTCTTGTAAAAAGCACAGAACAAATGATTAAAAGGTGGAGCATACATTTTATATATTTCCTCTAAAAATAAAATTTAAAAAATTGGATAAAAATGCAGCAAAATCACTCCAAAACGGTCTTGTCAACAGAGCAACATTTCCCTCTAGTGGTCATCCAAAAGCAATTAACGATTCCTACGATTATACCCCAGTATGAAGAGTAAAATGTGCAGTTAGCTTTCCAAGTGCACGTGCAGGTAGTCTTGCTTGGTTGCTTCTGCACCCCCCCCCGGGAGGGAAGAGCCCATGAGCTGCGCTGGGGTCTCGCATTCAGCCCCTCCTCGCCACTCTCTGCCACCAGCGAGCCTGTGGGTGCTGTCACTTGGGCTGTGGCACAGTGGGAGCGGGACACCGCTGGGCAGTTGCAGGAGATGTGAGCGATGGCCAGATGGAGAGGTGCCTCATTTGCACAGTAATGAAAGCACCTTCTGCCATAATTTCTGCATGTATCCAGTTTCTATTTTCAATTCAAGATACATATATATTAAAAAAAAAAAATCCATATTTGAAATCATAGGGGGCTTTTGGTTCTTTTTCTTTTTAAATTGTGGTTTGGGTTATTGAGGAGAAACTATACTGCTTTGGAACATTTATAACAAGTGCACCCAACTGGAAGGGGCAGAGAAGGACATAATCATATTATAAGAAGCACTCAGGAGACAGAGGAAGCTGAAAAACAAGACAGGCACCTTGAAGCCCCAGGTCATGCAATGAAGGCATCTCAGCCTAACACAACCATGGTGGAAATAGCAGCAAACTCTAATTGCGATGAGTCCATATGGAACGTTTTAGAGGTGTTAAGTTCCTAATTAGAGATATTCAGGCTTCAGCACACTGTGGTGCACAGATGTATGGCTGCTCAGAGCAAAATTGAAGGTATGTGATGTGGGCGGTCATGATAAAAAGTAGAGTTGATTGAAAACATTTACAAATACCAGACAGCCAGGTCAAGGCGGGGCTGTGCCAAAGTAGGAAGGTTTCTTGTGTACTTTTAACTTATTTCCCTCCAGTCCTCCATTTCATTTAGACAATTGTTGCACTCCTGAACCTCAGGTCCTGTGTAGCATTCAGAATGGTGAGTTTTACTCATTTTATTCACAATAAGTTCAGCTCTGAATTTTATGCTCAGAAGAGTTTGACTGGAAATGAGATATGCTCATTTCTGGGTTTTTTTATTCCTGAAGGGGTAGGAAATTGTTAGAGAGAGAGTGGAAGAATGTTCATGTTAGCAAAGACACAGATAAATGTGCACACATTCCTCTTCTGATGGGGAGAGGAAGAGCAGGAAAGAGATTAAAGGAGTAGAGGAGCACAGAGGAGGAGGAGGAAGAAGATGAAAGGAGCCTGTAGATGATGGTGGAAAAAGGAACGAAATGTCTCAAGCTTGGATATCTTCAGCTTTGTAATGAATCTACAATATTTGGCAAATGTGCTATGCCAGGGTTTTAGTAAAGAATTTAAGAGCTTTTCAGTCCTTCTAAAACTGATATGCAGACACACCTCCAGCTAAAAAGATATATTCAGCAGACGTGAGCGAAGGCTGAGCATACATAACATCACATGATGAAAGGAGAAATCGCAAATACATTTTATCAGGCATAGTTTTACAAATATTTTTTCAGGCTTTTGCCTATTTATGAATTAAGAATTAGACAAGAATTAACAAGTTAGACTGCACTCCATCTCCTTGTTGTAGACCTTGGCACTGGAAATAATATGTCTGGTCATGAGGCTGGAGAAGTTAGGCAATATCTCATCATTAAACTGAATCTTCCTTGGGAAGAAACATAAGTTACACTGCTTGAAAAATTGAAAATGAAACATGATTAATTACTTCTTAAAAAATATCTGCAGTTCTCAGACAGGTCCAAGTCTCAAAAGCATGTTCCAGATCCTGTAGGGCAGTTGGTTTAGCCAATTCCAGAGCTAAGCCAGGTGGGACCTCTGTGAAGTTCATCAGTGGATCCATACTTTACTGGATTTTGGGCGGATTTTGTCAGGACATAAACATATAAAGTACATACAATCTGTCATGGGAGAGAGCAGATAACCATATGATTTTGTGACTCAGTGATGCATGCTGACATTTTTATATACTTTCTCTTAGCCACCATAATTAAAAGCTACTTTCTGTTAAATGCTGCTATACACTTGTTTCATAGACCATTCTAGTCTCAGGCTCCTAAACTGTTATTTCTCCGTCTATTCCTCTTACTCAAATATAAGACCCCATAAATCTGTCATCTTTAATGCAGTCAGAACTTGTTTCACTTAGAGCTGCATACGCTTTTCCATATTTCTGAACAGTGCTATGATGAGGCTGAGGTTATGAGATTAACTGTTCATCGTCTTGACAAGCACTGATGCACGCTTGGCCTGCTCACTCTAAGCGCTGGGAAATCTACTGTATTTTTTGAGGGGTTAATCATGGTAGCCTGCACTCTCTAAAGCAAAGATTTGGCTTGTAGACAGTATCTGTGGTCTGAGTTTGTTAGTTCTCAGATTTATGCCTCAGTCTTTGCTAGAAGTGCTGGGAATCCTAGAGTGGTGGTTTTTTTTTTTCCCTTCTCTTTATTTTTTTGTTTGGGCGTTTGAATCTTTTCATGACCCTTGAGTCATTAAATGGAGTTCACAGTTTGTCCTCAGAATTCAAGCCTGTTCAACAAAGATTGGGTATACTGAAAATCTCAAGAATATAGCACTGATTTTTCAAATTATTTGAATTATAATAATAATTCACTCTCTTTAAGATGATTATTATGAATGTATATCCCATAAATGTGAATGTTTCTATACCTGTGAAGGTAGTGTCTTTAAATTTCTTGTTATCTGCTTATTGTTTACAACAGTTAAAAACCCAGAAAAAAATGAACCCTTTCTGGATTTTTCTCCCCTTGATAACCAATTTACTTTTTTACAAATTCTCTGTGTTGATTCCTGCCACATACAGTAAGTTCTCTTGTAAGTTGTTCTTCAGGGGCTCTGTTCCCTTTAGATCTGCAAGACAAAAGACGATACCATGTATATCTAATGCTGGAAAAACACAGTGAAAGAATGCAGAAATATGTGACCATCTGGCTGCTTGTCCACTTGAGCACAGGCTATAGGGGTCACTGAGACCCCTCAGAGTGCTATTGATACCGGACCCTGACAGGAAACACTTCAGCTGGTCCCCACAGGACAGAGGCCAATGCACTCAGAGGTGCGTTACATCTTCAAACGCTGGAGCTGGTGACAAACCAAAAGCAACTTCTAGCCATTTCCAAATGCTTTTCTCCTTGGTAATATGCTGAATGGTTCCTATCCCCTCCTGATAATCTGTAGCTTGGGGAAATAAGTACCTCTCAGAGGCTTACATCCCTGTTAGTGTGAAAGGCAAGTTAAAGTACCACTTGGGGGAATAACTTGTTAAAAATGCTGAAGTCGTGATGAAGCAACGAGTATGAAAAATATGAGCAGCACAGGGATAATCTGACTGCAGGGGAGGGAGGAAGGAGAGGGACAGTGCAGCGATGCAGGTACAAACCTCACGCTTGATGTGAACCATGAGCACTTTTGCTTGCATTTATCGGAGCTGCAGGGGTAGTTTAAAGATCCTTACCCTTGTATTAGAAAACCAATTCCTAAAGTCTGATAGGCCCAAACAATAATATGGAAGGCAGAGAAAAATAATTTGTGACTACACAACTCTTTGAACTCTGTTCCTGGGCCTCAGTTGAATGCCAGAGAAGCGATTATAGAAATAAGAGAATGGGATATGCTGGCTGTAAGAACGGAAAGTTTCCCAAAAGTTTTCCCAGTTTTGTACTGTCACAATTGTGAACTCACATAGACCTCATATAGGAGGTCAATAGGCCTTCAGCAGTATTACGCATGCACTGCCAATAAATGCCCTGAGATATTGGTATCCAGACTGCCACTTATGGTCTATAAGTAATGCACATGTTCATAAAACCACAAAGGAAATACTGTACACGCATAATAGTTTGAAGAGACAAAGATGCCAAGGCAAAAGTATTTTCTTTGTTGCTGGGTAGTTTGTTTGGTTTTGCTTTCAATGCTAGTCCTTCCAAAAGGCAAAGTCTTTATGAACCTCATTAGTCATTCTCCTCTGTCCCTGCCTGTGCCTCAAAATCCCTTGTGCTTTTTTTTTCTCTTTTCTGATTCTATACTACTTTCATATATTCTTCTTATATATACCTACTGTCTATACAGGCATATACAAATGTATATATAAATATGCAGCTGGAGGATTTTTGTGAAGAAATTGAAAAAAGACTGTGTGGTATTACTTTTTATTACTTTATGATACTGTATTTAATTGCAAGTTCTTATAGCAAAGATATTTTATATGTATAATTCTTATCATTTTAAGCATGACTATTACTTGGGACATTAGAGAAGAGACAATGTTCAGTCAAATCCTCTCAAACATGACAGGATTTTGAACTTGTTTCTTATGTCCTTACCTGAGCCCCAAAACTTTTGCAACACTGGACAAAAGAGAAAACTCACAGTAATATTTCATCTTCTGCTGAGTCTTGTGAGAAGGATTTGACATTTCATACAGGTTGAAGGTTTCACATCGGTTCACTGGAGGAACATGTGACTGCCAGGTGAGGCTGTGCTACTTGATTGGTAATGGGACAGTGCTGCCATGAAGAAGGGCCCTGGGAAAGCTGAGTCCTGGAGGAAATGGAGCTGTTAAGTGCCACTGAGTTGGTGCAGTGGGCTGAGAATACCTGGACATCCCACCAAGACCGGTGGTGCTCCACAGAAGACTGGAGGAGCCCAGTCACCTCCTGCCAGTGAAGTGGTCCAGGAGCTCCTTTGCCCCACAGCTGTGCAGCATAGATGACTTGTCCATTGTGGCACTCAGCTGTATGATGAATTTAGTCTATGACAGATAAGATCAGGAAGCTTGAACAACCTTGATATAGAATATATCAAGAAAAGCAAGGCAGCAAAGACTATGAATTTAAAATGAATCAACTAATGCAGGTAAACTTGATATCCTTATTTTTCATGATACAATAATCAACCAGTAGATAAAGTGGATGTAGCAGAAAGAGTCTGGATAGATGAAAATGACTGACGCCAAAGTATGCTACAATGGAAAGTAGTTTGGAGTAACAGTATAAAAATAGAAAAGGAAAAATATAAGCTGCATAGTGGAAGAAGCACCCTTGCTTCTAGGTGTACTTAGCTGTGGAAGTTGTGTAAGTGAAATAAAACATAACATTGCAAATTCTGCAGCTGTTTTTAAAATGTTAATGGGGAAAAGGTACGTGGGCAAAGAGTTAAGGTAAATTTATCTGAAGATTTTTCTCACTGTATATTTTTTCTTATTAATATGATAAGAGGTATCTCCTATTTAAAGTTAGCTTTAATATGAAAGATGATGCTTACTAGGTATTTTAAGATCCTTGTGCGATTCTTATTTTCAAATCATTGAGGCTTCAATTAGTGCCAAAGGAAACAAGGTTTTTTTTTCTTCTAGCCTAAGTGTTAATGCCATTTAACAAAGGTACTCCATTTTCAATAGCATTATATCCTAAATTCATCTGAATGCTCTAAAAGGTCAGTTTTCTGGTGTAAATTTATGTATGGGCTTAGATTTAAAATAAAATACTTTAATTGCGGGAAGCAACTTTTCATCTATAAACAAACATATTGCAACTTTTCAGGTGTTAAAGATTTTATCCTGAACTATACCTCTAAGCATGCAAGCCAGTAGTTTTGCATACAAAATATATAGGTGCAGTTATGGTTGCACTTTTAAAAATTTATTGTGCATGTAATTGCACAGTTATTAGAGTAAGTCACATAACGTTCAGTGTTACAGAATGGCTTGCGCCTCTCTCCCTGGCCCCTCAGCATCAAAATAGGTACTTGGAAGTTAGTATGCATAATAGCTTAGAGGAAAAATTGAACACATATACCAGAGTTCTCTTATTTGATTAAAAAAAAGGATAATGGAAAGGAAAGAAAAGCAGCAGCATATAAGAACAATGTTATTTCTGTGATAAGTTACATTCTGCTCAGGTTGCTACACATCACTAAGTCTATCCCAGCCAGCCTAGTGATTTGTTGAGACAAACTTCTCTGGCAAAGGTGATCCTAGATCTCAATCTTCCCTTGTTAAAAAGGCATAAAAAGAAGATTAGCATACAGCCAGCAGGGCTCGTGCGGTGGATTCTCTTGGCTCATCTTGAAGTGCTCCAGTGAGGTCTGGCTTGTTTTGCACTGTTCAGGATCATTTCTTTTGCCACTCATGGAAGTCTCAATGATTTAAAAGTAATAATAGCACAAATAGAACACATGACCTCTAACCCATTCCTCTTTGATTAAGTCTCATTTTATAACAAAACTATGACTAATGTCTCTTCCTTTGCCTTCAATAAACTATCATATAATCTGTCTATTATTCTTAATATCCTCTTGCCCCAATAAGACATTTGTGTTTTGTTTGGATTCCCCTGAATGGGGTGAATATTATATCTATAACCTACTGGAAAGCATTTCTTCTTAGACATATTGGCAGGGCTAATTTTGTTTTTACAGGTGTTTGTACTTGGAAAGGGGTTAGCCACAGTCTTGAAGGCTCTACCGCACTGGTACATCACAGGAGCACAGTGTGCTGTGGGTCCTTGAGCTGTTAACGGGAGGCAGGGAGGGAAGGTTAAATTAATCATTTATGCTTTATTTATACTTTCTCTTACTTGTGGAGTTGGACAAGTGGATGCCAGTTTTCCTCAGCTAAGGGCTGTCTGTGTGACATGATGTTTGATATCTGGCAAAGCATAATTTATGCAATTTATATTATATTATGAATCAAAAAGAAGGAAATACATAGGAATTGCTGTAGTGCTGCACTTTTGTCCGTCAGCTGGACAAGCTAACTAAATGCCCAAAACTTGTCTTGAGAAACTTTGCTTTGAATCAAACAGAAGTACCAGATCAATACTGTTTTCTTCTTATCTTTGCTAAGACTTCTCTTTTCATTGTGCTATGAAAACTCAATTTAGTAGATTTCTTGTGGAATGATCTGAGGGAGATCTTTCTGGAATGGATGATGCTTAACTACTTGATCCAAGATAGCAAGCAAGAGCAGACAAAATTTGCTTGCTTTTTTTTTTTTCCTTTTTTATTTTGGGGTTCTAAATATACAATTCCAAGACTTAAATTATCCTTATTTGAAGAAAGTGTCCCTATTCAGCAAATTAAAAAAAAAAAAAAATTCCCACGGACTTAAAAAATATGGTTACATTCCATCAAAGGAAATAGGCTCAATATTTTGCTGAATGGGAAAGGTTTTAAACGCATGCTTAAGTGTTTGCCAACATTGTGGTCCCAGGCTGATATCGCCTCCTGAAAACTCTGTGCTCAGGTTAACTGAGCTCACCAAACTCATCATGTCAAAGGGATTAATGAAACACTGCTGGATGAGCAAAGTATCAGTCAAACTTACTGCAACTGCACAAGAAATGCTTTTTTGGAACAGAAGGAGAGGAGAGACAAGCTGAGGCAGCAGTGGGCTCAGCCACAACGTTAGGTTCAAAAGGGAAGCATTTGCATATCTCCTGTTAATTAAGATTTTTCTCACCAGAGGCTCTTCAACAGGGAATTTATAATGACTTGTTTTGTTTTTTACTGACCACAGTACAATCAGCCACAGGCGCGTACCACGCAGGGTGAGTCTGGTCACTGAAGATGACAATCCTTTCTGAGAGGTCCTTTTTCTGATCTCAGATAAGGTCAGTACAAAGCAAGAATGACTGCCCTGCAGTGTAATAGCACTGCAAAACTAGTGATATCAAAGCCAGCAGTACTAAGCATGACTCCCAGAACAGCTCTACATGTGGAGTTAATGTGGGCCCTGTTTTTGCCTTGCAGTGCTTTGAATAAGATAGAAAGTACATGTGTTTATTAGTAAAATTGTTGTTGTGGCAGTAGTTCATTTTCATTACTTCATTCTTTTGGGGGTGATTTGCGCTTTCCTTTGATACACCTAATACCTATTTCAGGCATCAAATCTGGCAGGACATTAGATTTGTACATCAATTCCCTTATTCCTTGGCAAGATACAACAGTAGAAAGCCTTCATTTCTGTCTAGTGTCTGCATATTGGAGCACAAAACCACTGTATTTGCATTTATAATGACTATACTTTTAAGTTAAAACTGGTTTGCTGCATGTATGCAGAAGCTGATAAATGCTGAAGTGCCATGTATATACCAGTGTGACCTTACTTGCACAAATATTATCAGAGGTACTGATGCATAGCACCTAAAAGGCATTTGATAGACAAGTGAGCAGTTAGCCGAGTTTCAAGGATTCTCATGCTGAAGACCTCTGGACTCTGCTATTCTCTGATGGAAATGAAAGAGTTCAGGCTTTGGGGACCAGGTGGGAGAAAATGTGGGCTTTGTTTTGTATTTTAAATCTTGTAAATTTAATATTTACAAAACAATTTAACAAAGCGAGTCATAGGCAACTCATAGAAATATACACCTGGGCTACCGAATATGTGGTGAACATATCTGCAGAAGGTGACCACGTGAATAGTGTGCACCACTTTCAGAGGAAGCTTTTCTAGGTTTCCTGACTATATCTGATCTTTTAGTCTCAGAAACTCTCAATGGTGGGTACTTCTGAGAGATTAAATTGCATAAGAATATTGTTACCTACCTGGAGAACAATGGGAAATATATAAATCAAAGCAAATCCAGAATTGTTCTGACAAATCATTTCTCACAAACTCATTTCTTAGCTATTCTGAATCAGCTCAAGTTTAAGGAAAAGCTAAGAGGAGATACTATTCCACCACATGCCACCAAATATATGTGTTCTACATGGCATTACTAAGAAAAATAAATGAATGATGCTAACAGATTTAAGTTTGCCATCAAGGACAACTTCTTACAGATGCTGATATAAAATCATGGAATAATATTTCAAGATAAATAATATAATCTACCGGGATTTCAGACTTTAAAATGAGTGTAAATAAAAGGAATGGACAAAGTCTTCTAAGGTGACTTTTCACTTTGGCTTGGTCAGCAATGTTTTACTTTAGACTATTAAACACAGCACTCTGGGTACATATTACCCACCAGTATGCTGAATTTGAGTGACACAGGTGGGAAGAAATACTTTATATTTATAACCATATTTCTTACGGTCTTTCCTTATTTCTCTGTTGCTAGCCATGGTTAGAAGTAGCATACTGCAAAGTGTGTTTTCAAATGTGTTTGAATTCATGCTCTTACCCAAAAGCACATTTTTTCTATATGAGAAACCCAATTTTTAATGTTCTCTTTTAATTTCCTTTCAACACGTGTAAGTAAAACCTCTCTCAAAATGTCCAAATTTACAGCAACTACAGTTAAAATATTTCTGCATAACTCCCTGCCTGCAGATTTCTACTGCTGATATTCAGCTGCTAAGGGATAAGGCTATCTGGTGTTTTCTTAAAGAAGTTATACAGGGAACAAGAAATCTCTGTCCCTCTTAAAGCTGTTTCATCCTCATACTTGGTGGACTTTCTTTGTTAATCTGAAATGCAATCTCAGGATTTCACTGTTTTTGGTGAAACTGGTGCAACTGTTACGCATATCTCCACCACCATCACCTCGCTCATGCCCTCGCACATCCTGCAAAGTCATGGATACACAGATCTCAAAAATCATGGACTACAAAAGTCATAGATATTTTAAAAGCAAACAAACAAAGGGATCAGGAACCCAGGACTCCAGTAACATCTGCAACACACATGCAGCCTTATTGTTATTCATCTCTTTTGACCCTACTTCCTGGATGCTCATCTGCAACACCATTCCCATTGCTATGTTGTCACGGGGTGGTCAGACACAGATCCTGAGTGGAATTAGTACCTTGGCATCTAACCTGCACTTGCAAAACGTTCAGCTCAGATTTTGTACTGCGGCACAAGTCACCAGCCATGTGCTCTTGAACAATGTTTGGTTTTGGTTTTTACCTTGTGTATCCTAACTATGTAACAAAGAAGCATCCAGGTATGGATGATATTTTGTTTGTAAAATCAAGCTTTTCAATAAAATTAAGCTTTGACTCTGCTCTGCTGTGTGTCAGTCCCTTCTAGTGGATGTGGAGGGATCCCATGGAGAAGCAGTCTGTGATCATGTATTGATATACCATAGGGCAACTGTGAGCTGCCATTTCCTGACTTTCAAGTATTTGATTTTTCCAGCTAAAATAAAACTCTTTTAACATAGGTTTCTGCTTGGTGGGTATTTTTTGAGTTTGTTTTTTTTCTCTCTTTAATTTCCTAGGTTTGTGGTGGTTGAGACTTTTTTTTAAAGAAGAAAACACAGAGCTGCAATTATAACATGACCTTGAGCTACAACACAGATTTCTGCCCTTTACACTACAAAGCATATTACTACATCAGCTGGCAACAGACGGTCATTATCCTTAGGGTGGAAATGATCTGTTGGGGGTATGTACAGTTTGAGAGTGGCTAAAAATGGGATAGTTATGCTTTTTTTTCCTGAAGATTCCAAATAAAAGCAGGAAAATGGTAATATTTTTTAGAAACAAACTTTCACTGCAGTCAGGACTAAGCTGAATTTTGTCTGGTAAAGAGAAGACATCTTTAATTTA
The DNA here is from genome assembly GCF_965638725.1 of Aptenodytes patagonicus. Classification (NCBI taxonomy): domain Eukaryota; kingdom Metazoa; phylum Chordata; class Aves; order Sphenisciformes; family Spheniscidae; genus Aptenodytes; species Aptenodytes patagonicus. The sequence continues at coordinate 15,774,111 of NC_134952.1, read as the reverse complement.
AGTTTAATCTCTGACAAATATCAAGAAGGAAAGGTGATGAGACCTCTTGAAAGACACTGACAAGCATCTGACAATGGAAGGTATCAGGCAAGCTAAAAGGCGAGGTCATCATCAGCTCTTGTATAATAATCACTGACTTTAATTATTCTTTTGAAATCTACTTGCTTGAGAAGAATGCCGAAGATTGAAATGATGGATTCACAATGAAACTCCTCCATCCAGATGATGAGAAATGAGAGGGAGCTATGTAAATGAGATAGGTGAAAAACCCCAATAAAAAGCTTAAAAAAATAGTCATGTTTTCCTATAAACTTCTCTTGGGAGCTCTGTGCAAACCACAAAGGAGCAGAGAGGATTGTAATCTAGAAATATGAAGCACCTTTCTTAGACTTACAGGCTTTCTTTGATGTCACGAGTTACAGAAAAACAATAGAGCATCCCCTGCATGACAAGAGATGTAAGTACGTCTGTTTATCGCAGTGAACAGTTAGTGTTTTCCCCGTCTGCTTATTATTATGAATATTCGTTTTAGTGCCAGCGATATGTTTGACCCTGCATTAGACACAAGAATAAAAGGCAAAACCTATGTAATTTGCATTTTAAAATATATACTTTTAGGACTGTGGGAACCAGAGATGGAGAGACATTATACAGTATGGAATTATTTGAAGCTGCAACTAAATCTGTGGGGCTCTTTATAGGAGAAAATATGTTGTTCAGACAGGTCTCAACATGAGATAAGTCTGTTATAACCTCATTTCTTGTTTTTACATGCTGTAGTTCACTTCTTGCTATTTCCAGTAGTCTCACATGAAATGCAAAACATAATAGCTATATAGTGTAATTGCTCTGCAGTATAACACATTGTTCATAATAATGTCCCAGACTACTTCTTTTAAAAACAACACTCAGCTTAGGGGGTCTACCAAATCAGAAATTAATTTAGTGCCCTCTCAAAATTTAAATAATATCCACTGCCCTCAACTGTGGCTACTCTGGTAGAATAACACCAGATCGGCACTCTCCGGAGTAAGGCCTCCTATTGTCACAGTGAAAGTTATATGCACAGTGTGATTTTGCAGTACTTTTAAAAGCCCATAAACTGGCCAAAACAAATCCACTAAATGAGAATGAGAATCAGCTTTTCAATGTGTAAGAATTATAATCTAGTATATTTAAAGCCAATATAAAAAAAGATGCTTGGCCAGAAACTGTAGTTAAGAATCTGTCAGCATGTCCATTAGGAAGTCCTGCTATCGATCCTTAATAGTAAATTAATGTTAAACACCTCAGCAAAAGAGTAGCTGGTGTACGTGGACAAGAGCTGGTTTTACAGCTCCAGCATACATTACCAACCAGTTTTCCTTTCAAACAATTAAAGCATGTTGTAGTCTTGACCTTTATTAACCAAATACATCTATTAACTGCAGGAGCAGAAAGAAACAATAAGCTGTGGTTTTTTCCACCTGCAATGAAATCGTTCCCAATTGTTATATCAATTAAAAATAAATTGCTTCTGTTTGAATCCCTGAATGCCAAGTCTCACATTGAAAGGTTTTTTCTTTTTCTTCTTTCTTCCTAATGAATGATTTAAAATCTCTGAAATCAGGTAGCTATAACAGAGACTCAGGCTGATCCTTAATGCCACTAGCAATAGTGGCTGACTTTCTATAAAATGTGCTGTTGCAAGTTCCTGTGCTCCAGGAAAAAAATGAGTGTGGAAAGGAATAAGGCCATGTTTCTAGTGAGACAGAGAACGTTTGTGGGACAAGGATGGAAGGTTGCTGGCACAACTGCCCTGTGCTGTGTGGTGGAGTCCAGCTCCAGCTACGGGCAGGGAGCCACCAGTGAAAGGTCATAAACAGGCAATCAAGTGAGGCACAAGAAGGGTGAAAGCTGTTAAATGGCCTTTGCATCTTATCCTAGCAGAGTGCTGCATATATGCCCGGGAAAGCTAACTGTGCCTCAGTCCTGTGGCTACACAGGTCCTTGGGTCGTGGAACTTGGAGAACAAGTCTTCTGAGGAGCGGCTGAGGGAACTGGGGTTGTTTAGCCTGGAGAAAAGGAGGCTGAGGGGAGACCTCATCGCTCTCTACAACTCCCTGAAAGGAGGTTGTAGCGAGGTGGGGGTCGGTCTCTTCTCCCAAGTAACCAGCGATAGGACAAGAGGAAATGGCCTCAAGTTGCACCAGGGGAGGTTTAGATTGGACATGAGGAAAAATGTCTTTACTGAAAGAGTGGTTAAACATTGGAAGAGGCTGCCCAGGGAAGTGGTTGAGTCCCCATCCCTGGAGGTATTTAAAAGACAAGTAGATGAGGCACTTAGGGACATGGTTTAGTGGGCATGGTGGTGTTGGGTCGACGGTTGGACTCGATGATCTTAGAGGTCTTTTCCAACCTTAATGATTCTATGATTCTAAGTGGTGGGATTTCATTGCTCACATGGACGAGGTGTGAGCCCTGCTGCAGAAGTCCCTGGGAAGGGCGATGACGTCAGTGGAGCAGCTCCCAGCTTGCAGGCCTCCTCACTCGGCCCTGACTCATGCCAGACCAAGGGCTTGAGCCATTTCTTGGAAAAAGAGTAGATGTCTGTCATTGCAGATTGGTGCCTCATGGCAGGATTTAAAAGCAAAGGAGAATTACTTATGAGAAGTTATATTGCCGTGGGTAGGATCAGTCCCTTCATTTGCAGCCAGGTTCAAAAATCTTTCAGCTAAAGACCAATTCACATTGGCATCAGAGGAGTTGAAAATTAATTATGTCCATAGTGAGAAACTGTAGAACTAGTGGGAAGAAAACCAGTAAAGTTGTTTTCCGAGTGGCCTTGGGGAAAACAGTAGGAAGTTGCTGGTGAGCGAAGCTTTTCAAGAATCAAAAGGACACTCAAAATCCCTAACTAACTTTAAAGCGAATAGCCCTGCCAGTGCCACAGTTTCCTTCTAAAAAACTAAATGATCCAAACATTTTGTCACGTACTTGTCATTGATTTTGTTAGGACACAGAAAATTTAATGCAGGGACAGATGTGCTTCAGGGAGTTTTTACATCAGGCACACCTTTAATTTGTTGATGGGAATTATGATTTACTTCCTGGGAATAAGAAGTGTAATAAAGTCTGATTTCTGCCTATAATGGGCATAGTGGCCCTTTACAGCCTGGCCCAGGCTCACATTTCTAATGCTCTTGGGCTGAGGTTAAGCCTGAGCTCGAAGAATTGCTGTCAGGCCTTGCAGGCACTGGAGCAAGAAACACTGGGAAATATTTTCTTTTCTCTCCTTACTCCCAGTTAGGGAAGTGGAAAGGACACCATACATAATTTAAAAGGCATATGAAAACTGAAGCGCTCTACCTCCTCCTTAGCTTCAGTAAGCAGTAATTTCCCATGCCATCTTCCTTTTTGGATTAGATATTTTCATTATAAACTAATCTCATATTATACTGAAGGTCACTTCTGCACCTGCAGTAGCAGAGGAAGATGTTAATCTGTCTTCTCTAACTTGTCTTCCTGAGAGCTGTTCCATTTTGTGAAATCAGTTTCCCACACCACGGGGCTTAACTGGGAAGAGGGCAGAGTACATGCCTTTTGAAACTAAGAAGCCCTTCTTGTGCTGCTAATCAGTTTTCAAACTATTTTTGCTACATGCTGGCATTATATTTAGCCATTCAGCTTTGAACATGAGGGATGAACAAATCTATGAAAGGTTAAAACAGCATAGCTTTACAGCTATTTCATGGTTTTTCATAGGGCTGCTGCCAATGTTGGGTGTTACAGAGGCTACATCTCTGATCAACTGTGCAGCAGGAACAAGCTGAGCTTTTGGAAAACGTTGCCTTACTTGTCTGTGAAAAGCTTAGGTTTCTAATACGGTTTTGAAATGTATTAGTGTAACAGCTACACCATTTTCAGTACATCTGCTATTTTGGAAATCTTACCTGAAATTCTTCAAAATATTCAAGTGGGAATTGAAATTCCAGCCAAATTTAGTGGTAATCCTCAAAACATACCTGAGTTCAGACACAGTAAAAACATGTACCTGGTATGAGAGTAAATCCTCAAACTAGGCTATAGCTCAGTGGGGCTGTATGCATGCACCTGGGGTCTAGATGAGTGTGTTTGCTCTTAAATAGCTGTTGCCAATTACAGAAGCCCTGGATTGAAAGTGCCAGGCTCTAGGGGTATCAAATGCCTGTGATACATTATCAAATTAATGACGCGCAATTAATGATGATGGGAGAAAGCTGCTTCAAGTATCCCCACTGGGAATTCTTATAGACTGCCAGGATCTGACAGATATAAATTGACTTTAATAAAAGTCACAAGAGGAGAGCTGAGACCTTAATTACCAACATGCCAATACTCAGCGAGTTTGAAAGATTTTGGTCTGAATACAATTATTATTAGCTTTCCTATTTTTAAAAATTAAAAAAAAGAAAGGGAAAAGCATTCAAAATAGAAACGGAGATTGTGGGAAAAGGAATAGAGATGAACATACATGTTTATGCTCTAATGTACATTTTTTAAAATAAATGCCTGAAGAAGAACATGACCTTTTGTGACCATTTTGAAAAGACTTTATAAGTCTCTTTCTTCTAGTTTAACCTCCCTTGCTCAGCTTTGTATCCCTCACAAACCTGTCATGTTCCATCAATTCTATGAGATATGCCAAACAAACAGCATCTTGCACTTTGACACTTTATTCCAACCTTGCTGAGCTTAGCTTTGAACATGTCCTGTTAACTGGAATTAAAATCGCCTATGATTTTCATATTTTCATTTAGTTTTCTCCTATTGTCTGGTTGCCTGTTCTCAGGTTGCGCTCCCTGCGTAGGAAGGGCAGGCTTCCTGAGGTGTTTGAGAAGTACTTGCCACAAATCCAGTCCTAAGAATATGTTTTTCATGACTAGTGAGGTGAGGAATCTGTTACACAAAACACCACAAGCAAGGGTTAAAACAGTTGCTCAGTACTGCATCAGCATGTATGCTAAACGCATCACATATGACCCAGGGAAGTGACTTGACCCAAGTTTTAGAGAGTTGCTGGTTTTTTCTTTGCTGCAGTTATTTTTAAAATTTCTGAATTGTAGAACCAGGATCTTTGAGTTGCTCTAATTCTGGCTTTACAGGGTGGCATATTGCTATAAATCTGTCTCTGTGGCTGGTAGCACCATTTCCCAAATCCTTAGCCCTATGAGGATAAGAAATCTTATCTTAGTGCAGATGTCTAGTATGGTGGGATCCTGCTTCTTCAATAGATTTTCTCCAGCTAATACAAGCACATAGAAATAACACCAAGGTCTAAGTTTTTAAATAAATTAATTCCTTTTAGAATGAATTGGTTTCAAAAGGGCTTACAGAACTGTAACCTATGTCTAGTGAGACTTGGGAAAATATTTATGGTGACAGAAGAGGTGGTGGTGACAGTCACTCAGTGCTCTGAACAGCTTCCACGTCATAGTCCCAAGAAAATATGTAAAAGAGAACCATGAATATAGAAACTATGATTAAACAGCAAACTTCAGACACTTTTTTTCCATTTTGTCATTTGCAATCTACACATGCAATTATACCATAATAAGTCAAAAGGCTTGTGTACATAATTCATATTAGCCATTCATCGTAGGTATATGGACATGTTTGAAAGGCTAGAAAGATACTGCTGAAGGAATCTGGAGATATGAAATAGTGTGGACGAGCACTAAAATTAGTATTCATTAGAAAGGATGCTCATTCTCTGGCAATTAACAACGTGAACTCCTTTTGCATTCACTAAGCTATCTCTGAACACCTATGTAAAAATTTCCATTTAAAAAGGCTTTAAATTGCCTGCTGCTTATGTTGTAAAGCACTGACAAATTAATTTTGGCCATGTCTTTGTGCCAAGAGTACAGACTTGTGATTGGGTTTTCCTTTTTCTAGCTAGAATTGTACATTACTGCATCTATGTTGACTTCTGGTAGTCATTTTCCCCTGCTAATTTAAAGGCTCAAACACATCTAGGAGATGTTGTATTAAAAAGAGATTTTTTTTTTCTAGATAGCTACAGGGTTTTCTTGATGAAGAGGAAAGTAAATCTGTATGTCATCAACCCAGAATAGCAATTTAATGAATGGTTTTCCCCAGAGGCAAGGTGCGCACGCTAAAAAATATACAAAGTACCAACCAACCTAGTTCAGGTCCCTTTGGGACTTTACACAGTGTAAAGTGTAAAAGGAAAACAAGGACCCTGCTTGTATCAAAAAGTGTCTTGAAATAAATACCAGTTTTTAAAGAGGCTTATAAGAGAGAAATTAATCTTTTCTTTTGTTTATACCCTTCTCTACCCACCGCCTGCCCCCCCCCCCAGCACTTTTCTTCTGAGAGCAGGTTATACTTGTTATTGACAATGAGATAAATACTCTTTTAGGCTTTTCTTCAGATGAGTACTGAAAATCAGCCACTGATATGTTTATTTGAGAGCTGAGGCTGGGGCAGAGAAAATAAACACTGTCAATATGTTTGGTGTTAAGGTGAATGGCATCAGGTCCTCCCAGTTTGACTTGTAAAGTCTCAGCAACTGCGTTGCTGTGCGCTGGTGTTTTAGCAGGCCGTAGACTGGCCTCTAAAAGGAAGGGAAAAGTACATGATGTTTGTACAGCTGAAAACAAGATGAAAAACCACAGGCCCCCTCTCACACTCCATTAGACCCTAAAGTCCATGGAGTACTGCACTCAACACATAAACACTCAGTTTGTGGAAAACTTTCTCAATGTGTGAAAGAAGGGAACAAAGCCTGGAGTCAGAACAATGAACATCTATGTATGAAGTGAGCAGCCAGTGCAAAACGCAATGGCAATGCTCAGTTAAACAAACAGCTGATACAGGAACACATTAATCACATTAATAACTCCCAATAAGAACTCTTGGGAATGTGTCTTCATATTCCGAGCGGACTACGATCTGCGCAGTCTGCAGATGATGCAGTTATTCTTTTCTTCTCACTTTTTATGAATGGAAATAAGAAATAATGCCTCTGGCACATGCTGGCAGGGACCTTGGCATAGATAATAGGAGGGCCTGGTTGTATGTGTATTTTACTGGCAACTCTTCTGCTGCAATATTTTGTAAGACTATAATTAAAGAAAATCAATAAATAAACATGCAAACTTGATATACAGTTGTGTGTATGGGAGCCCTGCTCTAAACTGTCTTCATTCCACTATCTTGTGGAATAACAAGATAGTACTGTCCTGTGTCATTACTTTGCAATAGGGAACATAGGATATAGGGAAAATGGTAAAGAGGAGTGTTACATTCTGCTGTAAAAAACCCTCCTATTCTGTAAAGAGCAGTAAGAACTTTTTCTACCTTGCTCTTTGAATTCTCTGGGGATATCTAGCTACAAATTTCCAGAACATCAACAGGTTATGAGTCAGACGTGCAATCAAACTCATGATATTAAGAATTATGCTGTATAAAGCCTTGACTTTAGGACTATCAGGAAGGTGACAAATGCAGTGTTTACAGTGTTTGCAGCTCGATGAGCAGTCTGAGCAAAATAGCTTTGGTTCTCCAGATTTAAGAAAAGATTAAGAACCTTATTTCTATTCAGGTATCAGGATTGTTTCAATACTGTACTTGCCAGTATTCCAGAGCACTGTATGTCTGCAAACAAGTAAGATCTTATTCTCCCAGCTAGCAAATTTATTTAGATAAAAAAAAATTAGCTGTTTAATTTGCATGGTCAAATTGTGTCAGCAGAGAGTTTCATAACATACGGCCTCTTGTTCAATTACAGCACTTTGCCACTACTCTCTCGCCCTGTAATCTGGGCATAAGAGTTAGAGCTGCAGCAAAGACAGGGTGAAAGGGGCATGACAAAGGGGAGAAAATATGCCTAAGTCCTACCAGCTGCTGTGAAGAAAGAAGGGCTGAAGGTTAACAGGAGTAGACAGGGCAGGAAGCAGCCACAGTTGGGAGGAATCTGAGAAAGAGATCCAAGGAAGAGATCACTTTGGGTTTCAAAATGCCTCTCTATTACCCCATGGGGCTCCATTAATAACAGTATAGCTTCTGATTAGTTTGTGACTAATTAAAACCTATACAGAGAGTGAATGGGGCTTTTAAACCTGCCTGTTTGTAGTCAGCTGGGGAGGAAATTGAATTGTAGGTGATGAGCTGAACTTCAGCTGAGATTTTTCAAAGAAGATCGATGATCACTTTGCTGATATCTTGAATCAGTCTTTCAAAGCTGTACAGTACCCTCTTTTAACAGGATGATCTCATGAATGGTTTAAAGTTTGGTTTTGAAGAATACAACGTGACTCGGTCGTCCAGTGATTAGCTCCAAAAGCTGGACCTCTAAATATATTTCCTGACTTCCAGAAGTATTGAAACACACCTCTTCCAGAGATTTTAGTAAGCTTTGCAGGGTGCTACCATGATCTCTAAAAATCAAGCCAATTGTCACTGACGTGTGTGTTGGGAGGAGGATTTAAAGAGTCTGACTGTAGAAAATCAAACGTGGTTCTCTGATTCCTGGCCGTGATCTTCATGGAGCTCTTCTAATTTCCTCTAAGAAAGGCTGAATTAATTTTGGTTTAGACTTGATTCTGGAGGTAAGCTTGTCTACACACCTTTCTTCAGTTTCACACATCATGAAAGCCAACATGCAAAAATGCACATTTTTAAAGCTTTACACTTTTCTCTGGCTGGAAGCTCAGTTCAGTCTTTCATTAATATCAGACAAATACAAAATTATTATTGTTGTGTCCTAATGCATTACTTTATGATTGATGTTATTGTAGCCTGGTTAGAATTATCTTTTTACAGACACTCCCTTCTTGGGGTGCTCCAGTGAGCTGTCCCCAAGGAAAATCCTCGGCACGATTCAGGGGACAGTTCACCTTAAAAATCCATTCCAGTCAGCAGTATGGACAAGACTGCATCAGGATTAGTTTCCTCTATCCCACACATTTTTCAATGCTATGCCAGCAGGCTATGTACCCTAAACAGACTCACACTTCAGGGCATATGGCACATACCTTCAGTTTTATGTCATACAAGCACCACGTTGGTGGGCTACAGCATGATCCTCACGTTATTTCAGATGTACTGAAATGGGACCTCCTCCCCAGTCCTGCCAAAAAATCAGGTAAGTATATGTAGGGCCACATGGGCCCAGAGGAACCCAAGGGCCAAGTAATTTGTAGTGAGGACGTGGCCAGTGAGCACTGGAGGGATCCTGCACTAAGCAACGTGAGCATGGGCCACTCGTGCCACCCGTCACACTGGCTAACGATCATTCCCAGGGTACCTTGCATGTTGAGACAGAGACATTGTTTTATGGGCCAGTGACCACTGGAAGTGACCCTGGGACCTGGAGTGGCCCTTACAGCAGACAAGGTCTAGCATCCTCCCCTCCCACTCGGAGCCTGCTCTGGTGTGGGGCTCTGCTTCACTGTCTTACAGAGCTGCTAATTTCTGTGACTTTGTTGCAAGTCTAATGATAATGTTTGTTTTGTTAATACTGCAGCAATTGCAATTATGACAGGGTTTCTAGCTGTCAGGTTTTCACAGAAGTTTTGAAGCATGAGCATTTTCTGCTTAAAGATTAAAAAAACTAATGTGAAGTGTATTTATTTTGATGCTTAAATCTCATGATTTAAAAAACAGTCTCTCTATTTGGAGATGACTCCAGAAAAAAAACATTATAAATATGATAATAAGAAGAATATTACAAAGGTTTTAAATAGCCTTTTGTTTTTCCTTTTGCATTTGGTACTTCTAATTCATTATGTAAAAGACAAATTAGCAGCAGACCTCTGACAGGTTACCTTAATTTCCTAAGGTACTAAAAGTCTAAAAGAAAGAAATGTAAACCAAATAGTATTTGAGATAATGTACATGAATTCACATCTCAACCTATATTTTTACATTTTGCAATTTAAGATACGTATTTTTGTTTAAGTTCTCTTTAGAAAAAATGTAAAGAAATGAGTGGCATTTGCTGAATAATGTTTAAACTTTTTTGTAACGTACCTCCCTTGCTGCCCCCCCCCCCCCCCCCCCCCCGCCCCTTTCTTTCCCTGACAGTACTAAGTCTGTAACACAGAAATCCTCACATTCTCCAGATGGTAGCATAAATTTTCAGGTCAAGTGATATTAAAAATAGATAATAGCCCAGACCTCATGAGTCTCTACAGAAAGACTAAACAGTCACAATAGGGAATATCATTGTTTTGGTTTTCTTTATGAGGTTTTATGTACTCAGCTGTTTCTTCGCCGTGCTCTCAGTGCAGAGAGACCCTGATCATTCTGAATTCCAGTTCCACCTCACTTCCTACCCTTTATACTTTCTAAGCCCCATGCCACACAAGTCAAGGGAAATATATCCACACAGCTGCACCATCAGCTCCTAATGTGCTCTCCACTGCCGATACTCCCGCTCCGCACTTCAGAGTATTTATAACCGGCAAATGAGTTCTTGAATAACCTGCTCTTACAGCTCCTTTGGAGGAATACAGTCCACTCCAGGGCATTTTGCTGTTCTGATTAATGGATGGGACCTCTCTAAAAATCCACTGATAATAAACTGTTTTAAGCACAGGAAGTTTTGAAAGTGTGTTATAATAAAATATATTTTGAGTAATCATATTTCGTAGGCAGACAGTAGCTGCCAGCTAAGGGATTGAGCTTGTCTCAGATGGTTCCCCAGCAAGTCTATGAGGGACTATTAAAAAACAAGAGCAGCTTCAGGGGTGACACAGAGCCCCACCAGCTATTTCATCTTTTATGTCTGGTTCTACTTGGGCCAGATCTTAAATAGATGTCTCTCACATGGCCATGGCCATTTGCGGTTCAGAAAAATAGCTTTTCAACCATGAAGGCTGCTTTTCACACCCAAGTGGAACTGGCAAATAGCCAAACCATGTGCACAGTTCATATTTACACAGTAATAACATTTTGGGAGAGAAAGAAGCTCTGTGGCTTATCAGTTTCCTTTGACCTGTATGCCTAGTACTTAGATATTTTTTTGTCAGTCCACATTTGGTACTTTTTATTTTTTCTTCAAAAGACAGAAGATAATGAAGATAATGTTCATTATTCTATAATGTCCCCTTCCAGTGGGATGGATATGTCATTCATAGCTTGACCTTGATGTCTACTTCGTAGTTACGGCCACTCCAGGAGATAAACACTGCTGGGCAAAACACCAAAGTGTGCTCAGGAATTGTAGTGAGGAGATATTTTTAAGAAATAGAGACAGACTATGTCTAGCAAATACTGTAGCCCAGCAGGAGCAAATCTGGTGGGCAAAATGGCTGGTGCTTAGGACCTGACATCCATACTGTTCTCATTTCAGGGGGTTTACTTCAGCTTCAGTGAAGGTTCTGACCCCTGGAACAAACCCCTGTGAGCAGTTGGAGTTTTGATATCAGTCTCAAGGTTTAATTTCATCTGAAAGGAATTCAGTTTGTGTGCCCTGAGGTTGCTCCATAATGTGACCCACGTGTGGTAAGTGGGGCCATTAGATGATTCTCTTCAAAAAATTCTCCTGATCTAAACCACGATGGTAATATAGACATGGCCAGCATGTAACAGAACAGAAGCAGAGTTCCCTCCTGAAATATTGCTTTTCCAATTTCAATATTACATGCATACATTTTAAAATATCCAATCTGCAGCTTCCAGGGGGTGGGTGAGGGAGAGCACATGAGCCTTCAGAGGTGCAGGTGCAGGCTTCGAGCAGAAGAAAGTTACCCGCAGTGCATCCGAACTGGCTCGGCAAGGGCAGATCTGCTCCGTGACAGCAGAGGACTACACCTCTGAGCAATGGTACACGCAGTGGCCCCGTAGGCATGGTGTACAATTTCATATCCATGAGCCAAATGGTAATGCCAAAATGCTCTCAATAAATTATGCTGTGCTCCAGCCACAGTAGAAGCTGCAGCTCTGTAGAAGTGCAGTTGCAGGATTTGTCAGTATACGTTCTACATGTTATCACAGTATAGCATTGTGTCGCCTCTGCTGAATTGTCTTGTGTTCCCTTAAATTTCCCTCCCTTTAAAGCTATTCGAATTGGTATTTGCCCTTAAATGCTTTTTGCCAGGCAGCTTTTCTTTACTGTTGAATTTCCTGTATGAGAGTGATGTTCCCAGTTGTAAGGGCCTGCTCCTAAGCTCATGTTTTTCTTCGCTTCCTTTGTACCTACGCTCGAGTTCCTGTTACGCGGTGCCCAAAGCAGCATGCAGTGCTCCAGGTGTGGTCACAGCAGCCCTTTGTACCAGGACGCAGTTATCTGTTGAGATCTGTGCTCTGTTCCTCTGTTTACACTTCCCCATGTTTTGTTTGCTTTCCTAACTGCTACCAGACATCAGGTTGCTGTTTTTAAGTGTCTGTCAACAGTCATCACCAAATCCTTTCCCTGATCACTGTTTTGCAGTCTGTGACTGCAGAACATACTTTCTACTGTTTTTGTCAACACTCCTCTTGTTATTTTCTGTTTATTTAATAGCCTAGTTAATCTCCTCTAGCCATGCCTCCTTCTATTCCAGGTTTGATTCATCTCCTTCCCAAGGGCAGAAGCAGCCCTTCCTGTCTGATAGCTTTCTTGTATGCCCACTAGTTCATCTGTTCATCCTTTTAGGACATACAGAGTAGGCTTAACATTAAAATTCAGTGTCAGTGACTATTATACAAATAACCTCTGTCTTATCAATACTGTTTTCATCTTATTTTGAGTCTTCATCAACCCCCCAGAGTTGAATATTTCTATGCCTGCTGGTACTATTTTTGCTATCCAATCAAATGTATGAAATCACCTTTGGCATATTTAGTGCATTAAGTTATCTCTTGCTCTTAAGTAACGGGATTAGCAAAGGAAAATAACCCCGGGTGAGATCTATATAGGGGTAGAGAAAAGGCATCTGAAAAAGGATTTAATTTGTATGGTGCTGGGGAAACACAAGGTTTGATGAGAGCCTCTGTAGCATTAGGAGGTTTTGAGACACACCTAAGGTTTCTCATTACAGATGCTTCAAGTTCTTTAGTAATTAAATTTTGCATAGATTAACAGTTCAGGACCGATTTGAATCTGCCTCAGTAAATAGCAGAACTGTTTGCAAGTGGACATAAATATTTTCTCTGTGAGAGAAAATTGTATGTGGGAGGCAGCTGGAGATTTGTAACAGAAGTTTATCATTAGCATAGTGTGTGTATCTCTTGATCATTACACTTCTTGTTACATGGAAATGAATAAATCAGAATTGATCACATGGTAAATGAGCTACCTTAAAAATTCTCTGTTGGACTTTTCCCCTAATGACATCAGAAGTTTAGTGCATGTCTGAGAAGCTGCTGGAGAAGCAATTTGAGTAAAGGAGGAAGAAAAATGCAGATATTCAGTTTAGGATGGACTTTCAAATATGAGTAGTACTCAGTTTTGAAAACAGACTCCTTTATCAGTATTAAGCTCAGCATTTAGAGCAATGTGGTTCCTCTACTAACCAGGCCTCATGTTTTTGTAATCTCCAGTTACTTGATTTTGTTGCAAAGAAACAGAGTTTTGTTTTGCAGAGGGGTTTGACATTTAGCTGTGTATTAAACTGGCACAAAACCTGGAACATTTAACATTTTCCAGAAACCAGGCTTCCCAAATGTTTTCTTGTTTTGGATTGATGGTTCTTCGTTTAACAAAATGGAAACATTTAATTTTCTTATGGTTTGTGTGGGCTGGATTTTGATCATATGTTGTATGAGTATGAGGTAAACTAAGGAAAAAAGTAAAAGAAAAGTTATTTCAGAATAAAAATTGAAATATTACATTGTGAATATAGCCTCAAGGCATGTTTTGAAATTGTCAGAAGTGCCGTTTTCTTCAGAATGAACTTCCAGTAAAACAAACTTTCTGTCAAAATTGCATATTCTTACAAACAGGATTTGCATCAGAGTTTTTGCTAATAAGCTTTGCAAGTTTTAAATAATTGTCTTTCATCCTGAACCTTTGGCAAAGAAGGGTGGTCTGGCTTTTGAGACAGCCCCTAAACACAACGGCCCCTATTGCATCCCTTGCATAATTATTTCTTCTGATTGTGTTAGTATCCAAATAAAAAAAAATGACCAAGTTGCTTTTCCATATGCTTGACAATTTGGTAAAACAGACTGAGTAAGATAATGAGAAAGACATGCAAAACGGAAATAACCTGGTAAGGAAGGCAGGAGAAACATTCTTATGCAAAAGTTTGTTTGCTTTTTTTTTTCCATCTGAGCCTTTCCCTTTTTGTTTGTGTGTCTCTCATCTCTCATAATTGATGTCGCCTGTCACTTTCATACCCTCTCCAAGCTTCATTTCCAGTCCCCTAAACATGGCCAGATTTTTCTTCTGACTTCACTAAGTTCTACAAGGTTATAATATTCAGGCTGCTTAACTGGAAGTCTAAATACAAATTTGAAGGATTCTCTTTAAGTTGAAAATGCAGACTGCAGTGAAGGGAAACACAGAAGTCATACAGAGTTTAGGAAATACCTGCTGACCCTGACAGGTACAGCCTTACAGAGAATGTTTTATGGCATGTTCACAGAAAAGTCAGATGAACCTCAAGAATGTTTTGAAAAATAGTAAAGGTAAAAATGGTTGTATAAAGAAATAATAATTTATTTCAGAAATTGATTTTAGTTGTTTAGTAAATAATAATTAATGCAGGAATTCACAGCCAGATAGGAAAATGCCAACAATCCTAAAAGTCTTCAAAATAAAATCTCCATCCTGGGGCCAAGGGATGACACCAAAAAGACAAAAGTAAAACCCAACAACAACAACAAAAAGATGAAAAGCAGAAGCCCAGAAAGAGCCTGTGACTTGAGCAAAGCACAGCCTCGCAGTGACAGCGCTTGGCACAGAGTGCTCCTGCACAGCTCCTTCAGAGCACACTGTGTATGTCAAAGTGATTTGAAAACACGTATCTGAGGACTGAGCTTCTTAGAGACACTATGGTTTAACTTGGAACCGTTTCCACTTGGAGCTTCATTTAGTCTAGTCTGCCCTGGGTCCTCGATGACTTTTGAGGATCGAGGTTCGAAGAGAAAGATTTAAAGAGACTCCAGAGTGCAAACACCAGTTGCAAAATAGGACAGGACAAGATTTAGCACACTCACAACACCTGAAATGTAACTGTGCACTAGGGGGTGACCAATCATTTAAACAGTTACTCCCTATTAAATACATGTGCATGTTTCTCAGCCTAGCTTAACAGTTTAAAAAGCCTTGGCTGCCATACCAAGGCAGCTATGAAGCATGTACACCTCCCTTTAAAGACAGTGAACCACAGGCCATGTATTATTCCATATGCACATGATGTAAATACTTACATCTAGTTTAAAAAAAAAAAGGAAAAAAAAAAGAAAAAAATGGCTGTGGTGCAAGCAAATACCACCTACAATACATACACGGAAAAAGTTTTCATCTGCTTTATGTTTTGATACGATAGTCTATATTTTGACTCCAGAGTGTGATGACTGTATAACTTTTCACATGAATTTCATTTTTCCTGTTAAGGTACATTATTTTAAGGGTGACAATAACTTGGCTTCAAATGAGGTGAAACCATCACAGTGATAAATGAGTTTCTTGAGGAGGGAGGTTATACCCTGGGAATACACTTTGAAAGACCACACACCTCTGCTTAACCAAGCTTGTTAGCTTTACAACACATTACAAATACTCCTTCTAATGCACATGGCAGTGAAGAGACCTGAGCACTTGACTTTTGAAAATACAGTGTATGTTGCATGGGGAGATTAGTCTTGGTTTTCACACTGGCCTTTTGTGAAAGTCTGCTGTTTAACAGCTGAAGGCTGCCTTTGGTCCCTTCCTTGTTCTGTGGTTATTTTTAAAATTTTTTAAATTTTATTTTTTTTATGTTAGATTCAAAAAAGACAGGTCAGGCTTTGACGTGCAACTTCTAGCTGCAGCCATGAGGGACAGCCTCACTTAACTGCTGCGTAATTTGTATTGCAATACAGAGGAAAAAAAGTCATGCCAAATAGTATCAAATTTTTAGAAGCATTTCTAGGCATCACTTTAATAGTTAATGAAACAAGCTGCTGAACTTCATGGGGCATGTGATTATCTTGCTAAGTCATTTTTGTATTGCTATCCTGACGCTGTATGTAACATAACTGTAACATGGAGAAAAAAGCCCTGGCATAACCCCTGGATGTTCAAGAACACAACTGCCATCCACAATGGAAAATATGTATCATGCTGCAAAGTTTACTTCTGCTCTCCCGCAGCTTTTTTGCATGTGTCGAAATGATGGTTTGGTGAATCTTTGAGAGTTGCATCAAAGAATACCTATGTGATGATTTACTCCATCACATGCTTCTCGCAATGATTTTAAATAAGTTAATAGCACAGCCAATTTTTTTTTTTTTTAACATTTATTTTCTTCTTCAAGGAGTTGCCTGCAGGACAAACAGACTTGATTTTTCTCATGATTAGTTGCTGAAAGGATGGCAGAGCTGGTGTGTTTGGTAATGTACTTTCTGTAGTGTTCTTCTGGGCAGAAATACTAAGTTAAGCGACAGATTTGACTGAGATACCCAAATCCCTATTTCCACAGTGCAACTTCTGACAAATATCTTTCTCCTTTTCCTGTTCACTTAGTCTCCCTTTATTTTTATGTCTTATGAGAGTGCTTTCAGAGATGAGCAGACCTAAATATAATGCAGATGGAACTCAACTCTCAGGTGCAGTTTTTCAGTGAAACTCAGTCTCCTGAGCTGCTCAAAAACTTTTTCAAATATTAACTACAGTGGAGTTTGAGAGCCTCACAGGTACTCACTTCTCCGTGGCAAATGAATATGTTAACCCAGTGTTGAGGCATTGGAGCTGTCTCTGTGCTAGCCAGCGTGAGCCCAGCGGGACTCGCCCGCTCGAGCTCATGGCGTTGGGACCCTGGACACGCTGCCAGCGTGTGACGGGAGCCGCGGTAGCACCCCGGCTCTTGCGTGGCGGAGCTGTGAAGCCTGTCCAGGAACATCAGGAGTCAGCTGGGATCTGGAGGCAGTAACACCATTGGAGGTTTGTCTCTGTATGGTCCCAAACCCCCATTAGCCTGGACAGTAGTGAACTGGTCATATTTGGAACCAGGGATCCCACTGTCAGGAAAGCTTTGAAGATGAGGAGGAGCAGTTTTCTCAGTGGGACCTCTCCCTTCCGAACTGGAGGATGTCACCACTTCCAGGAGTGAATGCAAACCCCCTCTGCTACACAGGGCACCCCAAACCCTTTCCATACGTTTTGACAGATGCTTAGGAAACCAACAGCATTGAGAGGAGGGAAGGGAAAAGAAACAGATCTGACACAAAATCTTGGACTGAAAGAGATCATCCTCCCTTGTGTGTCTCCCCTCCGTTACCGGCCCTCTCTGGCACCCCCTGAAGTCAGATTGGGGGCGGGCCGGTGCCGCCGGGCGCTCCGGGGAAGGCTCCCCGCGTCCCGGCTCAGCGCGCCCGGCGGTGCGGGCCTTTCCCGGGCTGCCCTGCCCCCTCCCGGCCGCGGGGAGCAGCCTGGCTGCCTGTTTGCAGGTGGAAGTCTCTGAATCGGTGACTTTGGGCACCCGTCTCGGCTCCAGCTCGGGCGGGTTTGCTGGGCGAAGCGGCAGAGCCCAGTGTGCTCACAGGAGGTAGGAGACACTTTGGGGCAGGCAGAAGTGGGAAATCAGAATTAGCCCAAGCACTCACTTCTCCTTTTACACAAGCTATATATATATATTTAAAAATATAAAAGTCTACGTGAATTTCTTTTTTTCGCCCATGAAAGATGGGGCCCGCCTGTGGCGACGCGTGCCAGATATAACACAGGCAGGTGCTGTGCAAACTTCCCACTGCGGCTCAGTCAATGCCCCTCAGTCCGGGCCTGTTATAATCTCCGTGATGGACGGAGTGGTGTTTTTATGAAGTGCATAAATGCCGACTGCCGCTCGCTCCCCTCGCCGTACACCGGGAGGTGGGAGAGCAGAACACTGAGCCATTCTGCCCGGAACGTCTGCACTAACCCCAACCAATTAGCACCTGCTTTTCGGGGCCTGGCCTCTCCTGCTGCCCAGACGTTCCTAGGCGAGCACTTCTGGGCCACTCATACATGCTAATGCAAGCCCTACATGCCACACACAGGCAGTGAGTGAAGCTGGGCCGAAAGTCAATTGTAAATCAAGCCCTTATTTTACCTAGCTTCATCCCACTCTCGTTGAATTACAATTTTTGCATTGGCACGAAAGCTGGGCTGATGGCTGTCAATATTTGGAGTGAAAGTGGCATTCATAAGAGCTGAGCTCCTGGCTGGGAAAGGCTGCTTCAGCGCTGCGGCCGGCTGCTGCGAGGGGAATGCTGCCTCCTCTGCCAGGATGCGCTGGGCTCAAACCGAAAGCTGAAATCTAGAGCTGCTCTGCAACTATTTGCTCTTGAAGTGTTGTTTTTTTCATAAAGATGGGACAGGTGTCTTTTTTTAGAGAGCTGCCACCAATACTGACTGGAAAACATCCAGATATTTTCAGGGTGAGGATTTTTCCAGGAGTTAGCTCTCATCTTTTTTGCAACAGCAAGTCCCCAGGTGCAGCTGTGCCTGGAGCACTGATTCCTGTCGACAGTGGTGCGAAAGAGTGTTTCTGCAGGGCTTTCTGAGCCTGTGATAGTCTGCTGAAAAGCCTGACTTTCCTGGCATCCCTTCACTGAGGTGGAGTCCAAGCTGGTTTAGCTCTTGAAGGATCAGACCCAGAGGCTTCTATGCCATTAACTTCAAAGCACTGCAGCATATGTTCAGTTAGTTCATCTAAAAGAAATGCAGTTTGTGCGCTCTGAGGCTGTTCCATAATGTGAACCAAAGTGCAGTTAAGTGGGCACCACAAAAAGATTTGCTTCAAAAACGTGCATTCCTGACCTGAACTAAACCACCCTTCAGAATATCTCTAAGGCTATTAGGAAGATTAACTTTCTATATTTAGGCCATGTTGAGTACCCCATCTGTGCCTCAGTTTGGCCTATTTGTGCTTTGAACATCTTGAGCTTTCCACTATAGCCTAAAAATTCTTAAATGTGTATGACGTGCCCTTTATCCAACCTTCAGTGGCAGTGCCAGCACTCCGTCATTCTTTGGTGGGATGACTTTGCTGCTCTATCCATCTTTCTTTTTTTTTCCTCTGATCTATGTCTTTTCCTCCACTTCCATATTTTCCTTGTTTCTCCCTTTCCATTCTCTTGATCACTTTTTTCCTTGTCCTTCCTGATCTTCAATCTAATCTTTTGTTCAGGACTGACCTTTCCAGGTACATAAAGGATTTATACATGCCTGATATAAGTAGCCTTAGCATTAACTTTCTACTATTCACCATAGTTCCTTTTTGGAGGTGTTCTTAATTTTTTTTAACCTATGCTTAAATAATTTGATTTTTGGACAAACTTGTCATGCTATTTTACTTTTTTTTAATGTGCTTGGACTGATAATAAATGCAAAATACTATGTTGACAGTAATATACCTGAAACCGTGAGTTTGTATTTGCTAGTCTAGTTCAAGAGAACGTTTGGAAATATTGAATGAAGACGCTTAGCTGCGTCTGGTCAGGAAATATTTTTTTTTCCTTTTTCAGGAGAGAGCTAAAAACAATAAGGCTTTTTAATCATCTAAGTACTTCTTTGGTTATGTTGGAAAAAAGATCAAGACCTCTTCAAAACAAAATGTTAGCATTTACAGGTGTTGTTTTCATAGAGAACTTCCTCAATAATTTTGTCAAAATGGATACTATTCATGGAGTTTTCCATTTCAGCAAAAAGCTCCTTTCCATTAAAACCTCTGATGGAAATTCTTGACCAGCTTGAGTCAAAAAGTTCAGCCTTTTTTAACACAGCTGCCAATGTGCTTCTTGGTCATTGTGATTTTGCAATTTCGTCATTAGATGGTGCTCAAGAGATTAAATTCACTTTTTAGATTGCCTTTCCAGTTTTTATTTTAAGAAGCTGTAGACTAGACACAGTTTCTGTTTCTGTCTTCACAAAGTGTATGTAATGTGTAACTCTGTACTAAGTACTGGAAGGTTTACCATTCATTTCGATGGGAGCAAGGTCTTTACCGACTAACTGGTATGATGGAGAACAGATACTGAGAATTACTTTATCGTTAGACCCAAACTGAAAATGTAGCCACTGTTTTGGCAATATTAATTACTCTGTAAACTTGCAGTGTTAACATTACTGGGCTTTTGACAAACATTTAGCAAGTGCTTTTGTAATAAAGTAATTAAAGTTGTGAGACACATCTGAGGCTTGCTTCTATTGGTTGAAAGCATAAAAGTATTTAATGGTAAGAAAATTTTCACTGTGAACCAATCACTCCCATGATGATTTTTATTGGAAGTAAGACTGGAAAAAGGGGTTATTTTTGAAAAGTTATCATATTTGTAATTAACGCACAAAAGTTAATATACCATGAGGATGGGTCCCTTTGCCTAATGTGACTAAGTACTGATGTGTGGGTTTCATTACTATAAATATGTGAGTGAACGATTGTCTTTGCAGCCTTTGTTCTCAGTGCTGCTCATAGCCATGTTGTAGTGTGTTGCATGCAAACTTTTGAACTTGATATGGCTCTGCCTTGAGCTGGAGATTCCCAAGGTGGGAGTGCACCATGTGCCACCCAGACTCTGAAGGACAAGGTAACACAGATGGAGAGTGTTAGAGCGTTACCACAAGGAACTATGTGACCTCAGAATGTATTGAGCTAGAGATGCCGAGCAGAGAAATATATCCTGCTTATTTCCTCTTCAGATCTTGATTAAGCCATTCTTGCACAAAAGGACATTTTTTCCCCCAGTATATTGTGTCATTGTAGCTGTTCTGAACTGTGTCCATGAGGAGGAAAGTAAAATTCACCCGTTCTTTATTTCTCTTTCTCTGTACCTGTGAAGCCTGAGCTCTAGGCTGTGCATTTGAGCAGTGCAATGCTGGAAGGCAGGGCTCTATATGCATTCGTTTGCCATGCAGTTTGGTTGGTTTTGTTGAATGTGTCAGTGCTTTCACTGCTGAATCAGAAAAGAAGTGGCAGATAATATTTAGCTAGGAATCTCACACAGGCTTTATTTATTTACTTTTTACTTTCACCTGTTTCATGTTATAGACCTAAAATAATGTTGGTATCAAAGTACCAATGACTTTGCAGTTGTCTTTGCAGTTGCCATGAAAAGGTGTTGAGGGGAGATTGCCCATAGTCTTTTGTTAGCATCAAAATACATGAAAGATCGTAAAGTTATCCAGTAAGGACTGGATAACTGGATAACTAAACATGGCACTAAACAAAGACTAGAAGGTAATTAGCACCTGGTATGAGGATGTTTTTCTCTGTTGACCGCCTTAATTTGCTGGCGGAAAAGATTAACAAATCTTGAATGTGTTTTCATACTGAAGTGTTGAACACAAAGCTATCCAGATAAAACCTCAAAAATACTGTTAAGGTAGAGTAGTAGGAATGTGTTACTGATTCTGTGGAGGATATATCTAACATCTCAGGGAGTAAATATTCCATACTGAAGCTCATCCTGAAACCACACCTGAAGATTCCCAGTTAGTGCCATCAGTACGTTGGCTGTTCCCTGTAGTGTTGGTTGCAAATTTAATATTGGAGAGATCAAAAACTACATAGCTTGCATTTTTATTATGCTGGTTATCACCATTCTATCCAAGGAACTTCTAGGTAAAAATCAACTGGAGAAGGATGTGGCATGTTTCTTTAACTGGGAGCTAGAACTGAGGTCATGTTTGGGGGTGGGGGATAGAGGTCTGACAGACATTTGACAATGTTCTTATCATGTCTATTCACATTGTATACATTGGTTATGATAAAAAGGTTTTCCGAAAGAAGAAGGCTTTGAAACACTTCCCAAAGATTTTTAGATTCTCAGCTAACCTTTTTGCCTTCTGGAGCCTGATTATGAGCATGAATTTCATTATCTGCATTACTCTAGATGAACCTAATTGGCTTGGTTCATAACTTGGTGTTCAGCTTCTAGTGTCACTGGGGCTTAGTCCACTAATGGCCTTGAAACTTAGGACAAAAGCCTAAAGAAAATGTGTTCATGGTTCCTGTTTGTGGTTGTTTAAGCCATGGCAAAGGCAGGCAGATGTATTGCATATTAGCTAGAACCTGCAGCTCCTCTTCATGTTCAACATCAACTAGCATGAATAACTGTAATCCAGCCTGGCAATGATAAATGTAAGAGTTAGACTGACTTGTCCTCACTTGGAAATGAAAATGAACATTTCTTAGCAGTCTAAAAGTGAAGTGCTTTTTCATCCTGATTAGCACTCATTTCCAGCTACTGGTGGTTTGTCATCTAGAAATGTATGTAGATGTTCTGACATTTGAAGAGTAACAGCTGCATAAACTGAGAATAAAATATGTAATTGAGTGCAGAAGGCATATGTTTGGCAACTAAGCCCACACTCTCTCATTCCCTTTCCTATTAGTATCGTTGGGTATTAAAGACCGAAAGGTGCAATGAGGATCTCTGTGGGAACTCTACATATGAAGATACTTGTAGGGGAGGATTTCTATTAATCTCTGCTCTCAGCTCTGTTGGGGAAACAAAAGGAAAGGCTGCTCACTATGGGGCCTGTCCTGGTCCATCAGTCACTTCTGCTGCATCACACGAGCATGTTATCAAAACCTTATGGCTCACTATCAAACAATACAGAGAGGACAGGATTTCTGGACTCATGTTCTTAGAGTTCAACCATGGCTTGTATTCATACTCTCCAAGTCTAGCCCCTTATCTGAAGTGTCTGCTTCCCCAAGGCTGCCCGTGTAATTCAAAGGAAGAGTTACCTCCAGGTGGCAGTTCAAAGGACAGATATGTCTTCAGGCAAATTAACCCAAAACAAATCAGTGCCTGTTTCTATCCGTGATGCAAGATGGTTGCTGTTGAATATCATTACTTAGTGCCCAAACCTGCTATGTCTACAGCCCATTATACCAAGAACAATTTATTAAACTAAAGGCTTAGGGAAAGGACTGTGTTTGTATAGATCTGGGGGAAAGACCACAGTTCCAATACATACAAGAATAAGAAATTGCTCAAAAATATTAAAGAGAATATGGCTGTGTTTTGTTCGCATCCTTCACAAGGAAATTAAAGCAAAATGGCCAGGGTAATGGAAAAGTCAATGAGAGTTTTACCATAGTTGTTATTGTTGAGAGGATGAGATATATTCATGTTGCCAGCTGTGGATTTACCAGAAGGTGTTAGAAAACATTAAAGCTGTTGCCCTTTCCTTTCCTTTCCTTTCCTTTCCTTTCCTTTCCTTTCCTTTCCTTTCCTTTCCTTTCCTTTCCTTTCCTTTCCTTTCCTTTCCTTTCCTTTCCTTTCCTTTCCTTTCCTTTCCTTTCCTTTCCTTTCCTTTCCTTTCCTTTCCTTTCCTTTCCTTTCCTTTCCTTTCCTTTCCTTTCCTTTCCTTTCCTTTCCTTTCCTTTCCTTTCCTTTCCTTTCCTTTCCTTTCCTTTCCTTTCCTTTCCTTTCCTTTCCTTTCCTTTCCTTTCCTTTCCTTTCCTTTCCTTTCCTTTCCTTTCCTTTCCTTTCCTTTCCTTTCCTTTCCTTTCCTTTCCTTTCCTTTCCTTTTTTCTCCTCTCCTGCACTTCCATCATTAAATTTGCGCTGTCCCTTGTGGGGCATAAAGCCCAGGACACTTGCGGCTACACTTGTGCAATAGCACAGCTGTGTGTGACCCTATGTTCCAAGGTCATTCACACAAGTAATTAGAACATCATATTGACAGAACTTTTTTTCTTTTTTTTTGGAGGGCAAGGAAGGAACAAAATAACTTGAGAAAGTCAAATTACATAAATCACCACGAACCAGTAACTCTCATTTGAGGATTTTGGAGGAAATGTAATGCCAAGTAAAAGAAATAGTGGTGAGAACTCGCAATAAATAATTGAAAGTAGAAAGTTTTTCTGTAGTCAAGAAAGATAACAAGTTGAGAAAATATAAAATAATGCTAAGGGGAATTTTGGAAGTTACAGGCTGAATGCCTTACCACTGTGCATGCAGTATATAGACATTACTGTAAACAAGGTCAAGGTAATGCCAAGACAAATCCTGCCTTGAAAGCTTTTACATTTTTCACATCATAAGAGAACAATATTAGGTTCCACTTCCAAAAAATATTCCCATTCTTATTTGCTGACAGACACTGCACAAACTCTCTTGTGGTTCATATTCCTCCATTCCTGTAAAAGTACTCACAGGCAGGAATGACCTTTCCTAGATGGAATTGTTACTGACATGGGTACCTAGCACACAACAGCAAAAAACCCCACAGCCAACCATCGTTTGGAAAGACAGTACTGTCAATTCCACATCTATCTATAAAGTCTTCATGTTAAAATGCTTCCAGACTTGGATTCTCTTTATGAAATGATAACTCAGAAGGAGTAAATGACTTACATTATTTTGCAGCAGACTATAATCAATTGTGTGTTCAGAGTAACCCAACCCAAGTGAACTACACTTAAGAATGCAAGCCAAGTTGATCTAAATGCAGGGGTTTTGGAACAGATGAAAGAACATGAAAATAAGATTCATTCAAAGAAAACAAGACAATCAAAATGTATCCTGCCAATTAAAACACCCTGTCCTGATCCAAAACAAATTAAAGAAAAGAAAACAACCAATTAAGCATTGTACGTTAAAGCTTGTTTAGCTCTATCAAGATGCATTGTCTCTTAACTCCTGGTCTACTTCCAGTCAGAACAAGCGTGGCGGCACAGGTTTCTGGATTAATTTTTAAAGAATGAAAAATCCTTAATTTGAACTGGCACTAAAGATTGGCCCAGAAAAATGCTTCTCTGTGGCACGTTGGAAAGGAGAACAAGAAAACAATAGTTGAAAGAAAGTGTGGGAAAAGAGCAAAAGTATCACTTTCAGCTTTAGTGTTTAATGGCAGTTGGCAGTAAAGTCAGCACGGATGATATAACACCAAGTTGGGTTTTTCAGACGTGGAAGCTGGAGGCTGTTCTGTCCCCTTTCAGGCGCCTTTTGGGTTCTTGCTTATTCGGTGGTTCCAGTTGTACTTTATTGTCCCTTACAAGCTTACTGTTACCCGTTTCAGTTTACTGCTGCAGAGACCTTTTTTTTTTTGACAGTCTGCCATTTATGATAATGAAATATTTCACTTTCTCCCCTCAAATTTTATAAATTCAGTTTTGCCTGCAAAATGTGTAGCTCCTTTTTTCAAATAAGATACCACAGATACTTTTGCTCTTGCTTTGATACTTCTCACTTGCCATTTTTATAAATGCTTCCAAAAAGACTACTGATGCAATGTAGGTCTTCATTTTTTTTACAGGAGCAAAACAAAAGTCCTACTGTTTGTGTGTGAAACATTTCTACATTCCATGCAAGGTGCCCCAGATCGTATTTTTGACGTCTTTCACTTATGGGAGAGAGTAACATTTTTTTTCTTCTTCAGACTAAAGTCTGACCTTGCTTTTCAACCAATAAAGTTGTTGTGATTTAACTCCAGTTGGCAACTAAGCACCACACAGCCACTCGCTCACCCTCCCCCCCACCCCTGGTGGCATGGGGGAGAGAAGAGTAAGAGCAAAAGTAAGAAAACTGGTGGGTTGAGATAAGAACAGTTTAATACTTGAAATAATAAAAGAATAACAACAACAACAACAACAAATTGTAATGGAAAGTAAAACAAAAAGAGAGAGACAGAGAGAGAGAGGAGCAAAACCCAGGAAGAAAAAGAAAAACCCAAACAAAAAACCCAAGAGGTGATGCCTGCTGACCAACGCTCAGTCCCCAAGCAGCAACCGCTGCCCCCTGGCCAACTCCCCCCAGCTTATATACTGAGCATGACGTTGTATGGTATGGAATACCCCTTTGGTCAGTTTGGGTCAGCTGTCCTGGCTATACTCCCTCCCAGCTTCTTGTGCACCTCCTCGCTGGCAGAGTATGAGAAGCTGAAAAGTCCTTGACTTAGTATAAACACTGCTTAGCAACAACTAAAACATCAGTGTGTTATCACATTATTCTCATGCTAAATCCAAAGCACAGCACTATGCCAGCCACTAGGAAGAAAATTAACTCTGTCCCAGCTGAAACCAGGACAAAAGTAGATATAGTTGACCCTGCTTCTGTTGACTCTCCACATGTTGTGCTGTATTTTTTTTTTTTTTGAATGACAGTGGAATGTGTATATTGATCTGGAATATCTGGCAAGATGTAAATGGTGTGCTAGGAAGTAGACCTGCTAAAATTGTCAGGATTTCTCAGAGTTAGTGGCTGCAGAGGAGTCTAGAGATCTCTAATGAAATGTTGCTTGGGTAGAAATAGGTGGAACAATTGAATTTAATCTTGACATTTCTGATTTCTTTTCAGCATTAGAAAGCAGCTTTTTTAAAGTGACAACTTCAGATCTGCCTCATTTTCTGGTCTCCCACAATAACTGCCCTTGAGATACAGAAATTCATGTTATTCCCATCTTGTCTGTTTAAAGAAAGGAACAACATTAGTGTTACCTGTGTTGGGGGTGGGCTTGCTTTGTGTCATCTAGCCAGCAGGGTCCCACACCTCAGCTTGCTTCTCCCAGGCAACTGGTGACTCCTGGGGGCATCCCCTTTTTTTCAGTCTTGCTGCAGTTGTTTGGTTCTGCTCAAAATTTTTACTGTTCTGGTAATTGGAAGACAGCTTTTAGGTTGCCTAGAGATGTTGGCGTGACTTTTAAAAATGATTGTTTAGAGTTTTAACAAGAGAATGCCAGAAGAGTATTTTGAGAAGGAGCAAATTAACAATTTCTTTTCTTTCCTGTCTCTTTTTCCATACAGACTTCTGCCAAGCTGGCCCCATAGCGACTTCATCATCATAGCAGTTCATAAATTATCATATTGTCATTCCAAATCCATCAGAGCAGGATACCTTAGAATTATTTCCTTTGACATTATAGATTTTTGTACCAGGAAAAGCTTGTTAACACTCACAGTGTGAGTGTTTTGACCCATGTCAAACAGGCTATCTACAGATGAAGAAGGACTACTAGAATCAAAATGACTGAAAAATTAAATGTGCCAAAATAGGCGAGGATAATATCAGATGATCATTCTCCTCTCTAAAAAGGCATTTGATGCAAATATTTAGAAAACATTCCTGTTTCATCTTGGATTTAGATTAGCATTTGCAATCATGTAGACACTGCCTGCTGAGGTAGGTTATTTTCTTCTTCTTGTGGCATTTTGAAAAAATCAAGAAATATCATAAATCAAGAAGTATCATAAGCTAATGAAAGCAAAGAATATTAAAGCTATACATTATAAACTTAGTGCTTCATTTTACAAATAAATAGGAACCTTCATGCCCCAAATTTCCTTTAGGCACGTGACAAAAAAGATAATACATTGTATTAGATAAGTATCTATTACTCATTTAGTTATTGCTGTCAGGGGAGAATTAAAAGAACTTCCATTGACTTTTTAGGGAAATAACTTCCTTGGAATATTTTCTTTACATATAAGAAATAAAGTAAGTTGTGTGACTGATGATCTTTTAAAAGACAAACTATGCATGTTCCAGACAGAAAAGTCTAATAAATATTTCTGTGAATAATGAGACTTAGTTTAAAACCAAACAAATTGTAAAATGGCAAAACACCTTGAAAATTAGTAATACCCTTAAAGTGAAAATTTCTTTTTGGCTTACAAAGCCTTTTTTAAAATTTTGAATACTCCTCATTATGGGGAAAGCTGGCAAATGGATCCCTTTTACCCTTTGACTGTGTGGTGGGTTGCAACACTACAGTATATGGAGAACATTATCATTGAACAATGTATAGAAAGCAATTGATCTCTGGTGCCCCTAAAAGAAAGGGAAATAAAGAATGATGGGGAGTTAGGGATTATGGTGTGGCTTTGGCCTTATTATTTTACAGATGTAAAATAATTTACATCTAAATTTAAATTTACACCTAAAAATTTAGGGTGATGTACAGAACAAAAAAATGCTGTGGAGTTTGTGAGTCTGTGTGGTCCAGCTCCCAGCTGTGGTCTGAGTCAACTGGTTTCATGCTGGAATGAGCTGCCTGTCTCATGTTCATGGAAGAGGAAAAAACTCCCACTCAGGAATATGGCACAACGCTATGTTGTGACATCTCTCAGGTCACACCAGCTGTGTTTTAAGGCAAGTGAAGTAGCATAAATTTCTTACAATGAAGGAATATTTTGACTTGTGGAAGGGAAAAAAAAGTTGTAGTTGAAACGAGCTGGAAAGGCCTGTTTGAGTGAATGTTTCAGAGTATCTGTTTTCTTCCTGAAACTATTGACATTGAAGAATTTTCCACAAACTCTATCCACTAGGTTCTGACATACTGTACTCCACATTCAGCTTTTTTTTGCAGGAATTGCTTCAAATCCATATGATGTGTTTAGGTCAAAGGTACCTACCTGGGACAAAACTTTGCCATCATTAACAGCAGTGCAACTTCCACTGAAGCCACTGTGGCATAGAAACAATTATTTTCCACTAATGAAATATCACTCGCCAATTTCTGAGGTTCTACCCTCCTTCCTGATTGCTCCCCAACCAAGGCTTACATGCTTGATTTGACACGTGAGAGACAGTGGCATGGGTTCCTCTCTCCAAGAACCCAGGTGCACATGCAATTTGTTGTCAGGAATAGCTCTTGCCACCTCTTGCAAAGAGGTGCGAAACTTTGATCCTCTCTGAAAAAATTAAAATAATAGAGCTTGAGGGAAACTGTGCTTGTTTCCCATAGTTTTCTATGTTTTCATCCCTTTAAAATAACCTAGGAATGTAGTAATGCTCCGTATCACTTGCAGTGAGAGTCAGGAAGGCTTGATTCAAGAAGCTGCCTATGAGTCCATTAATTTTTATCCACCATTTACTTAGACGAAAGATCCACCATTAATCATTGACCCTTAACAGTCCCTATTGTTCTGATGTAACCTGTTGAATTTCAGAATATGCCTAGTTTACCAGCAATAAGGAACTGCAAAGTCACCACTCAGTCTGGCTTTTCCCTCTACCTTTCTGTCTGGACTTTTCCTCTGTATTAAAAAAAAAAATTCTTACTAAAAAGCTAGCAGTTCAGCACAGCACTTGTGTAATAACTCTAGGGAATGCTGGGTATCAAGGACTGCCATTTTTGTAGCTTGTCTCCAATATTCTTTCATATCTGTTTTACAGCCCCAGAGTTGGAAATCGAGAGGCTGTGGCTGAAAAAAGGTGATGAAAGCTTGGGCTTAAGATAAAAGCCAAAAATTAAACAAAAGGAATGGCTCCTTACCACAAGTAGCTTTTCAGCTTAGAAATGAGGAGGTGCTGACCAGGGATACTGCTTACCCAGCTCCTCACATTGCTCAGGAATTAGGTGGTTTGTACTGCGTGAGCCATCTATGTCTGGTCTCGCTAGGATTTCTTACGGTACTCACTATAGTAATATTTGGGAACTAGCAGAGGTTGGTGGTTCATTTCTGTGGCTAGATAAAAGCTGGATCAAGCCTTTTCTGTGCTGTAAGCAAACATGGATTTGGTTATGGCCAAGATGAGGAAAAAGTCCCATGAAAGGAAAACTCAGCGTTGCAGCAGAGTGAGATCTCAGCAGAAGATGGTAGGGGGCATGGGAAGGGTTGATGGGGACGTGATCTGGGAAGAATTAGTAGAGGTGGAGTTGGAGGATGGCCCTGGGCTCTTGGAGGTTTCCTTTTTTTCCTTTCTTCTTGCGCACCAGTGAGTCTGACCATCCCTTCTTCACCCTGTGATGGTAGGACAAGAGGGCGCTGATGTACACCTACCACCCATCAAGGTGCCAGTGTGTATCTCCAGCTTATGGGCCCTATGCCACTGCTTTCCTCACCATCCTCTTCAAGCAGGTGTGGCCTCTTTCAAGCCAGTGGCTGTGGACAAGGGCTGCACTTTTTCTTCCTCTGTCTTCCCCTGTCCCTTCCCCAGCTGGCTCGTATTCCCAGTGGTGGCAGAGGCAGACAGAGCAGATCTGGCCCAGAAGTAAACCCCAGGATTCGAACTGCTCTGCCTCTGCCCAGAACTGGTCTTACAGAAACGGCACAAACATGGCTGCGCTGAAATGCAATTTGGACTTAATTCGATATTTGCCCAGTTCTAGTTGCTATTGGCTAAAACACTACAGTAATGCAATGCAGTAAATTATATATATATGTTGATTCAGTCTCTTGCTTTAAAATATTGTTTTGGTTTGTTTTTTAAGTAATGAAATCTACAGTGCTGATAAATGGTTTCCTTTTTGTTTTTCCCTTTTGAGGTGCAAATCAGATATGTCCACTAATTTCCCCACCACATTCCCAAGAATCCAACCTTTCTGTTTCTTCATGGTTGCTCATTAGCGCCTTGTTTCCCTATGTGCCCAGTACTTCAAAAAACAGCTTCTATCAACAAACTCCATGGCCTGAACAGTCCATGGCCTAATCCCTTGTAGTTTGGGGTGGATTATCCAGGCTGTGGTTTGCTGTTCCTGAGTTTTCCTACATTTTTGAAGGTAAAGGCACACAGCCAAACTGGTATGTGGGTTTTATTATCAAGGGGTTTGTTTTTAAAATATTTAAGTTCTCTCTCACAACCTGCTAATATCCAGTTGAGAGCTGACTGAATTAAAAAAAAATTAAAAATTGCCCATTAAATACAATGAGGGAGTTGATTAATAAGGAAATCAGCTTTGGGAGGGTTTGCAACGGCAAAAAAGTCAGGACTATAAATCAGAAGTGCTACTCAAGCCACAGTAAGTCCCAAAGGGGCTGGAAGGAAGGAGGAGGTTAAAATGGGTGCCCTGAAAAAGAAGAGACGAAGGGAGCACAGAAAATACAGAGGAACATAGTATTTAACAATAAAAAAAGCACCCATGTATAGGCACCCTGAAGCCAAAAATAAAAAGCTTGAATGTACTGGGGAATGGAAAGTGGTGGAGAAATCTGAGATCAGCCAGATAACCTCTCTATGAAGTCTTTTCAATTTGACGACGCTGTCATTCCTTGCCTATTGTGAGAAGCTGTCTGTGGTAATCTAAGGAAGAATACATGCAAGAAAACTGTGCATCTCGTGTGTAAAAACCTGCTTTTCTCAAGAAGCTTCTTTCCTGCACGTGTTAAAAAATGTATTGCTGTGAGCAGCAGGAGGAGCTGTGGAATTCCACTGAGTACAGCTGGGAAGATCTTTATGCTTCTAAAATCCAAAACCTTCTGAGCTCTGTAAGCCCTCTTAAAGGTTTAATTTTTTTTTTTTTTCTAAAATCATCCACAGAAGGCTATTTATCCATCACTGTCTCATGCTCCAGTTACAACTACCATGTAGCAACCGCTCTGGGAACTGCCAGATACAGCTGGATTTACTAGCTTTGTTTTTTAAACACAGAGGCGACTGGACTCAGGGAAAATGTTTTTTGCTTACTGTGATGCAATTCTTTCATAAGCTAATCATAGTAACGGGACATACTTTCATGATGTAGTGTCTTCTAACTATTTGGTACTGACGAGCTGTACCTCAAATAGAAAGAAAACATTGCATTGTGCTAAAATGTGATTTTGTGATTTATATATACAGGGATGACCTGTAGGCATAGTCACTACAGACAGCAGGGCAGTAGTTTTCAAAGTCAGTGGCTTTTACACACTATTTCAGTAGGCTCAGAGTTAAGTCAATGTTACATTTAGGAACTTTTTGAAAATCCTGCTCTTTGTTTTTCTGTGGGTGAAACAGTTGGTAAATGCATAGCTATTGAGATGTCTGTGGCAGATTTTGTTTCTATATTTTCTAGTGATTTTTTTAGCCCATGTTGCTTTGTGTAAGAGGATGAAAGTGCAGAAAGATTAGACAATGCATGATCATGTTATTGTCTGAAACAATCAGTATATGTGTTTTCTGTAGTCATTGCTTCTTTTGAGCTTGCCAGCACTTATTATGCCTCAGGAAACATCATCTCGCTAAAGAGTACCCTTGTGTCTGTGAATATAAAGAAGCAGAAAATAGTCAAGAGAATATGCCTTTTGAGCCTGGTATATTTTAGAATTAGTGGGACAGGTTAGATTTGGAGCTTTATCCATAATCATACTTTCTGTTAATCATCTTTTATCTTCTTTTCATTTTAAAAATATGCCTGAGAATGCAGATTTGTTTAAGATTTAATTGGAGAGATGAAAAAACTAATTTTACTCTGAGATAATATATAGATAAAAGTTATGAACATTTGAAATGAGAAGGTTATGTTTGGAGATTTCTTTATACTAAATTAAATTAGCATCCAATATCCTTGACAGTACAATTACTGTAAGGTCTAATCCAAGTATAGCTGAGTCTAAAATTTATCAGGGAAAAACTATTTTCTTGCAGTAATTAATATATTCAGTGAAATATTTTTAAGAGTAACAACTATCAGACTAACATCGGTTTCATCCCCTGATACTCGGTAGTTTCCCATAGCAGAAATTCCATGTTTGTGTGTGAAGTTCTGTGTGTGTACAAATGTGGCAATTGCGGGGCTGGAGGCTTGTTTGGAGGGAGAGGATGGAAAGGCACTTAGGTTGACAGGCATACAAATGTGTGCACGCTTCACAAATACTTTAGAGTAAGACTCCAAAGAGCTTATCTGTTTGTCCATTACCTTGAAAGATGCTAACTGAGATTTTCACCCAACCAAAATTAAAATTTGTCCTCAAAGGACTGTGTTGATGTGGGAAAAGCAGCTATGCAGAAAGATGATACTCTGGAGATTATGACCCATGAGAGATTGTTATCCCTTGATTTGTTAAAAAATGTTTTACAGAAAATAAGAAGTCCTACAGAACACTGTGAGCATTAAAAATATAAATGGCCTTACAGGTAATTACTTTGCTGGCTATTCCATAGTTTTACACTAAGATGAAACAGCAACATAAAAATATTTTAATGCATTTAATTTATCATTGAAATATGATTACAGTTGCTTTAGAAAACAACAACAGAAGTACAAAGCTATATTTAAAACAGGCTTTGCTTGTCACCCAGAAATTTTCCCTGTTTCTCATAGTTTTCCTTGAAGACCTCTTAAATAATGAACTGTTTCTAGCAATTAATAATTCCCTCAGGTAAGTGAAAATGTAAATCATAGCTTGCTCAAACTTCTGTGTTCTATAATTTGTCTCAGAGCTAAAGAATATTTCTTCTCTGTAAATATTTCAAAAGATTTAATGTTACAATAAAATCTACACTGCAATGTTATTGGCCTTAGAGATCTCATTTTAATCCTCTTGGTATTCCTTGCATTTACTTAAATTACTGTTTTACAGCTTCATTCTTATACCTGATGAATTCCAAGAGATCTATTGCTAATCCATTTGGAAAATATAAATCCACAGAGTATTATCTTTAATCATGTTAAATTACTTGTACGTGAAAAAAGTTAATGGTAATTTAATTTAAATTAAAAAAAAGAGACCAGAATATTTTTAAACTTTGTATTCCTTTTCTGTACATGAAGAATAAGATACTGTAAGATCAGATGCAAATGGATGTTTCTACCTTAACTAAAATATTGAATTTTCTTTTTCTGCATTTGTGATTTAAAAACTAAATTTGGTTTCCAGTGAATGAGTTGATGGCTAGGGATGTTCTCAAACATACATTATAAGCAGGAATATATACAGAAAATATAATTGATGTATAAGAAAAATAATTTGCATAAAAGACCTGATTCAACAAATTACATGAATCTAGTCAGGCAGCAGAGACTGGATACACCAAAAATAACCAATTCATTAAATTTCATGTAATAAATATTCTGAATAGACTTTTCATGAACAGCCCATAAACCAATAAATATTTATGGGAATTATTTAACCAGTGTGGAATAAAAAGTAACTCAGAAAAAAAAATTTATACATTGTGGGTGAATAACATTCAAAGGGAAAAGAGTTCATGTCACTGCATAAATTATTCATTGTGAATTATTCTCTTGACTGTAAAGGCTAAGAAAGAAAAAAATTAAGCTTATTTTGGATATTTTGTTCACTGGTTTTTGAAGTGCTTTACAGTTGTTAAACTAGTGCTATCCCCATTTCATAGGTGGATAAAGTTGAGGCACCTGGAATTTGTGATTTAGCTAAAGCCACAGATTAAGTCAAATGCCAGGATTAGGAACAGAAAAGTGACTCCTGACTTAATTTTTTAATCTCTGCTCAGTAAATAATTCTTCCAGATTGATCGTCCATTGAAGGAAAGAGGAAGACGGGGAGGCAAGCTTTTGGCTCAAGCACCAGGAATAAGAATGGGGTCAGCCCATACTTCAGTCCTGGCCTTGCCACCGATTCGTAAGATTTCATTTCAGAGTGATAAAGCCTGTCTTCAGGTTATCTCTTTCCTCTTGAATGACATTCACAATCCATGTTGGTGGGTTTAGGATGCTGAGAGTATCCCAAACCCCTGGGTGATGGGATATGGTGGAGACCATTGTCGTCTTTCTGTTTTGGTTATTCTCCTTCCTCCACCACCCCAGCTCTCTCCTCATCTTTCTCCTGAGGAAGCCTGAGGAAGCGCTGCTGCTGGTGGCATCCCCCCACCCACAGCAGGCACGAAGGGCAGCCTTGCAGTGAGCGGGGAATTACAGATGTCAGTGACCATCAAGGTCACCTCCTATTCTGTAGATGCACCTGCTGGTGAAGCCAGTAGAGTCACTGCAGGAGGAAGGGGAGAGCTTTGTAATCTCCGTACAGCAGCCATTGCCTCTAGGCCCCAGCCCCCAATTAAAAGGATTGTTTTTGAGCCTGAGGGCTGAGTTGTACCAGACAGGCTGTTACAAATACTTCAAGAGAACGACCATTACTTTTTCTAAGGCCTTGAGGTTATAGATATCCTAGAAGTCAGTTCCTAGAGAGTGTGCACGATGGCTTACTCTAGAAACCCACTTCATTTCTGCTCCATCATTTTCATTCATGTGCTGCCTTCTCATCCATTCCCCAATGCAATCCTTGCTGGCCTGAATTCGCATGCCTAGTCCTGTGACGGGTGCGCTCAACCCCTGACCAGACTGGCAGTGGTTTGGTGCGGGCTCTGGAAGAGGTAAAGGCCGTAGCCAGGTCGTGAACTCCCCTAGTTTCAATCTGTTCTCTGAAAACCCACAGAGAAGCAGAGTGACACAGTGGGCATCAATGCATATGAGCTTGGAACACCGATCATGCACTTGACACATGAATAGCAGGTGGCTTTTCCAAGACTCATTTATCAAGGAACAAAGAATGTTGTGGGTACAAGGAGTCTCATGCATACCTTTTCCATTGCATGTAATTTGACTATGAGCCAACCACTTTATCCAATAAATATGACATCCTAGGTGAGCTTTTTTTGAGCTCTCCCTGCTAGGCAGCATGGGTGCATGGCGGTGATCTCCCCTTGAGCTGGGACACCTCTTAAGGTTGCTCCTCGAGGCAGACAGACCCTTTTACCAATGGCAGATCTTTGGTAAGCAACTGATATTGCACATAACCTTGTAGTATGGTAACTGATTTTGTCTTGGTAACTTTGATTGCATGCTGAATTGATGCTAATGAAACATTACATAAATTTTGCATATATAATCCCTTAGTCATAAACTGTTGACCAAGTCTGAGAGTAGATTTGGACCTAGCCGCACCTAAACTCCTCTCTGAGGAGGAGTTTAGAAAGCAAGGGGGTCCACTCTGAACCTCATGACTCAACAGGAGGGTCCTCCTTACCCTTTGCGTCCCCGGTCTCTCTGTGAATCATTCTAACTCAAGTGTAACTCAATTTTCCTTTGTATGTTTCTTCCATGTAGTAATTAATAAGGTGAACCTTGCCCTCAAACTCATTGAACCTTGGTAAACCACTGTTAACCTTTGTTAAATTCCATCAAATTTATTGAACCCTGTCAAATTATTATTCTACCTCAATAAAACATATTGCTGCTTCTCTCTTTTGAGTGAGGTGCATTCCACTCGTTCCGCGACAAGTCCCCATCTTTCTTTAGGACTTCTTTAACTGACACATTCTTCCAAACCATGTCTGTCTGTTTTCTCCTGGTGCCTACTTCAGCCTAATCTGAATGGCCCCAGGCAGACAAACAAATCTCACTTGCCTCTTTGCTCAGACACTTCACCAACCTCCAGGCCAGGATAGGTGTGAAACATCTTGGTGCTTCCCTACTTGTGAAAGACCCTTGATGCTCATATGAGAACCACCTGACCACGCAAGCCATGGTCTTGGGCATGACCACAGTGAGTCTTCTCCTTTGCCAGTGCAGGACTCCTACAGCTAACAAGAAATGGGTGAATCTTGATAGCTCTTGAGCAAAGGTTTAGATAGCTGTGTTGGCAGTGGGATGAATTTTGAGCAGAATATGGTCACATTTATAAATCTAGATATGGATTGGTGCATTTAAGTGTGTGGTTAGTAGGTAGGCAGCAGCTCAGAGCAAGACTTAGCTCCATAATGCTCCCCTCATAAACTTTTCCTTCTGTGTTTGTATAGGTAATTTGGAACTCATGGAGCACTCTCTCTTACAACTGCCCATGTGTGGTGCAGTGATTGGAGCTGGTGTCCACAGAGCAGGTGAGTGCTTTGAACTCTAGGGCTTTTGGTTGAACGGGGTGCAGCTCACCCCTGCTTAGCTGTGTTTTCTTTGAAGCCGGGTGTGATCAATCACATTAAGATACTCAGGATATGCCTTCCAGTGAATTGAAAGCAGAGCTTTCTCATTTGCCAAGACCTGAGCAGTCCTACACAGAAGCAGGAGTGGCTATAAATTCCTCCTATTCACTGCAAAGTTGGCATTTAGGGGACACAAAATGAGGTAAGAGATTAAGAATCAATAAGTCACTATCATTATTTTTCTTAAAGGGCTGCTCTCAAATTCTATATAATTTGCTTATTTGTCTCCACTATTTTTTCTAAGTGCTACAAGTAAATGTGCAGGCTTTATTTTTCTGTGGTTGTACTCAGTTTCACTTTCCGATTTGGATAAACAACCCTAGTTTTCTAAGAGTGTGTTTTAAGAAAACTTAAGAAAATTTTAAGAAAATTCAGAGGATGTTGTGCCTTCTTGCCTCAAAGACAAGTATTATCAACTTGAAATCTTGCAAATTTTAAAATCAAACACTTAAAAATCAGTATAGTATGGCATTCCTACCTTTTGCTAAGCTTGTGGGATCGCATTAAACGTGTTTTCTCTCCTGTTTTGCTCTTGAAAGATCCCCCCAGACATCAGGAAAAACTGACCAACTTGGAGATGCTCCGGGTAAAAGTTTAGAGCAGTATATGTAAAGGACTGTCAAACCCCAAAAAGTAAATAGAGAAAGCAGTTTGCTGTCCTTCTGCCTGTAGTCCAGAAAGAATTTTCTTCCACGTAACTGCTTCTGTTTGATCACATATATTCCAGTCTGGACAAAATGGAGAGAAGAGAACGATCCATAGCTAATTAATTGAATGTGATCTTAAACTATTCTATTTTCTCCAGTGTACATTCTACTTTGCTTCCTATATCTTGCCTATCGCTGTGGCATCTGAGTACATTTGTTAAGCCATTTAAATAAATAAATAACGAAAAACCCACAAAGCCCTGAGGAATCACGGAGAAATTGCTTTTCATGGAGCACTTGTTTATACAATGATGTGGAGTTTTCCTGCATAGTTGTGGGTGGTTTGGATACTAGTTATAGTGAGCTGCCTAGAAAAATCTGTGTATGAATAAACCATGTAGACTTCTGTTGTGGTAAGTATTTAGATACTTAATACCTCTAAGTAATATATGAAGCTTATGTATCCCTCAATGGCCCCAGGTGCGCATGCTTCAGAAGGGTACTTTGCTTGTAACTCTTTGTTTTCTCTGTTTTACTGCGAACAGTGATGCAGATTCTCACGTACATAAGAACTACAGAGAAATAGCAGATGGCTGGATAAAAAAGGAGAACTGAAGAATGCAAGAGAAAAGGAAGAAAATGGAAAAGCAGAACATCTGAAGATGAATGAGCAAAGGAGGTATTTATTAGAGCCCTGTCCCTCTGACTGCTGTAGATTTGAGGAGGTTATTTCTATCCGCAGAGACGTCATTGTACCACTCATCCCATGTGGCATCTTTTATTTGATTTTGAAACTTAGAAGAAGCCCAGGGTTGTTGAGAAAAGAGGTGGTAGAGATAAAAGTGGATTGAACAATATTCTTGGCCTCAACTTCAGTTTAAATAAAGATGAGATTGTAACTACAGGCTTTAAAGACCATAGGAATTTACCCCATCAAGGTTTTGCCCACGTTCTTTCCACGTTCAGAACTCTGCCATGCCCTCCAGGCCCCGTACCTTACCCCTGAGAGTGCACAAAAGGGTCTATTGCCAAAGGCTCAAGTCTCAGTTATTAACTGCTAGTCTTTAGCACTTCACAGCACTGAACCTCATGGGGTTAATTTCCCTCTCCCTCTATCCTCTTCATTTAAGTTTTTGGGGAAAAAAAAGTCTCACTTTTGATAATTTACATTTTTTCCACACTCAGACACAATAAAATGTTCCTAATGACACATTGAGGGAGAATTTTTAAGTTAGGTTATGGGTAGCTGTAAATGTAAAGGTTTGTGTAAATGCACGTAATATTTCTCTAAGGACAGCCTTTTTTTCTCTCTTTTTCTTTTATGAGAGAGCAGAAGGAAGGAAACCCATGAACTCCTGCGCTACAGGAGGAAACTTCTCTCGCTCGCCCCCACCAACGGCGGCGAGGGCTCCCTCGCCGTCCCCGCTGGGTGGCAGTGCTCGGCCGCTCTGCGCTGCGAGACCGCACCTC
Source organism: Aptenodytes patagonicus (assembly GCF_965638725.1). Classification (NCBI taxonomy): domain Eukaryota; kingdom Metazoa; phylum Chordata; class Aves; order Sphenisciformes; family Spheniscidae; genus Aptenodytes; species Aptenodytes patagonicus. Next base: position 15,735,289 of record NC_134952.1, on the reverse strand, counting down.
CCCGCTGCGCTGCTCTGCGGGACCGCAGCTCCCGGCTGCGCCGCGCCGCGCTGCGGGACCGCACCTCCCGGCTGCGCTGCGCTGCGCTGCGGGACCGCACCTCCCGGCTGCGCCGCGCTGCGGGACCGCACCTCCCGGCTGCGCTGCGCTGTGCTGCGGGACCGCAGCTCCCCGCTGCCCTGCGCTGCGCTGCGGGACCGCACCTCCCGGCTGCGCTGCGCTGCGGGACCGCACCTCCCTGCGCTGGACCCGGTGGGGGGAGAGCTTTGAACCATGCCGCTGCAACCCAACAGTATTTCTTAGGAAATATTTGTTTCGGTGTAAAGCACATTTTGGTAGATTTTTAAAGATAGGAAGGATTTTTGATGACCTTTTCCATAGCGCTGCCTCTATGATTTACCAGGACCCTCCCTCCGCAGGACCATAACCAGAGCCAGAGTACAGCATATATTCTAGGAAGACATCAAGTTTCATGTCAAGATTCCTCGTGATGGAGAATCAATAAGTTCCCTATGCAAATGGTGTCTGTTTAACTACCATTTTTCTTAAAAAAAAAAAATCTACGTATGTCCTTGGGAGACAGGATATTAAAGTATGCATTTGCCCTTCAAGAGCAGGGGAATGTAGAATTAGAATTAGAATATTCCCATTAGAATGGGAATTAGAAGAAATCTAGCTATCCTAAAGCACCCAACCGTATTAACAGCACTTTTCTCACTCAGACAGTTTTTATTTAAGAGACCTCAGAATATCTCAATGGCAAGTTTCCCAACAGAGGATGCTGTCAGCCTATAATTTTTACTTTATGGACTCATTAACAAAACCTGACAGCTAAATTATAGGTTCCACCTCTGGTCACCCCAATAGTATTTGTGATTGGGCATGAATGACTGCAGGCATTTTATTTGTGGATCCGGATGATCTCTTTGGCTTCAAATACATATTGAAATGAATATGAACAGCAAACAGAAATGTCTGCTTTTTAAACAGACATCCAGAAAATGGAGAGTCTGTGCAGCCACAACAGCATTTCAAAGCACAGTGTCCCGGCACGAAAAACATATTTTGTGAATAAGTACAGTTTGGTTTTAATTCACTCAAATCCGCAGAGCTATCCAGTTTACAGTGACTGGTGGTCTGGCCTCTTTTGCTATCTGTCCTTCATCAAGTTTTTTAGGAGCATTGAAAATATATATAAACCAGACAAGGCACTTACTAGTGTAAAGCAAGACAGCCAGGGACTGCTGCAGCCATAAACAAAATAGCTGAGTGCCTGGAACAGAACAGGGAGGAACAAAATAGCTAAGAGACTGCTGAGAAGAGAGGAGGGGGAAATTGCACTGGTGCTGCTGGCTCAAGAATTCATCTGGTATCTGAGATGCAAAAGGGAGTGCCCCTGCCTTCACTCAGGTAGATATATAGGTTAGGTTCATTGGAATACACGGTGGATTCCCTTTTATATGAGAATGATGCAGTCAATAGCGGACACAGCCTCAGTGTCTGTATTTGAGTGTCAAAGAAGATCCCTTAGTGATTACATAGATGGCCCAAATAAAACTTACTTTCAGAAATAGAGAGCAACTCTGCCTTCTGTTGGTTTTCCAGATGAGCTACAGAGCTCAGTATTTTTAATAATCAACCCTGCTAGCATGTGAATAAAAAATATGGGTTTGGTTATCAATGCTTAGAGAGCTAAGTTTTAACATGTTTGTTTTTATTCTCAGAGTAGAATCAAAATCATTCAGAGGACAGTATTGTTACTCCTGCAAAGTGCTAGAGAGAAAGTTGCAACCTTTCACGTATAGTGAGTTTTGTCTTTAGTTAACTGGCATTAATCAGGTCGACCCATCTGTCGTCTAATGTTGCAGTACAGTGTGTATAAGGCTATGGGTTTTGTTTTCAGTCTATCTTCAGTGCACTAGAAATTTGGTAAATCATTTGGTACCGATACTGGGTCATCTAAACTATGTGTAATTGATCATTTAAAGGACATCCCTCTTTCTCTGTTTAATTTACAATCTTGAACTTAATGATAACTTCAAAATAGTAATTACATGACTTGCAAACAGATTATTCATCTTTTGACTTGGCCCTAAAATGTTTATCATGTTCGATTTTCCTAAGCAGCCTTCTCTGTCATGGGAAAAAATCACTGTCTTGTGATAACAAAAGATGTTACAGCTAATTGAGTCCCCCTCCTCTTTTTTCCTCATGAGATGGCTTCTCCGGAGTCATTATGAATCCACTTTGGTTTGATAACATTGTATTACAAAAGATTATCTTTGGTAGGATTACTCTTAATTTCCAGCAGCAGAACTGAGTTCAGCAGCCAAACCCAGTGGAGTATTTACCACTAGTAAACTTGGCCAAGGACTTTCATTCGGTCCCGGGTTTGGCCCTGCCAGTGCTGTAGACTGTGCCCTTCTGAATGGTAGTGGTATGCACTGTCTAGAACATGGCTGATCTTTGAAACATAAACCATTTCGTGGCATATTATGAAGAAGAGCAAATGGGAGACAATCTTTGGGAGGCTCAATGCTGGTGACTGCACATCAAAACAATTCTATTATAAAAAATGCAATATGCTTATATAATGAAAGTAGAGAAATAGTTATTTCCACTCACTTCAGTAAGCCCCTGAGCATAACATTTTGTCTGATAAGCATTGATGGTTTATATTCTGTCTTAAAAAATGTCCTCTCCTACTATTAGTCATCACATGGACTATTTTCTTCATATTTAGACTGAGGAATGAATTACTACTCTAGCTGTACTTTTATGAGCAGCATCGGTAATTATTACCATCCCTGTAGATGGTTTCCTTCTCACAGAGTTCTACAACACTGAAGAGTATTTTAATTATTTGCATTGGAAATTGGTGAGCTATTCCATTTTTTTTCATTTTCAAGTGGGCGGATCGGGAAATTTCTTTGCAGGGTCGCATTTCTCACGCCCCACAGGTGAGCTGCTGTTCTCTGGTGTGGGTGAAAGTATCAGTCACTTAGAGTCGCTGCTGCACTGACACACTGGCCTGAATTCTCCTACGGCAGAATTACAGCTCTGTGGAGTTTGACCCAGTTAACATCCAATTTACCTCTAGATAATATAACACCTCCAGACAGATTCGCTTTTCTTCCTGCAACTCCAGCAAAGCTCTTTCACATAAAGGACACAGAATAATCCTTAATCTCTCTCCATCACTTTGCCTGTTCAAATTCTTTCAAACTTCCCTTCACATGAATTCACAGAGCCTGAAAGTAGGATATTTTCATCTTGAGAAAAGTCTATAGCATTTGCTGTAAAAGAAGACTGAATGAATCCATTTCCATGGGAAAGTATCTATCCAGCAGTACATTATTTCACATTATACTGTTCTACCAATTCCTTTACTTTCCGGTCAGAAGGAACCGAAGTTTTCATAGATTTACAGTAAAAATAACTAGTCTGTGTTTTTGAAGTAGGACAAGACTGTGGTTGATGACTTTTTCTTTTTTTTATATAGCTTCTCAATATTCTATAAGCATCTATCTCCAAGTGGAGGCAGAGTACATAAAGAAAAAAAGTTCTTTCTAGGCCTCAGGGCAAACCCAAAGCGTTCAGGTTGGATTTGGCTTCGTATTCATCCTCTAAAGCTCAGTGCATACTAAAATATCCCAAAGACACCAAGGTTTTTTGGTTTTTTTCTGCTCTATTTTCCTTGGCAACTAAACCACATTTTACATAACCACATTATGTGCTTCACAGTAATATATGAGATTTCATAAATGATATAAATGGCCTCATACAAATTCAAAACAGCACAAGAGTCAATAAACTTATATTGCAAGAACTCCAGACCGCAGCAGGGAAATATCTGAGCCTTTCAAAATTGGTTCATTTTTTCCTTTAAAAAAAAAAGCCCTTTCCTCTAACTCCCCTAAAACACTGAAATTTGGGTATATTCAATTTCTTCACTGAATGAGTTTCCTAGCTTTTTTTTTTTTGATATCTTAATCAAATTATTTTTCCCCTCGTTTAGCATTATTACTTATACACATACATATCCAAATAGATCTGAAACTGGTTTTATAGGGCAAGAGATATGCTATAAAGCATATTATTTAGGAGGGTGCAAGCTTTGGCTCTACTGGTCTGCAAATAATTTATGGGGAAATATTCAAACCTAATTAATGTAATTCAAGTGGTGCTGAAAGAAAATCTTTGTCCCATGATCATATTTATTATAGGTATACATTACTGAATAATCTTCATGTTTGTCTCTGGTGGCCCAATTGCCAATAAGGTGTTGGGTGGTCTCTTTGTTACAACTTCTGTTTAAAAAAATTTAAATTCAATTGTCATTTATAATATATTTGAACTATGGTTGAAAAAATTTTACTGCTTTGTTTTTCTGAATGTTTTTTCGTAACTCTCATCCAGAAGCTGGTTCATTTGAGGTTTATCCTCTTCTGTGTTCATCTTGGCTCTCCTGCTATTCATTGTATTCCAAGTGACTGTGTTCTTAGAAAAGGCCTCCTAAATATGAGAAAACTAGATTTTTTTCTTACTGACTCACTTTAGAACTGTACATAAGAAACACGTGACATTTTGTGGCCTGATCCCGTGCCCAAAGTGGTAATGAAAAGACTCTTATTAGCCTCAACAAGCGTTGGATCACGGTCTTCAGTTCCTTGTTTTTAGACTTCATAAAGCAGCCTGAAGTCAAGCTGTAATTTTACTTAATTGAGCCATTTAAAAACTGATAAGCCCCACATTCTTCCTTTTCTTCCAGATCCCACATGCGTGTAATTTGACAATTTGTTTCTTTCTAAATAAATAATTAAGAGTAATAGCAATATTTTTTAACAAAATCATACAGAAAAGTTATCTATTTATCAGTTTTCATTTGAAAGGAAATGAAAATAAACATTGGTGAACAGTATTCTCACTGGGAATCAATGCTGTATATGAAAAAGAAAGGGGTGAAAGTAACTTATATCAGTTTCAGATTTTCAGATCTGATGAAAATATGTGAAAATTCTTTGACAAATATTCTTTATCCATGAATCTCCCAGGCTTGAATAAAGGAGAGGCAAATGAAATGTATAGAACCAGTTGTCTAAACCATCCAGGTAGTATTTGGTTTATCTTTTGATTTATTATTCTGAAGCAGAAGGGCTGTAAAAGCCCCAGGACTTCCGTATTTTTTTCTAAATTTTTCTTAAACAGAGCTGCTGAGTGAGGGGTAAAAACAGACATTTCTTTGTCTGGAAGCAACAAGTGTATCAAGCACTGTCCATTGTTTCAATTTGCTCATCAGGTTGCCCCAAATTCCACCTAGGTCTCTTCATTTCAAATGCACTGTCTTCTTTAAGATATATTTTCTGAGGCAGCTGGAAAATAAAGGTTGCTCATGAGTTTACCAAAAGGAAGGTGCAGATACAGGTGAACATCATAAAAACTTTGGACAAAACATTAAATAAAATCATCAGATTCTCAGGAGATGCTGTTTCTTTTTGCCACCACCTTTAGCTTCTCCTGTAGTTACTTCCTTATTCATCCTTCTTTGCTAATCTCTGACTTGCTGAGCTTTGTCACAATAGATGTATGGCTTGGTAGCACGTGCCTTTGCTAACATCCAAGGAGACAGTATGACATTGACTAGCGTAAGATGAAGACAATTCAAAGCCTAGTACTTGTATAGAGAAATGTGCCTTTTGGTTAGGTTTGTAAAGAATGAAATTTGTCTAGGCACTTGGGAGAAATGGAAGGGGAGAGAGAGAGAGAATATATAAGCTTGACATTCAGACAAATTCAAGCAACCTAATTCCTTTTAGAAACTCTTTACCACAAGTTGCAATTGTGCTGAACTGGATGGAAAGAGAACTCTTTGTGAAATTATTTTGCCTCTACTGAAGAATTTCAGTATGTGCTGTAATGCTTCATATTTTACTAGCATATTCATTTTTGTTATAGCAGCAAAAATACAGACATTTCAAAGCAATTTTATTCCTGACATTTCATATATTTATGTCTGTATGTGTATGGATGTGTGTATTCAATGCAGTATTGAAATGCTGCTGAGACCAGCTATGGAATTGAATGCACTAACATACAGGCATGCCCTCTGAAGGTGCCAAAGTTAATTCAGCAGTACCATACAACTTTGGCATAGTAATGTCAATTATATGATAACTTTTTAAAAAGTAAGTCTTTCTTTTTATTACTTCAAGATATTTGTTTTTTCCACTTAAAACATGTAGTTTTCTGACTGAATCTGCTAGCCTTTCAACTCCAAACAAGCCCTTTAGATATTTCATGTGATGGATTTTATGCAGTTAGGGAGCTTGCAGTTATTGCTTTCCAGAACCACAGAACATTTTGCATGCTGGGTTCCTGCTTGCCTTGTTGCTGCTCTGCACATCTCTGACATGAGCACAGAACCCTCTACCAGCTGTTTGCAGCCCCACACTCCTCTTCACTCTCAGGATAGAAATAGAGATTTAATGAAAGGAAGTTGCCCAAAAGCGCTTGGAGGGGCTGGTCTTTTGAGAATAATTACAATATAGATCCTTTAGGGTCAATAACAGCAATGTTTTTTCCTCTGTATGACTTCAACAAATTGTATCCCAGTTTTATTTCTGGCACTATGGCATTGTTTTTGATTTGAAACCTAATTTAATTAAAAAGCCAAAGGGTGTTTCTTGGAAAGCTGGATTGGACTCGCAAACCTTTTTTTACTGAGATGAAAACTAAGAGAAGACAGATTTATGCATGCATTTAGACCACCTAAAATACAGATTAGGGTATTCAATATGGTGTACAAAGTACCACTCTGCTGATAATTTTCTAATTCTCAACAGGTACTTTAGTGTTTTTTGATTTTTAGTTACCAGTATACTTATTCTGTAATACTATTTTTACATTAAATATATATGATTTTTAAGTCTCATGGTAAACCAGTACAGAAGCTTTGCAGTTAAAGGAAACAAGATGCATACAACAGACAATTTTATAATCTATGAGCATGTTCCTGCAAGACAAAGCATGTGAATAACTTCTGAAGTTAATTGGCTTATTCACATAATTAAAGTGACTTAGGTGCTTAAGCTTTACAAGATTAGATTTGCCGGTGGTGATAGTCATTATAGTAACTATTGAAAGCAGCTCAGTTGAGAAGTGAAACAATAAAAAGTGAAATGACTCAGGAATGGTGTTTATTATGCAGTGTATTAAACCAATGACCACTGCTGGGTTACTTTAAACAAGGGTGTACTAAAATGAGTTTACAGGACTACTGAAAGGAATATTAAATTGCTCTGTTATAGGTTAAAGTCTTCATTTGTGCTAAATTGTTTCTTAGAAAAACTGGGAAAGAATGAGCAAATCTGAGACATTTTTCTATTCATTTTTATATTGTAGAATGACCTTTGCTTTGTTTGATATGATTGGTTTGATGAGCCTATATTATTTTTCCTATCATTTTTCAATATTAAATTCTGTCCATAGATGGCACTAACTTCTTGCAGTTTCAGAGAATCCAGGAAAGAGCTTCTTGACGTACCCAAAACATATCTTGGCAGTTTGTATCCCATAATCCAGCAGTAAGAGCATAAAATGACTGGTTTGTAATTTGTTTTAAAAACATAAAAAAGAGCATGTTTTGTTTTATTTTTTTAAGATTATAATGACTGTCAATGGAAAAGAGGATCAGAAAGCCAGCTGTAGATTTGTAAAAAATATTTTGAATGTCTTTCATACATTTAAAGACTCAACCTTTTGAAAATAAGTGAAATCCACTAAAAAAAAAGAAATCATAATGCTGTAAAATATAGTCTTGTGCTGGCAGTGTGAATGTAATAATAGAAAATGTTGATCCAAATGCTTCCTTTTAAAAATTTAGATTACATCATCATATATCTCTTCTGTTTCTATATCTGCATTCATTAGATGAAAAAAACCAGTATGGTTTCTCTATTAGACAGTCTGGAAAATGGTATTTAGATGCTTACTTCAGTACAGTTCTACTGAAGTTAGTGTGTTTATGTATGTAAGACTAAGCATATATCTAAGCATTAAGATATGGTCTTTATCAGTTGTATGCAATAAATAACAAATATCAGGTATTTTAAATATATGAAGCACTATGACACTGTAATTCACGTCATTAGCGCACTGATTTCTGCTATTAATCCTGATTTAATTTAAGCCCATTTATGTGAATCAGAGTAGAACGAGGCACAGAGCTCTCAAGTTATCATCTTTTTATTGCAAACACAGTTATTGATTCAGAAATAATCTGTCTTGTTTTGGAAATTATTAATAATGAATAAGAATGGTATTTATTTCTTGACATTTGATAAAATCCTTGCATATCATTCCTTTTATCTAATCTGAAAAGATCATGAAATGATCAATAACATTCAATTCAAACATGTGCTGCTCATGTCAGATTGTTACCTTAAGTAAAAAGTTTCTTATGAAAGCAAAGAAAAAGGAGAAAAGAAAAAGTAAGTTCCTCTATGTCTCTAGAATTATTCAAGCACTGACTTTTATTTGCAAAAAATATTGTTTAATTCAATACTCTCCCACCACTTTTTGTGTGAGGTAGCTAAACCAATCCTCCCTGAACACTTGTAAAATAGAGTGTAGAAAACTTGTTATAGTTAATATTAAATGAAAAATACCTCACTACTCACACATTATTAACCTCTTGTGGTTCTGAATTGCAATAATTCAGATAATAATTGCTGTGGTTGGGAATATAAGACCCAGGCTTCTTCAGTATAGACTATAGGTATTTCTGGTAAAGCTATTAAGGACTAACACAAAAGAAAATATATTGAAAGTATTCGTGTGCTGATGTAGAGACCTCCAAGACATATCATGAATACAAAAAAAAAATGCACGTCATACATCTTTTTTTCATAATTTAACCAAAACATCTGTTTATGCAACCTGCTCGTCCTTATTAGGAATACAGCCTCTGAAACAGCCCACATGCAGGCCACACTGAAATTTCAGATCCAGATTTATACACAAAATTTGGAGATCATGTCTATCCCTTCTGCCTTCAGCTATGATTTAAGGAAACATACTGTGGTAGAATTTCCATTGAAAGTCTATTGCTTCCCACATAAGCTTTTTTAGAACTCTTTCAATATGATATTACATTATTTAATGTTTCGTTTTCAGATCAGAAACTTCAATAATGCTGTTTGTTTTAATATTCCAGTAGGAAGAACTAAGACGAATGAATAATTGCTAAGCATTAAAACAATTCATATGAGAGTGAGCCAGAGAACAAAGGGGAACAGAGCTGATTAGCAAAGAAAGTCTTTGGGATCAGGAAGTACTGGGCTACCTCAAGAACTGTTAAAAGCAAAAAAAACCCCAAACAAACAAAAGCTTATTTAGACTTTTCCAGGAAATGAACATGAGCATCAAGAGATCCTTTATCCACTGAGGTAAAAAAAAAACCAACCAAGAAAAGAAGTGGGACAACTCAACGATGAAGATGGAGTCAAGACTGAAAAGAACCTAATGCTGTCCCCAGAAGTGGAGAAGTTCTGCCTCAAGTTAAAGATGATGATAGAAACAGTGCAAAGGCAGAGTGGCTGGTGGAAACAAGAGGTGGAAATAAAAACTTTGAGGAGGAACTAAGGTGCAGAACTTAAGGAACTTAAACAAGGAAGTGGTGAGCAGATATCTCCATCCTAGAAGACTGAAAGATTTAGCACATGAAACCACAAGTCAGGCTGCAAGGGTTTTAAATAACTCTAGACATTTATTTAAATTGGTACCATATGACTTAAGCGTAACAAATAGAGCATTTGTGTTAAAAGCAAGGTAAGGAAGCCATCAAGGCACTACAGACCCATTAGTCTAAACTCAGTAAATACAGGCTACAGTTTAAATGAAAGAATCTTTAAGGATATAGATATAAATGAAAAAATGGAGATAAAATGCATTATGGATTTACCAGGTTAAGCTGATGAGTGTCCTTGGTAAAAATGATTTTCTACTTTACAGAAATGCTGATCTGAACCTAAGCCTGAACTTCATACATTAATAAGAAATAAATGATTAAGTACCACACAGAGATACAGATTAGCTGACAAACAAGAAGGACAGTGAATTGTGACACTGAGGAAATATTAGGCTCATGGAGTTCCTTGAAGTTCATTTTTGGTGCTGATCTTATGCAATATTTTCAAAAGTGAAATTGGTATGAGAAGTAAGTTTAATTAAACTTGTTGATGTTCAGGAATGCATCTAAGTTACAAACAGGACTGGAATATTGATGATGGTAAAGACTGGAGAGATGAAGACCAGCATTGTGAGACAAGGTATTTGGAGAGCAGTTTGTGATATAAACTGAGGGTTCCTGAGTCATATAAGACAGAGAAGAAGATCCTTGCTGTATTAGTTGTTAAATGGATGGAGGTAATTTTTTAATGTCCTATGGACACAAAAAGAGATTTGATGCTACAAAATATCAGATAAAGTATGTCTAGTATTCAGTGTATGAGGCCTTGGAGATGACATCTATAATACTGTATACTCTTCTTTTCATACTGAGATATATGCACTAAACTGGAACAAAAACTGGGAGGGACCGCTGGAGAACTCTGAGGAATGGAGTAACTATCATTAGTTACTATCTAATTAGTGGCTAACTGCATTAGTTAAATATCTAACTTCATTTCCTTAGCATAGGATACCAGAAATTATAAAGCTGTTCTTGATAACATGTTTAGGAGAAAAAACAAGAGGAGAAGTGATTTAAAAAGAGGACATATTAGCACAAAACCTAAAAAAAATTAATTTACCATCATGCGTTTATTGTGGAAATTATAAGAAAGTTTCCAATCATCATTGCAGAGAAACTATAGAACACCTTTTTAATAGATACTGTGGACAAAAATCCTGAATCACTTTAGGATGGACCTTTGAAGTTTTATAACAGGTTATACTACAAGTAATTAACCATGGTGGACTGAATTTGATGACCCAGGAAGCCGTTTCTCTCTGTGTACGCTGATACTCTGAGTAATCTCTATGTGCTGCTTTTCCTCCAGATCCACCAAATTTAGTCATGGGTATGCATGGGAATACCCTCTTTCTGTTCAGCAAAGCACCTAAGACTGTTATCTTTTGATGCATGACTAAGTCTAATTCATTTCAAATGCTTTTCAACAGAAAATTCATTTCAAATGCTTTTCAACAGAATTTATAGAGAGGTTTCAATGCCAGCTCCTCCCGTGCCTGTATGTGTGCACACTAAATGTACACAAACATCATTCCTACAAATTCTGAAAAAAATTATAGATGATGCTACTAAAATAAACTACCAACTTATGAAAATGATTGTGATATTCTTCAATGGTTATGATATTAGACGTATTTTGTCAAAAAAGTCCATTTAAACTGTGTTTAAATCAATGAGAAATAGCAGTGACTAAGAGTCGTATCACAAAAATATTTATTGAAAGTGTAAAGTATCCAAAACTTTTGCAGTGCTGTAAACACAATTCAGTTGACCTTGCTGAATTTTTATTTTCAAGAGACAGGAACACTGTGTTCAAGGCCACTTTCCTTTGTGTTTCTTTGAATGTAATTAGGTAGGTCTCTTTTTTCAGAAGAAAATAATAATTTGAAATAATGTCCATGAAAGACACAATGCTGCTAATGTGTTCTCAGAACCTGAAGCATGTACTGATAAAATGGAAATGCTCTGGGGAAAATTTATTTCACTTGCAATTCATTTGGTTCCTGCCATAATTGGACAAAGGAGTTAAGTAGCTGCCAGAGAAAATGAGAAGTTGAGCACTCAATCACCTCCCCTGCAGTTCCAAAATTTTAATTGCGTCGTTCACTGTGAGACTATGGAGGGAAAAGTTCTGAAGACAGAACATGTCATGAGTATTGTATTGCTGACAGAGTCTTTTTTCTTATTCCAGACGTCTCAATCACTGCCAAACAGCGCAACCCAACTCCGAAGAGCACGCTTCTGGTATGGACAGCTCCTGCGTCAGTCACTGGGGAAATGCAGGCAAATTATGCAGATGGAGAATGCGATCATATGGATCTTCAGGGAAAAAGTAGAACAATAACATTCCTCAGTTATGTTTGAGTTAAATGAAGCTGAACCTTTCATCTGCACAAATTGCAATAGCGGTGTCCTACTGTCTCATTTGTAAGTACTTGATTGAGATATTGGGAGCCAGATTGACAGGGCAGCTAGTTAATTTTGTAGACACCCACTGTCATAAACAAAATTCGTGCCTAACCCTGCAGGTGCCTAAAACTTCCTCTGCCTCAGCTTTCCTCCGGGAAAGCTGTTGGTGCATTGTTATAGCCACCGAAGTCTTCACAGCATTGAGATACTTGGCAGATGACTAAGGCCTAAGCCCTGCCAAGGTTCACAAAATATTCACCTACTTTCCTGGAAGTCCCAAGCCAACAGATGTGCTCAGGCATGAAATAATTAACAGTGCATTGGCCTAGAACAAGAAAATGAAAATGCATATGATTCTATTGCTTTCAGTTCAGGATAATCACTTGGAGGTGTGAGAGCTGGCTTCCTGCCTCTGTGCCAGTTAATGTTCTAATCACTAAATCAGTATTTTCCAAAGTGGTGAGGAATACTGGAGGGTAGAGGCAGGAAGGGGAAAGGCACAAATAAGGAAAATATATTATTTCTATTTGTGATGATGAAGGAGGGCTAGCTGCCTTGCAATGGGCAAGTGTAGAGGGTATAGAGTTCACCTGTGAGAGGTCAGCATTTTAAAAGAGGAAAGTACTCTACAGAAGTCATTGCTGCATCTCTGCCTCTCTGATGAGTCCTTAGCTTGTGTACTGGGTGAAGTGGAATACCTCTGAAAAGCGTGAGTGAGAAATTCCCCATGCTGGGATGCTGCTCGGCTCAGTTTGCAGCATTCTGCTCCTGGACTCCTGGTGAGTAATCCCAGTGCTGAACTATTGACTATCAGCTCCTCTTGTGTTTGAAACAACTCGATGGGTTCCTGGCATTTGAAAGAAAGGGCTTAGCATTGTGAATCTCTGAGAACATTAAGATACTAGCAAGAAATGCAGCTTAAATTACCCTCTCTTTCAGTGATATCTACCACACTGACAATCTAAATCCCTGTTCAAGGAATTTTCAACCCCTAGTTGTTGAGCACTTAACTGTCCTCATGCTGAGGTAGCTAATCTGAACAGTCTGCATTTCAGTGTATAAGATCATCTAAAATTTAGGTCTCTGAAATACCCAAGATTCTCCTATGAATTTATTCTTTTAGGGTATTTTAGGAATGGCACTCAGCACACTGAGAATGTTAACAGATGCAAATTAATTGCCACTGAGTACATTTTTTAAGCCAAATGAGTGTTCTTCAGAATAACTTTCAGCTGAAGTTGGAGAAGTTCCACAGCAGACTGAGATGAAATTCAGTGAGTTGTAGCATGTCAGACACAGAAGTGTCCTAGAATTTTGTTAGCACGACAGACATGTTAAACCTTCCATAGTCTAGTCTGTGTTTGAAATAACTCAGCAAAGATCCATTCCTATTAGTGCCATGCAAAAAACCACATTCAAGGTTCAAAGGTGATTAATACCTGTGATAATTATTATATCAGACATTCAGAGGCACTTGCATCAGCTATTAGTACTCAGTGCTGAAATGGTGTGGTAGAAAACTACTTTAACTTCAGGGTTCATTAAAAATGAGCAATGGAATTGGGCACATTGTCTTACAAGAGAAGTTATCAACAGGAATGTGTATTTTTCAAATAAACAATTCTTACCTCAAAATTTACCATTATAGTTATAGTAAAACTTTTTTACCCTTGCTGCCTTCCCATTATCATCTTAAAACACTGGTTTTCAAATAAATACGACAGGCCTGCTTGAAAATGTTTCTTAGGTTTATAAAAGGAGGAGCATGGAAAAAAACTGTTTAAAGTGAATAGCAAAGCAATAAACTGGTCTGTGAAGTAGCAGCTTCTAAATTTCTCATGAAATGCTTCCTCTGTTTTTCTGATAGCTCAGATTTGAAGGCATTTGGCAATAGACTCAACAGCTTAGACCTGTGTTCTAATCTGGACACAATATGTAGCTTTTATTTCCATTTTTTTCCCCCTGAAAGATGATGTACAGTTGGTACGAAATCTCACAGGGAATTCATTTGTGTAAAGTGCTTATTCTGAAGTTCGGTTGTGTAAAGTCCTTATTCTCTGGTCAGTTTGGCTTCTTCTTTTTTAATGGGAATTTTGAATTAAGACCTTAGCTGAAGTATCTGGGTGTCAGTCCTACTTTTTAGGTGTAGTTGCCATTTGGCTAAGACATTATGCATGTCTATGACAGGTGATAAGGAGGTGGTGTCTGAGGTGAACTGGTAGAGCACAGTGATTTACTTTTTAATTGCTGGCATAGAACCATTTTTAGTTGTTGCGTGTATTATAAATAGAAGGCCATGTATTCTGCATGCTTCATACATGTAATTCGATGAATGTGGGACTCTTACTAAAACCTGATTAGCTGAAGGATGTGCGATTTACCTCAGGAAAATAAACAAATGATGTGGGCTCATTAAGCCTGCTGAACTGCCATTCTGCCATGTTTAAATATTCCTTTTGTAGGTGAAAGAGGAAATAGTATGAACTATCATGTGGACTGATGTTTTCTTTCACTGCAGCTTTGTTATGTGCAGCAAAGCTAACTGCTTCTCATTTGAGTACTGATAAATAACAAAGGACAAAGTTTTGGTGTAATTAGAGTTTAAATGGACTGTAATAAATTATTTCCTTGTTAGTCTGATTTAGTCTATATTACATTTTTTTGTAATTGGCTTGCTTCTAATGGTTTGTTGCCATGTTTCGAAATGCTATGCAAAGTATATGCAGCCCTGTAGTCAACAGAAGTGAATATAATTTAAAAATACATTTCATATTTAAAATGTATGGCCTGTCTATTGTTCCTCAGAAAGCTGGAAAAGCTTTATTTTTTCTGTGTATGTTTTGTATATAAATATAGAGGAGGGAGTAACACAAATAGCATATGAAACACACAGCTTATGAAACCTGCTAAAATGATCAATGTCTTTTATCCCACAGGATTGGGGTTTTTTCCTGTTCTCTTGGGTGAGCGTTGCAAAAGTAATTTTGTCAGCATGAATTCTTATCTGTCATAAAGTCATTTATTCTGTTAGTCTGTGTTTTACTTAAGAAATGTGACTGTGGCCTGCATTACAAGTGTTTTCCCTCAAGCTCATTTCAAACAAGTTTTGGTACTGGGGATGGCTGATGCATGGTTCTTCCAGTTTTACAGGTCTGCTGTTATTGGTGACATTGTGTGTTCTTACAAAGCTCTAGTGAGTAAAGAAAAGGTAAGCCATAAAGTAAAAATGACCAAGACCTCAGTGAGGTCAAACATATCTTTTTTTGTAATTATTCATTCTAGCAGTCTTTGTTGGAGGGGGGGCAATTGCGTAAATAACCTGTAGAATTAACCATTCACCTGGATGCTCAGCTTGACGTCTGGGCCTCAGCAATTTGCTTTCCCGATGCAGTTCTATCAGGATATTGAAAGAGTTAAGTACACAAAAAAGAGACGGGGGGAACTATTGCTGTAACATTGAAAGTCTGGCAAAAAGGAAGATAATGAAGAAGTAAGGCTTCTTCCAGGTCCTTTTTACTGCATGTTTGTTTGAGGATTGCCTCCTCCTACCCGCCTTTTGTAACGGTTGCTCCTCCACCTGACCTGATTCACTGAATGCGGCTGGTTGGACGTAGGCTGTTGGCTCTGCAGTCAATCATGGAATCATAGAATCATAGAATCATTGAGGTTGGAAAAGATCTCTAAGATCATCGAGTCCAACCATCAACCCAACACCACCATGCCCACTAAACCATGTCCCTAAGTGCCTCATCTACTCATCTTTATATACCTCCAGGGATGGGGACTCAACCACTTCCCTGGGCAGCCTCTTCCAATGTTTAACCACTCTTGCAGTAAAGACATTTTTCCTCATGTCCAATCTAAACCTCCCCTGGCGCAACTGGAGGCCATTTCCTCTCGTCCTATCGCTTGTTACTTGGGAGAAGAGACCGACACCCACCTCGCTACAACCTCCTTTCAGGGAGTTGTAGAGAGCGATGAGGTCTCCCCTCAGCCTCCTTTTCTCCAGGCTGAACAGTCCCAGTTCCCTCAGCCGCTCCTCAGAAGACTTGTTCTCCAGACCCCTCACCAGCCTCGTTGCCCTTCTCTGGACACGCTCCAGCACCTCAACGTCCTTCTTGTAGTGAGGGGCCCAAAACTCAACACAGTATTCAAGGTGCGGCCTCACCAGTGCCGAGTACAGGGGCACGATCACTTCCCTACTCCTGCTGGCCACACTATTTCTGATACAGGCCAGGATGCCATTGGCCTTCTTGGCCGCCTGGGTAC